>NC_136429.1:207497976-207912976 GCF_052849685.1 Lactuca virosa
GTATTGGAGTAAGAACAGGAACATGAGGTCCTTCTTCAACAGATCTCCATACGTCTCTTCCAAGTCTCCTTAAATATCTTTCCGTTCTCTAAGACCAGTGATGATACTCATTCGCCACAAGTATCGGTGCTCTATTCGAACCACCAACACTGTTTGATACATTAAGAGATAATGCATGTGCCATATTTCCTTGTTTTGAAAAGTTTTTTTTTGTTTATTTTGAAGAAATGAGCTTCAGTGGTATAGAAGGCTTTTTCAAAATCAGAGTTTTGCTTCAAAAGGCAACCACTTTGGCTCTGATACCAATTGTTGAGAGAAAAACTCGAGACACACTTGAACAAACGTTAGAACAAGTATAGTTGCTGAATAGTTTATCTCAAAGGATCTAAAAGCTCAACAATAATAATAAGTTAGAGTTAGATAATTAGAGAGTTAGGTGCGGAAATGTAAGGAAATATAAATGACAGCATGTATTATATCAAGTATACACATAAGTTGATTCTTAACAAGGAATGCATTCAGACCAAGTTAGTAGGTGAGATCAAACTTAGTGATTAAGTCAAGAATGACTTGCTCCGAAGGGAGATAATAATCAGTTATATTTAAGTGAACTTTGAGAGTAAGAAGGTGATGAGAGTAATAACACAAGATATGAGATTTAAGATGCGAAGTGTTATCAGATGTGTATTTCAATGAGAAGGATTGAGCTCTATATATAGAGACTCTAATATTACACTTGTTCAACTATCTAAGCGTAGCCATGCAAGGCATACTGGACAAAAGAGAGTATTCTAAGAAAAGCGGATAAAGAGCTAAACTAAGAAAGCTAGATAGTGAATTGCGGATGTTGATGACTTCGGATGAGGTTGCTGAACAGAGTTGACTGCGGATCTTGGAAGGCTACGGTAGACCAAGTTTAAGAGGGTCGCTTATATGATTCAACAGTAATCCTTCTCTTAAAGCTTATGGCCAATATTTCTCTAGATCTTCATCCTCTTTTTCTTTGAAGTTAGTTTGGTGGTTTAAAGCTTCCTTGAGTTGTCTCCTTTAGTGTTTATTTGAGTTAAGCACTTAAAGGCTTAAGACTCTCAAGAATACAAGAAGGAACTAGTATTCCAAGTGTCTTACTCTTAATGGTGGATACACATAGATAAATCATGTTCTTTGATTTTTGCTATCTTCATCAACACCCAAAAATCAAGTGGGTTCAAAGGCTTCAAATGTTCTCATTCTAAAAACTCTTTGGTTGTTTTCATTTTATTCAAACCTCTATAAATGGATCCTTGATGGTTTGGTTTTGTTATAAACTAAAAATAAACTTGCTATTTTTAAAGACTTTCGTTGCCGGTTTTTGTGAAAAATAAACTTATATTTTGTATTAAAACCAGCAGTGGTATCAAAGCCATTTTTTATATGTTAGAATGATTTTTAATGTTTGATAATCTTTGGTTTTTGGAAAACAAACATGAATGTTGGTGATTTGTTATCATCAATGTTATTTAAGTGTAATTGGATTACTTTGTTGACCAAAAGTGATCTACATAAATATTAAACAAGTAAGGAAGGTGTGGAGTACACACTTGTTGAAGTTTGATTAAGTTTCAAAGTACACTATCATTTAGGGGCGAAGCCCCTCAACGAACGGGGGTCCGGGGGCAGTGCCCCTCGGTGCGGGGTCCAAGGGGCGGCAGCCCCTGGCGGGGTCCAAGGGGCAGAGCCCCTGGCTGGGGTCCAAAATTGACCGTTATCCATATATCCGTTTTTATGACAGCTTTTATAGTTTTATGACAGTTTTCAGACAAAGATCCTAAAAGTTGGTTTTGGTCTTATTTCTGGTACATACGAAAATATCATCAAACATTCTTTGTTCTTGTCTCTCTGAGTCTTATCCAATTGAGGATTTGGGAGTACCACTCAAATAATTCGATTTGAAAGTGATAATAACAATTCATAGAATTTCCAAGCCTTTCTATACCCAAATTTCTAACAATGAATTAATTTTGGTTAAGAAAAATCCATATTTGTTTTCTTTGGTAGCTTCTTGGTTAAAGTTGTTATATATATATATATATATATATATATATATATATATATATATATATATATATATATATATATATATATATCCATTTTTCATTCATTTTGGTTATATAAAAGTTGCCTTAGAAAAAACAAAGAATTGTTTGTTATAATATTTGATATGTTGTTGTGTATAAACGAGCCATTTGGACCTTTGTATTGTGTTTGGTTGATATTTATTTATTCATAAGATGTAATAGATAAATAAGTAATTTTTCGTTTGTTGATTTGTTGTATTAAATTAGTTAGACTACTTGTATTTCTTTTTATTTGTAACAAGATGAAGAAATGACCTCCATGAAGATGACTTAACCATTTAAGACCATAATCCCAACTATAAGGTTCTAATTTTGGTTTTGGGCTTAATTATAGTCTTAATGGTTTAAGTGTTTTAACTTTCACAACACGAAGATTTGAAAGCCTTTTGCAAGCATGTGATGCTTATTTTTAAGTTATTGTATGTTATGTTTTGTGTATGAAAATGAGTTTTACATGTCAAACAACATTTTAACATAAGATAATATCACTTGAAGTTTGAGTAAAAAATATATAAAAGATAATATAAGATGTTTATATACAGATATTTGTAAAAACGTTTTTACCGGTTAAAAATCGATTTTCGTTGAAAATTGTTTTATTGTAAAACTTACAAATAACCAACTTTAAAATATTTGAAATGGTTTGACAGATGTTTAAACATTATATAAACTCCATGTCTTTATAATAAATAAGAGTTTTATTAAAAATACTAAAATCGGTTTATAGCGTTATAACGGCAAATAATAAAGTAGTGATTATTTTTTGCGTCAAAACTTTATATATGATATTGGTGTTTTAAACATAACGCAACATATTTATATTATGTTTTATGCACGCCAAATGAGATTTAAAACATAAATATCATCATCCAAGTTTTTGTTTATCAAAATATGACTTTTAACATAAGATGCATAAAATTGAGTTTATAAAATAAAATAACTTTATTCTATAAATTCATGAAGTTATAAGTTTTTGATTATTAAAAGGAGATTTAAAATTGTGATTTTAGAACTCTTCCAAAACTCCAAGTCTTAAGTATAAAATGAAGTATTATTAAATCTATTACCGGTTCTTAAAATCGATCTACGACTAAACTTTAAAATACAGGATTTTAGTTTATAATTGATTGTGGCTAATGGCAAATAAAATGAAGTTTTATTTGGAACCTAAAGAACCTCATAACAAGTGATATGAATTTTACAAAAAGGTACATGAATTGTTGGATGCATGCAATATTCATGAGAACATGTTTTTATAAACTATAATTGTAAAACATATATAAAACTTTTTCTAAAAATGCAAGTCATTGCCGTCCTATTGGAGAACACTCGTTATTATTTGTATGGTCTTAGTGTCACAGAGTTACCTAGTAATTAGGATTGTCTTATGATGTTCAGGGTAGTTTTGTAGTTTCTGGTTTCTAAAGGGTCACCTTGTCACTAGTTAGTTACAATATTACAAGTTGTTTCAAGTAGGATAACTTGATCGGAATCTTGTGTGATAAATGTCACCTAAGCATGAGAGGTCCGATGCATAGATGGGATAAACACGCCAAGTTAAAAAAATAGTTGTTTAGGATCACATAACCTAGGAGTTACATATTGTATGCAATTGGTAATCGCTACCTATCAAGTTTGATTAAGTTAATGGGATAAAGATCACCTAACCATTTACTTGTGTCGTTACTTGGATCCTAGACTTTAATAAATCAATGTTTTAAGAAACAATAAAAGGTATTAATTTTTGAAGACTATATACTGAAAATACTAAATGAAACTTTGTTAAATTCTGTTGATAACTGTTAATAATTTTACGCCTTGCAAAATCCCTCTCTTGTTGATTTTCAAGAGATAGTAACATTTGATTATTATAATTTATATAACTGGTATAATATCTTGAGGTTCTACCTTAAGGATAAATAGAAATTATATATACTGAAAGATCTCATACCTGAATAACTTCTGCAAGCCAGTCAGTCTGATCATGATACTTTGATGAAAGTATTATTGTGATGATATTGATGTGTCTCAGATTATACTGGAGTAATTAGCCTTGACTTGAAGAGAGTCTTGGATAATTATGAAACATATCAGATGTCTAATAAAGTAAAGCCGATATTCAATCAGGACACTAAAAAGCACTTCAAGTCTGTTCAAGCATTGAGTAAAGGAAGTTTAAGAGATTTTGTACTCGCATAGACTTATAGTTCAGTTAAGGGATATACAACATGAACCCAGAAATCAAGAAAGGATCTAAATGATTGATGTTGTTTCTATTGTGGAAGAAACTGTACATTGAAAGAGAAATTGCTTCTATAATCTCATCGAGCTGAAGAAGTCTGACTTGGACAAGACTTCAAATATCTATGTAACGCCCGTAGATCCGGGCTAGTTAATTTAGAGACGATAAGCATCAAAAACGACTTTTTTATGGAAGATTATTTAGAAGGATTAATCTTAACCAGGTTGTAGTATATGTCTCAAGGTTTCCGGATATATAAAGAATGCCGAAATCCGAGTTATAACGAAGAAGTTATGACTTGTCGAAGTTTCGCGACAAACCGGCACGGTGCCGAATGTCGTAAAAAGTGAGTTTTTGATAAACTACTTTTTAGCCTTATTGATCTAAACGAAACTTGTAGTGTTCGTTAAACCGAGAGTAGGTATAAAAAGAACGCCCAAATCTGACTTCGTATGAGGAAGTTATGATTTTTCGAAGTTTCGGCTTAGCAGTAGACAGCTAAAAACTCGAATTTAGATCGAGTGATTTTTAGCCGACACGACCTAAACGAGAATCGAAGGTCTCATCATTAGCAGTACAACGGCAAAAAGTATGACGAAAATGGACGTCGGATGAAGAAGTTATGAATTTTTAACGGATTTACCAGTCCCGGTCTGTTAAAAATAACAATATAAAAATAAAGTCAAAATTTTCCGACGAAGTCTAAACGAAAGTTGTAGAGCATAATTTTCTCTACGCGTGCATATAAAGAACGTCAAAAACGGAGCCCGTATGAGAAAGTTATTGATTTTACAAGATTGGGCACATTTTTCGAGAAATTTCGCATGAATAGTGCTGCCACGTCACCCTCGCTCTGAGTTGGCCACGTGTCCGAAGCTGCTGCGTGGCGTGTCCGAGAAGCGACGTGTGTCGCACAGGTGTCCGAATCGATGATGTGTCCGATGCGTTGGAAGCTTGCATGCGCGCCCCGTGTCGCTTCTGATCCATCCGAGCCTCGCATGAGCCACGAGCCCCCCCACCTCGGACCCGGACTTCGGTCCAATCAGAGCCCTCCAGCAAGGCCCTCGCATGCGCAACCCACGTGCGAGCAGGTGCTGCCTCCTTCGGATCTGCTGCCGCGTGGCTTCTCTCCTGGCCGTCCGATCAGCAGCTCGCATGCTATAAATAGGAGGGTGCGAACCCTCCCGGCTAGAATTTAGAAATTGGCAATTTTGGCCTCTTTTTAAATATTTTGGCTATTTTCACGTCCCCCGAAGCCCCGGTATCGATTATAACCCCCGGAATACGCCCCGAAGTGCCAGAAGACCCGGAAAATTTATCTTTTCGGTTTCGAAGCCCGACCATTCGCAGAGCCCGGTTTCTCAATAAAACTCCCGGTTTTATTAGAAACGATCGTTTTAGGAAACGAATTGCTTCCCGATTTTCATTAAATCAGGTGAGTGTGTAGTCACTTTCATCTTACACATAGATATGAAGTATTTTATATAAAATACATGATATGTGTATATATGTTGTTTGTTTATTTGAGATGGATGTTGAATGAATGTTTTATACATGTTTAAAATGATTTAAAATGTATATATATATTTTATCTTCAAATATGTTGGGTAAAACATGGGTAGATAAAGTATGAGGGATAGAAGTACAGTATAGATGTACGTTGGTAGCTATGAATTTAGTACAATATAGATGTACGTTGGTAGCTACGGATTTAGTATGTTGGCAGCTATGGACTTAGTGCCTGTTGTATAAACCTTGGCGACGATGTGACTTCGTGCCTATTAGATAAACCATGGCGACGATGTGACTTCGTGCCTATTAGATAAACCCTGGTGACTATGAGACGTAGTTCCTATTAGATAAACCCTGGCGACTATGAGACATAGTGCCTATTAGATAAACCCTGGCGACTATGAGACGTAGTGCCTATTGTATAAACCCTGGCGACTATGAGACGTAGTGCCTATTGTATAAACCCTGGCGACTATGAGACGTAGTGCCTATTAGATAAACCCTGGCGACAATGAGACGTAGTGCCTATTAGATAAACCCTTGTGACTATGAGACGTAGTGCCTATTGTATAAACCTTGGCGACTATGAGACGTAGTGCCTATTGTATAAACCCTGGCGACTATGTGACGTAGTGCCTGTTGTATGAACCTTGGTAGTGTTGGGTTTTGAGCATTCTAACACTCCTATGGTGTACATGCAACCTTATAAACCTTGGATCTATGTTTTCTCTATTATACATGCAAATATTAAATATTCCAAGGTTTCATCCTAACTAGCATATTATGAAGCACCTATACTACAAAGTTCTAGTTAGATGACATACCTTTTGATGTAGCTTGATGTCTTCACGCTTTAAGAGCTTAGCCCCAATAGTGTGGAAGCCTCAAGTGGAATCACAAATCACCAAAACACCTTGGAAAACCTTTAGAGAATATGGATACTTGGCTCACACTTATGAAATTGGTTATTGCCCTCCTTAATGTATGCACACTAGCCACTAGCCCCCAATTTCATGAACCATAAGACCCTTTATATAGTGTGGAGGATTAGGGTTAAACCCTAATACCCATGACCTTTCATTTCCTAGGATCCATGGGTTAAAGCTCCATGGACTATCCATGAAGACTTAGCCCAACCTAAATGAACTTGGCCCACTACACATATATATCTAAGAGTCCATATTTAATTAGTGCCTTTTGATCACTTAATTAATTCTAAATTAATTCTTGATCAATACTAATTAAATAATATGATTCCATATTAATATATTAGAACTTATAATATATTAATATAAATCATAAATATACTATTCTCAAAAGACTATCCATATAAATTGTGCCGGTGAAGTGCAACCCAAATGGTCCATGCCGGGTGGGGTCAAGTACATACCAAATATAGTTATGGACTTAGACATTAATCCAACAGTCTCCCACTTGGATAAGTCTAAAACTATTATTGAGTATGACTTCAAAACCTAACTGGCAATCGTAGCTCTTAAAGCCGCTGTCGAACTCTGATCTTGTCCACGAACTCTGACATTTGTCAATGACTTGTCCATTAGATAAGGGATCATATATTCCTCCATTCTAGATATCATATGGACTGAGACATGGATTATAATCATTCTCTCTGTCCATTAGTTGTTTCCCGATTTCTGATTTATGATGACTGACTGATTGAACAAATCAAATCAGTCTTGGCTTGGCCAAGCACTCACATGTGTCATCACTAAATCATCGAGGGGCCCACATATATCGCTTTTATCCCGAAGGTAAAAGGAATGGATAAACTTCAACTCATATGGCTTGTTCTGCTACTTGTTGAATTATACACAAAGGCACGTTTTATAACATCGAGTTACCAATGCGTTTTCGTGCAATCAATGTACTGTCAACTCATAGTAACAACTCATATCTCTAGGTTTGAAGAATATAAGATATTATCGTCTCATGATCACTCGTGATAAAATCCATGAAGTGATTCAAATGAGCGCGGGTTGAATCCAATACTCAGAACTTATGAGCACTCATGAGTGTTGTAGCACAACTTTGTCTACTAACTTGGACCTCTACAAGCCAACCCATGACAGTCTTGATTCATATCTACTTCCAACATATGACCGACTATGGATGGTTTGAATAACTTAGTCATTCCGGAAGAATAACCTAGTTATTATGGAAGTCAAAACATGCAAAGTGAAACACAAGAATAAATGAATCAAATATGGTATCAAACCCTATGAATATAAATAAACACTTTTATTTATCACCATACTGATTACTCATTATTCATTGTTTCGGTTTTATCAACTTTATACTTGAATTAAAAACACTAGTTGTCCCATGCTCCAAGCATGTACACTATGTTTTTCTAAACAATAGGTTTGCCATACACCAAGTATGCACTCTATGTTTGTCTATGATCCTTTTCTTTGTGAACTAGATCAATTGAACATAATTTCAATGATTCTCTTTTCACACTCCCAAATCCTTGTCTTAAATGTAAGAATTCCAAATTGCTATCATTTATCGAAATCTGTTTAGATTTTAAACTTATATGCACTGTTCCTCTTGTAATGATTATGCACAAAGCCACAAAGACTTGGCAACAATCATTACAGAGTATTCCAATGGAGAGCAATTCCATGGAAACGATGTCTCAAATTCAAAGCGCATTGCTTTGAACATGCTTCTTGCATTAAGTTTCTTTAACCTTACACAGATTGCTTCCACCTATGAAGACAACTCCATATTCCCATTTTGACTACTACTTCTGAACAAGAGTTGCCTCTTTTCAGACTATGTCAATATAGTCCTCCCAGAGTAAACACTTTAGTAGAACCTTAGATTGTCCTCGACAATTGCATAATCACTTTAGTCATATCCAATTCTAGACATTTTCCTCCTTAATGCCCCAAGGAATTTGGAAAATTTAGAAAGGATAAATATTATAGCACATGTAAGCGATCTTGTACCCAAAGCAAATGGGACACGATTCATGATGTTTCACATAAAGACATGGTTATAGACCAGTCTTTTGCCATAATAGTTTTTGTTTGCCATATTCTCAAAATTTGACTATGAAAAGGGATGCCTTAATCATAGTCGAATTTTGAGAACGCAATATATATAGAATTTTCTTAAGTTCAACCAATCTAACATGAAATTCATATATATATATATATATATATATATATATATATATATATATATATATATATATATATATATATATATATTCTTGACTAAAGGTGATTAAAATCTCAATATAAGCTCTTTAGAATGATTATAAACTCAATCTAAGCTTTTTAGAATTGAAATGAAGTATAATTTCCTCTCGCTTAATTATAGCAAAACAACTTTTTCAACCCCTGCAACTTCACGAATTAAAACCTTTTGTTTTCTATAATTAACACTGCTAACTTGCAATACTTATCATAATTATCATGCTCCCACTAACATGATGATTATTAGCATAACACTTATGCTCCCACTAGCTTTGACATGTATCCAGAAAACAGCTGGACCTCTAGAAGTCAATACTTTATTGACATTCTTACCAAAGTTCAGATTTCTGATACTAGATTGCTTTGATAAGACTTTATCAAAAAACATACACCTTATCCTAGATAGCTCACATGTGTGTCTAAACAATTTCAGAACTATGAAAAGGGATGTCGTAATCATATTCTTAATTGTTTAGACCTTTGCTATTTCTCATAAGTCCATGTTAGTGTGCTCTACTAACGACTTTGAGAATGCAAATATTGCTATCTACTTAAAATCTACTTGGTGGAAGTGTTTCCTCACCATCATTTTTCATGAATCGGAGAGAAACCTTATGGTCCTTTAGATTTTTATGGTGTATGTGTTCTTATCCACGTGAATTTGTCAAAACCATAATCACAAGACTAGATTAGTGACAAATCCTAACTCATATGGATCGAACTTATGCAATCTTAACTTCTTGCCACCTGGCAGCACAAGGGCCTTCCATTGCTTCCAAGTAGTTATGTAAACAATTGAGAACATGTAGAACTCAAATGTTCTAGCCAACTTAAGTGGAATGGGCACATAAATGTCAACACAATAGGTTATAAACCTCTAGTTGTGTGCTAGTGATGAAATACAGGTTTTATTCTTGATTAGTTCTTGAAACTCTATCAGGATCTTTTAGACTCCCACTATCTTCTTGACCTATAAGAGTTTCTTGTCAAATATTCAAGAGATAGTGTGGATTCTAATCAAGACAGACACTTAACACAATTGGCCTTAGTTGGTCTTTGTTTTATCCAAAACATCACAAATTACCAATTTCAAATGTACAAGAGTAGAAAACTTTTACTCTTACATTTGACAAGTGTTTTAAACCTCCTTTAAGATGTGTCACTCAAGTTACAATCTTGGAGTATAACTCTAAGAATTGTTTTGGAACTAAGTATGACTCATCTTATTGATTTAACCACTTCAACAATTCATGATTCCTCTTCTTAGCTATCAGAATGCACTTAGAGGATGAATTGTGATAAGGTCTCTTAATCATTAAGATGATCATATATACATGTAACTAAAGTACTCTCCCATCTTTTCAGATTTGAGAAACTTTTATCCTTCTGCCTAATTTGATTCTTCTTATTCGCTCTGCCATACATTTGGAACTTTTCCAATGTCTCAGAATTATACTTAGGCTTGTAAGTATAATCATATTTACTAAACCTTAGTAAATCATGACGAATAGTTTTATCCATCTTTTGTGGTGGACTTTGGCTAGTGCACAAGAATGTGTACTTGATCCCTTAGTCCTTTACTTGAGTCACATATACATGTGAACAAAGAACTAGTCTTAATTTTCGAAAAATGAAAATTCTCATTCATCATACTAAACAACTTGCATGATTCCAAGTTTCGGTCCACTTGGGACTTGGGTGATGAGAATCTTTCCTTATTTGGTAAATTTAGACACTACCACAAACGAAAGAATCAAACTCATATTTCCAATATTGCTAGAAACATACAAACATCAAGTTTTCATGAATGCCACTGTAAGGAGATATAAAATAAAGTAAAACAACCTTTTATTTATTTTTCAAAATTACGGAAAAACCTTTTCCTTACAATGTAACTTGAAATGAAAACTATCATGTTACATGTTTCCTAGCAATCTATCATAACTCCTAAGAAGTAGCTCAAGAATCCGATCTTCAACCAAGCGATAGAAATCTATCTTCGTGATCAGATTCAACATACTCTTTCTTTAAGTTTCCTTCCCTTTGCTTGATCCTACTAAATATCAAAATGCAACCGAGTCACATTTTGTATTAAGAATCATCAACTGGGAGCTTAATAGAGTTAGATAGTGGACTTTCCTGAAGTAGAGTCAAATTTTGTATTCTTCTTCCTTTCAGGTAGGGAGGGCAGCTTCGATTCCAATGCCCCTTTTTCTTCACAATGAAAACATATAGACTCTTTGGGAATGGTACAAAAGGCTATTCCAGTCTTAGACTTTCTCTTTACCTTCCGGTCAACCGAGTTGACTAAGGCCGATCCCTTTCCATTGGGAAGAGAAAGTTTCCCTGGACTACCAATGTTACCATTGTCCATGTCCATGGAAGTTTGAGAAATAGACTTTCCATCCATATTTGCTTGACTATTGTACCAAATCATTTCTGATTCAGCAGCAATAAGCAAATAAGAAAGATCCATTAGGGTCATGTCGTGACATGTCACATAGTAGTCTTTCTATATGACTCAGGAAGTGACTGAAAGACCCAGTCAATAGCCAACTTCCTTAGGACAATGACACCCAACATTCTCAACCTGTCTATCTGTGACTTCGGTCCTAAGACACGAATGCACACAGGACTTCCAAATTTATGTTTTATTGTGAGTAAGGATTGAGTGATCTTGAACTTTTCAAGTCTTTAAACTTGTGGGTCAGGGAGAATGATTGGAGGAGGTGGAGGAAGAGAAGTATGACTTCCATGAGACAAACTCGGGAAGTCATGTTTATTAGGAAAGCTTGATTTGAGAAGATCATTGTTGTCTAAACTAGACATCACAATGGGAGAAATTCAAGTAAAGTTGATTTAAGTCCTTAATATAACACCCAATATGAAATATTAAGGCTAGGACCCAACAAACTATTTTATAACTTGGAAGAGGGATGCCGTAATCGAAGCTATAAAATATTTGAAGGTAGGTGAATGACGATTCACCAATTTCCACCAAGATAAACGAAATGTATTATTAGGTTTTAATTGGTTTTGAAACTCCTAGATTCTTTTGAGATTCATTGAACTTTTCAATGGCATGTTTCAATCTTGAGTATGCCCTTCAGGTTTTGTGACTGGGATGCCGAGGATCACAAAACAAGGTGTGAAGTAACCATGCAAATATACTTGGTACCCTTAATATTTACCCCTCAATCGATGTGCTGGTTAACCACACACGCTCCACCGATACTATGATAAATATTAAGTTACCCTTTGCCTACCTTGTTAAATCCAGGTTAGTGTGCCGGTTAACCACACACGCTCCACTAACGGCTTAAACAAAGTGCAAAGTGTAATTTCATGGATTAACACCTTATTCACATTTTCCTAAGTAACTAAGATTGGGAATTTATAAATGTTTAGTTACTTAGTATTTATCATTAATACTTTTAATGAAGGGAGAATTATAGTCCTTGTCCTACCCGTTCGGCTAACGACCCTCCACCGGTCAAGGAATCGGTGGGTGAGAGTGGACACCCATTAAACTGCCATTTTATAGGCAGTAACCTTATAACCCCCTTATAGACTGGCTTCGTGAATGAGGCCTACTAATGGTAAGACGACTTTTGTTCTTATACATATATAAATATTATTAAACTTATAATATTATAAAGTATAAGGGTTGAATTTTAACTTTTAAAATTCTAGGGATTGGAACTAAAGTTTTAATTATGACTTTACATGTTCCAAAACTTGAGGGCAAGTTTTGTAAACTTTCAAAACTTTTCATTTCTCATAACTTATGAGTTAATGGCTTATTAAAATGAGTGACTTTTCATCTTATGTAACCATTGTGTTCTTTTAATGGATTTAATGACTTGTGACTTTTGGTTATCCATAACTTGAGGACAAGTTATGGACTCCATTAAAACACATAATGATCTAGAATTAAACTACCAAGAAGGTTACACATAATTCCTATGATCATCTAAGCTCATAAGTTCAAGAACATGCATATCAACAATTTCAAGAATCATAAAATTAACCGTATAAAACTTGAAATGTTGATAACAACTCTGAAATTGGTTTACCATAATCATTACCATATCAAAAACTAGTTTTTATAAGTCCAAAACAGTTTAAGATAATGATTCTAGACCAATTCCAGCACCAAAACTCGAAGATATGCTGTCAGGGGGTCCAACTCGTCGAGTGCATGAACAAACTCGACGAGTTGGATGCTTTTTGCCTTGGACTCGTCGAGTGCCTTTATGGACTCGGCGAGTCTGCTGTTCAGACAGCAAAAGACTTCGATTTTTAAGCAGATTTTGCAAGTATAACAAGAAAACAAGCCTAGTCTCTGATACCACTGTTGGGTTTTGAGCATTCTAACACTCCTTTGGTGTACATGCAACCCTATAAACCTTGGATCTATGTTTTCTCTATTATACATGCAAATATTAAATATTCCAAGGTTTCATCCTAACTAGCATATTATGAAGCACCTATACTACAAAGTTCTAGTTAGATGACATACCTTTTGATGTAGCTTGATGTCTTCAAGCTTTAAGAGCTTAGCCCCAATAGTGTGGAAGCCTCAAGTGGAATCACAAATCACCAAAACACCTTGGAAAACCTTTAGAGAATATGGATACTTGGCTCACACTTATGAAATTGGTTATTGCCCTCCTTAGTGTATGCACACTAGCCACTAGCCCCCAATTTCATGAACGATAAGACCCTTTATATAGTGTGGAGGATTAGGGTTAAACCCTAATACCCATGACCTTTCATTTCCTAGGATCCATGGGTTAAAGCTCCATGGACTATCCATGAAGACTTAGCCCAACCTAAATGAACTTGGCCCACTACACATATATATCTAAGAGTCCATATTTAATTAGTTCCTTTTGATCACTTAATTAATTCTAAATTAATTCTTGATCAATACTAATTAAATAATATGATTCCATATTAATATATTAGAACTTATAATATATTAATATAAATCATAAATATATTATTCTCAAAAGACTATCCATATAAATTGTGCCGGTGAAGTGCAACCCAAATGGACCATGCCGGGTCGGGTCAAGTACATACCAAATATAGTTATGGACTTAGACATTAATCCAACAGGTAGCAATGGACTTTGGATAAATTCCTTAGGTCAATCCTGAGGAATGATTGGATGAAGGATAGTTGATTCTTGATCAACGTTTGTTAGTGCTTGTAGTATAAACCTTGGGCAGCGATGGACTTCGTGCCTATTCCTTAGGATGAATCCTCAGGAATAAGTGAGATTTGATTCTTAGGGTAAATCCTTAAGAAATAAATAAGATAATGGGGATTGGGTAATAGGGTTGTTTTTGGTTGATGAAATTAATAAATTATTTGTTGATTGATAAACTTAAAGAGTTTATTATTTATTGTGGGTTGAAAACCCTATATGCTCACCAGGCTCCCAAGCCTGACCCACTCAGTTTGTTTGTATCACAGGTATCGATACGAAGTTACTTTACACTGAGAGATTAAAAGAGATGTAGATCACTAGTGTAAGTGAGTGTAAGTTCTGTTTATGCTTATGTTTCTGTATTGACGATGACATCCCAATGGTTTAAGTGAATAAAATACATTTCTTCAGAAATGATTTGGTAATATAATTATCATGTTTTTATGGGAGCAAATTCTGCAACACCCTTTTAAAAGGATTACTCTGATTTTTATTTTAAAAAGCATAAACGAAATCGGTCTTTTCTGGCCGAGAAATTAGGGGATGTCACAGTTGGTATCAGAGCATTAGTTTAAGCGAACTAGGAATTTGTAGGATTTCTAGACTTAAACTTAGAATGCTAAGCGATGATTGTGAGATGAGTGTCTACCATATTTTAGACACGAGCACTAGTTTATTTTAGGAAGGATGCCTAAAATGCTTTTATGTGCTAAATGTTTTGTGTTATAGCTATAATGATGCTATTATTTGTTCGGATCTATGGTCTGTTGCCGACCGGATCTGGAAACCTTATGTGTGTAGGATTCTAAGCGTATGATTACGAGATTAGAACTAACATGTAAATGTTTCGAAGTGATAAGGAGATTTATACGTCTATCGTAAATAAAACTTTCCTATCTTAAATTCTCGCCCGGTATACCAAACGTTTGTTTGGGTGTACAAAATATTATGGTGAAGACTCGTAGAGAATTGAGTAGATGGAGGAAATGAAAAGTTTATGATAGTGAATGATACCTATCAGAAGATATCGTAAGAGTGGTATCTTGTCTTTAGAATATGTCTAATAAAATAATGGAACGTTTAGAGGGGTACGGTACGTCTGAAGTACACCTTCGATTGGCAGGATGATGGAATGATTGGTGTAATTCTTGAAGTTGTCCCATCGTCTGGAATTTCCATCACCAACCAAGTTGAAGTAGAATTGATGATTGAAGATACGCGTGGAAGAAGTCCTAGTAGAGTCTAGGAAAATTCTATGATTAAAGGGACACATTCGTATGTGTTAAATTGTTTTGTGATTTTAGGACTTGGGGACTGCGAGACAGTACTTGAGACGAGTATGAGTAGGTGTGAATAGTAGTAGAGATCTATACTACTGGAAGCACAGGAGTCACGCTTGGATCAGGGAAAGTCACAAGGTTACCAAGAAACTAGTGATTGATTCCATTTTATTCGGATATGTCATTACCCTTGTTTCGGTAATGACTAGTAAGTTGGTTGTTATTCCGACCCTAGTGGTCATATCAAATAGAGTCCGACTACGATGAGTTTGTTACATGGTTCGGAGGACCAAGTTCGATGTAGCATCTGACTAAAGTCAGAAGGTTGAAATTAATGTGATCGATAGCATCAAGCTCGTTGTTAATGAAGGTTGTAGCTGGGAATGCTATATGCTAAAATGTGATTATATCACATTAAGATACGAACGAAGGTATATTCCATTCTGGAATTTGACTCAAAGGGACTTGAGTCTAGACGTTGCATCATCCGATGAAGGTCATTAGAACATGACCCGTCGATCTGTTACAATAGATAAGGGGAAGTACTTATCCTAAGAAGAAGAAGGAGTCCTCAGTAAGGATTTATTTTGTAACTTGTAGGTTACGATTGAAAGTCCAAGCTAGTACGAAGAGCAGGTGTAAGATTGAGCATTATGGTTATTACTTAGGATGGAAAGATAACGTATGGAATCATTATACAAGTCCTATTTTCGTTGATGATTTCGGGACGTAATCATCCTAAGGGGGAGATAATTGTAACGCCCGTAGATCCGGGCTAGTCAAATTAGAGACGATAAACATAAAAAACGACTTTTTGATGGAAGATTATTTAGAAGGATTAATCTTAACCAAGTTGTAGTATATGTCTCAAGGTTTCCGGATATATAAAGAATGCCGAAATCCGAGTTATAACGAAGATGTTATGACCTGTCGAAGTTTCGCGACAAACCGGCACGGTGCCGAATGTCGTAAAAAGTGAGTTTTTGATAAACTACTTTTTAGCCTTAGTGATCTAAACAAAACTTTTAGTGTTCGTTAAACCGAGAGTAGGTATAAAAAGAACGCCCAAATCTGTCGTCGTATGAGGAAGTTATGATTTTTCGAAGTTTCGGCTTAGCAGTAGACAGCTAAAAACTCGAATTTTAGATCGATTGATTTTTAGCCGACACGACCTAAACGAGAATCGAAGGTCTCGTCATTAGCAGTACAACGGCAAAAAGTCTGACGAAAACGGACGTCGGATGAAGAAGTTATGAATTTTTAACGGATTTACCAGTCCCGGTCTGTTAAAAATAATAATATAAAAATAAAATCAAAATTTTCCGACAAAGTCTAAACGAAAGTTGTAGAGAATAATTTTCTCTACGCGTGCATATAAAGAACGTCAAAAACGGAGCCCGTATGAGAAAGTTATGGATTTTACAAGATTGGGCACATTTTTCGAGAAATTTCGCATGAATAGTGCTGCCACGTCACCCTCGCTCTGAGTTGGCCACGTGTCCGAAGCTGCTGTGTGGCGCGTCCGAGAAGCGACACGTGTCGCACAGGTGTCCGAATCGATGATGTGTCCGATGCGTTGTAAGCTTGCATGCGCGCCCCGTGTCGCTTCTGATCCATCCGAGCCTCGCATGAGCCACGAGCCCCCCCACCTCGGACCCGGACTTCGGTCCAATCAGAGCCCTCCAGCGAGGCCCTCGCATGCGCAACCCACATGCGAGCAGGTGCTGCCTCCTTCGGATCTGCTGCCGCGTGACTTCTCTCCTGGCCGTCCGATCAGCAGCTCGCATGCTATAAATAGGAGTGTGCGAACCCTCCCGGCTAGAATTTAGAAATTGGCAATTTTGGCCCCTTTTTCAATATTTTGGCTATCTTCACGTCCCCTGAAGCCCCGGTATCGATTATAACCCTCGGAATACGCCCCGAAGTGCCCGAAGACCGGGAAAATTTATCTTTTCGGTTTCGAAGCCCGACCCTTCGCAGAGCCTGGTTTCACAATAAAACTCCCGATTTTATTAGAAACAATCGTTTTAAGAAACGAATTGCTGCCCGCTTTTCATTAAATCAGGTGAGTGTGTAGTCACTTTCATCTTACACATAGATATGAAGTATTTTATATAAAATACATGATATGTGTATATATGTTGTTTGTTTATTTGAGATGGATGTTGAATGAATGTTTTATATATGTTTAAAATGATTTAAAATGTATATATATATTTTATCTTCAAATATGTTGGGTAAAACATAGGTAGATAAAGTATGAGGGATAGAAGTACAGTATAGATGTACGTTGGTAGCTATGAATTTAGTACAGTATAGATGTACGTTGGTAGCTACGGATTTAGTATCTTGGCAGCTATGGACTTAGTGCCTGTTGTATAAACCATGGCGACGATGTGACTTCGTGCCTATTAGATAAACCCTGGCGACTATGAGACGTAGTGCCTATTAGATAAACCCTGGCGACTATGAGACGTAGTGCCTATTGTATAAACCCTGGCGACTATGAGACATAGTGCCTATTAGATAAACCCTGGCGACTATGAGACGTAGTGCCTATTAGATAAACCCCGGCGACTATGAGACGTAGTGCCTATTGTATAAACCTTGGCGAATATGAGACGTAGTGCATATTGTATAAACCTTGGCGACTATGAGACGTAGTGCCTATTGTATAAACCCTGGCGACTATGTGACGTAGTGCCTGTTGTATGAACCTTGGTAGCAATGGACTTTGGATAAATTCCTTAGGTCAATCCTGAGGAATGATTGGATGAAGGATAGTCGATTCTTGATCGACGTTTGTTAGTGCTTGTAGTATAAACCTTGGGCAGCGATGGACTTCGTGCCTATTCCTTAGGATGAATCCTCAGGAATAAGTGAGATTTGATTCTTAGGGTAAATCCTTAAGAAATAAATAAGATAATGGGGATTGGGTAATAGGGTTGTTTTTGGTTGATGAAATTAATAAATTATTTGTTGATTGATAAACTTAAAGATTTTATTATTTATTGTGGGTTGAAAACCCTATATGCTCACCAGGCTCCCAAGCCTGACCCACTCAGTTTGTTTGTATCACAGGTATCGATACGAAGTTACTTTACACTGAGAGATTAAAAGAGATGTAGATCACTAGTGTAAGTGAGTGTAAGTTCTGTTTATGCTTATGTTTCTGTATTGACGATGACATCCCAATGGTTTAAGTGAATAAAATACATTTCTTCAAAAATGATTTGATAATATAATTATCATGTTTTTATGGGAGCAAATTCCGCAACACCCTTTTAAAAGGATTACTCTGATTTTTATTTGAAAAAGCATAAACGAAATCGGTCATTTCTGGCCGAGAAATTAGGGGATGTCACAATCTATATGATAGAACTATTTATTTTTTCATTATTTACTTGAGTATTTATACTTAAAGTGACACTAATAATTGATATTATGTTATGATGATTGGAAGAAATAATCAACTGATTACAAACGAATAGCATTTCGTGTTGAAGATATAACAAGTGTTGTTATAGTCTTTTATTTAAACAATTGATGTTTTGTACCTATTTGATAGGGACATGTAAAAGTTGTAAATTTATGAATAAATCTCGATTTATCGTTTAATGAATGTTCATATTCAGGTTTTGAAAAGATGTATTATATGTTAAAGAATATTTTCTCATAATGTTAACTATGAAGTAAATCTATAAGCTTTCATTAAATTATTGGTTCTAATCATAACACCTAAATAATCAAATGATATTTGATTCAAACTTATCCATGTCATAATCATCATGACTCTATAAATATGAAACACATATACCAAGTTCAAAATGATGGAATTTTTAAGGCAAATGAGTTTAATTCATTTGATATATGTGAATCCTATTTATATGGGAAGATGATTCGCAAGTGTCTTTACGTATTAGTAGTTAAAGAACAAAGGATTGACAACGAATTATACATAAGTGATGTATGTAATCTTTTCAATACATGAATAAATTTGGTGGTAGATGCTTAGTCAATTTCACTGACAATTTTTTATTATTATTGTTGAAACTTTTGATTTGGTTAAATTGTTTCATAGTGAAGATTGAAATACCACTTAATGAGATCATCGTTAACCATTTGTTGTGATAAAGAAAATGAGTTTTTGTAAACCAAGTCTTCTTAGAATATCTAAGGAGTTGTGGAATTGATTCACAACTCATTCCGTAAAAAAACACTCACTTCTCATTAGTATGTTTCTTTTTACATAGGATCACCTGGTCACGTGGATCTATCTTTTGTTGTTCGAGGTAGCCTTCGTATTCTCTAGTGGGATAAGGTCACCTAGCCACTAGTTGAATGTCAATAGTACAAGTTTTTGAATAGGATAAAAAAACAGACCTTTCAGTCTATTATATGATGTTTTAAAAAAACTATTTACATTATAAAAATTTGGAATTATGCCCACTACAACAAATATATATTGAATGTATATATTTTTCCAAACAAACAAGTAGATTAAATACTATGATTAGAGTAAGGATGTAATGGTTTATCCTTATCTAAAAGGCATCGAGTTATGGAGCTTATGTTAGATAATGAGCTTAACCACTCTAGCATCCACTAATTTCATTGACGTAGACTATCCAAAATGATTGTTTAAGATGAAGTCTCCACTAATCCCACTAATTGTCATTCCAGAAGGCAAGTGCTTAGAAAGTTCTTTTTCTAAGTGGGAGCAATTTAGAACCTTAAGAGCAAAAGATCCATAAGATTAATGCATCATAGTTTGGAACTTGCAAGTTTTCAACTGTTGTTGAATCTGCTCAATAGTTGATCAGAAACTAATAAAACACATAGAGATACATTCATGTATGATTATCAAGTATGGGTTTGATTGATCTTCCTTGATATATTATGAATATAAAGATTTATTGAGTTTTCAAAGGAGAAAACATACATGAATGAAAATCCTTCCAGATTTAAGCTAACATCTTAAAGTAATAATCTTCTTTCTTATAAGATAATTACATAGTGTGATTTGATTATAAATAAAGATGACTCTAATGTTTTCTACAAAGCTATTGGGAGCACAATAACATTCCTAGTCTTATATGTAGTCGACATACTAATACCGGAAATAAAGATCCATATAGATAGATCATGGAAATTTAAAGGATTAAGTAAAATTGCATTAATTCTTAGGGATCTTAAAGAGCTTAAGATAGAAGACTCTAAGAGAGTTTACCTTATCAAATACCACATGACATGATTTTGAGCAAAATCCTAGTGCAAATATTGTTGAACTAGATAATATGATTGTATTCCATATGTTGTTGTAATTGGATTAATCATATATATCATCATTATGCATGAAGGCCAACTAAATTGTATGCTTAGGGCATGTCGAATAATACCCGTATAATATGAGAACAAGTCATCATGTGACCTATAGGAACATTCTAAAGTAATTGCAAGAACTAGAGAAATATTCCTAATCTACGGAGTATTTGAAAGAAAGTTATGTTTAAAGGTGTTACACATGTGCTAAATTTTCAAATAGATTGAGATGACTTATGGTCACAATCGGGCGTGTCCTCATTATAAATGAAGAGAAAGTTACATGGATAGTGGTTCCATGTAGATTTTAATTACAGTTACACATCATAGTTAGAGTACATTTTGGTTTGGAGAACCACATATGTGACAATCCGAAATTTCTATTCTGTACAACCATTCACTTCAATAGAAGTCAGAACTGTTTCTGCTAACTTTCAAGCTTTTTGGTGTCAGTTTGAGTGTTTTAAAGTTAGTACTTCAAGAGATAACAGGAGAGAGGATACCCTAGGGTTTATTGTGCACCAATAAAGTCCCAAAACTCCAAGAGTTTGGAGTTTACGGCCTAAACATGGTGTTTTCGGCCGTAAACTCTAAGGAGTATAAATATGACACATAGTCATTTTATACACTTTTTTACCATTTTCAAGAACTAGAACTCAAATCCTCTTAAGTATCATCCGACTTTCCTTCTTGATCTTCAACTTTGTAAGTGTTTCTTGCCCTAATTAGTTGATATTTTACTTAATGTAGTGATCTTACATGATTCCATCCGTGAAATCATTCCATTGGTGTAGATCTTCAAGTGTTCTTAGTTTCACCAAGAACACCAAGAACACACACTAGTGTTCTTGGAGTTGTAACACCCTTTCAAGCTTCTACATAGTAAGTACTCTTACCTTGGCTTGTTATAAGGCTTGTTACACTTCTTAATCATCTATAAAACACAAAGAATCACAAGATCAAAGGTGTTTACGGTCCAAACATGTTCTTGGACCGTAAAACCCTAATGAAGGGGCCATTGTGTGCCCTAGTCCCTTACCAAGCCTTGGATACTAGTCTAGATCATATCCTTAAAGTTCTTAGGACCTTAAACATCAAAAACATCAAGGACCATTAGAGTTTACGGCCGTAAACTCATGGAGAAATGGTCCATGGGCCGTAAACTCTACAAAGGGGTGAAATGATGCCACAATCACTTCCTAAGGCTTAGACTTGAAGTAGGATGCTTCTTTATGACTTATAAAGCTTCAAAACACAAAATGGTGGAGTTACCATGAGTTTACGGCCGTAAACTCATGGGTTTACGACCGTAAACTCCAAGGGAGTTGGTCCCAAAACCGTAAAGTCCAAAAGAGTTTACCTTTGGACCCTAAACTCAAATGCAAGGCCCTACAACCCTTAGATGCAATCCTTAGTACTTATAACACTTGAATCAAGGTGTTTTTCATGTCCTAGGGTGTCTTAACTTGATTAATTAGTTGTTAAATGACTAATTGGATACATATATGTGTTATTATAGGTTAACTAGGATCCTTGTGTGTGTTCAAGTCTTCACTTGACACTTAGCATCCTATACCATCCGTTCATCCAAACCACTCACTACAGGTGAGTTCATACCCCTTAATCAACCTTTTTAAATGATTTTTAATGCTTTTATGGGGGGGGGGGAATACAAGTTGAACTATTATAGTTATTATATCAATCACATGTGATTAATAACTACCAAACAAGTGGATTTTTTACTTTTCAAACTGTGTTATCAAACAAACTACTTCAAACTGTTTTATTAAACTCTTTTACATATCAAATACTTTTATTAAGCTCTTTTAAACTTATATTTCTGCTAAATGTGTATCTATATAGATATCGTTATATAAGTAGGATTTAAAGGACTTAGGACTGATATCTCACCTTACCTCCTGTTCCTTGTTTGGTTGTGGAGTTAGGGTATCGGTTGTTTGTCCGAAGGTTGTTTGAATCCTAGTCATATATCATGTATATGTGTATAGATATAAAAGGTTACTTCTTTCTATTCAATACCTTTGGGTAGCAAAGGTAAACACACATGTTCATACATTCAAACAACATTACTAGTAAGCTATAATAGGTATAGTTTAGGAAGATACTAATACTATTACTAGAATAGTGAAACATACAAAGAGTCAGTTCATACATGAGTCAATACCATACAGAGAGAACATAACATACAGATAGAGAATACTATGATGAGAAACAAACAATACCATACAGAGAGAACATACATACATACTAGACAGAGAGAGAACATACAATACAACTAGTACATTCAATACATATACAGGTGCACTAATACAGTTATGTGAGCCACGTAACGGGGCATGGCATCACCTGTCATGGCCTGTTTTGTATCCAGAATCTCCTTAAATGGAGAGCGTTGAGTTTGTGTATAGATCTATACTGGATTGACTATCCTACACCTTGCTGCTCGCTACAGTGGGACTTGCGAGTCTACGGGTGCCAAACGTCATTTCTTCCGACGTCTTACATCGTCGTGTTTATAGTCGGTAGTATGGTACAGGCCGATCACATGGTACTTTAAATAACAATTGGTTTAAGGTAGTTAGTACAGTAGTAGTTACTTAATACAACACTACAGTACTATTTCATTTTCCCATTACATTCACTTTGTGATCTTCACACAATAAACAGTAATGTAAAAACTATACTTTTGGTTAATGATAGTCAGATTTGGGAAAATACATACTCTTACAAGAGACACACACACGACCACTAGATGCCTTGGTAGAAGGCTACTTTTAGTAGGAAGCATAGGGTTTTCTAGGAGAATTCAAACACCTACAAACATTTTGAAACTTATACATTACATACTTACAAATACTTTCATACAAACACAGATGCTAATATACGTATGATCTCACCAGCTTTAAAGGTGATAAACTCTTTCAAAATAACTTGTATTCTCAGGTAACCAGTAGATAGGTACCGGTGCCAGGTTTTGAGAAGATGGAGCTCGTTCAAGACTCATCTTTTATTTTGATTCATATTTTTGGTGTCTATATAACTTGACAGAACACACTTGTATTAAATTATATTATTAATGCAATGGATGATGTTGTTGCTTGTTTACTACTTTACATTGTTGTGATATTGTACATGACGTCCTCCACCCCCGCACGATTCCGCCGTTCCGGTTTTGGGGTGTGACAACATACTAAGATGCTTAAAGTATAGTTCATTATGACTATGAATAATCCTATTACGCTAGTATTTGTATCTAAGTCATATTTAAGCATCTAATACATTCTCAATATTTTTCTTTATATGTGAGTTATATAAAACTGAAAATTTTTGTATTCTCAAAGTTTATACAAATGAATTTTGTAAAATCTACTTAACAAAGGTCCTTCATTAGCTAAAGCATGAAAGTCAAGTTGTTTCTATAGGTCCTTGTTGAAATAAGTAGATGTATTTGATTGAAATTTAGTATTTGGATAATGGAACAATAAAAGCAACATATATTGTAATGAGATGATATATTGGATATGAGTCCATTAAATATTGTTGTGTTCTTTATTATCATGTTTAAATCCTTGAATAACTACGTTATTCTTAATGTCCATAGTCATTCATAGTTGTGGGAAAATCTATGAGGTAAGACTAATATGAGTGGTTTGGTTGATTTTTATGGAGATGAAAATAGCAAGAGCTGCTACCAACTTCGTAGGTACTTGATTAGGAGAATAAGTACTGGACCTGACCCGCATCAAAATCATTTATGGATCGTAGTCAAGAGTGATGTTTTGATCAAGGTTGTATCTTTGTATTCTTAGACCTGAGATACATATTTGGGACTTGAAGTGTAAGAATTGTTGTGCTTTTATATGGTTTAACGTTGTTCCATAAAAGGCAATCATAAGGGACATTGTTCGGTATGACATGAACTATATTTATAGGCCTATGTAGTCAAAATGGGGTTTGTTTCTCTTATTCATCGAGAGTAAGACATCTAAGGCCTTACTTAAAGTTGGATACTAAATGAGATTGATCGCGATCCATATCTCATATTCAACATGATGTCTAATATAAAATAATAATCGATACCATAACTTTAGTAACAATTGTAGCTTAGAGCTCCTAGAATTGGATGTTGATGAGATGACACCCTTCATATGTTGTTAGGGGCAGTAGCCCGTTGCTAGACGTCAGCTAACGTTTATGTCAGTTAATAATAAATCTTGTGCAAGTGGTACATTGTTGAATCAATATGCCAAAGAATAATTATGGAGTGATATTGCTAATAATATATGATCCTATAGGGTCACACATTTATCAAGTTGGCACATTTTGTATATTTATTATTAATATGATTATTAATAAATAATATCAACTATTGTAATTTAATTAGGGAATAATTATTGTTTTATGAAAATAATAATTATAAGAGAGTATAACTAGTTATTATTTCATATGATATGAACTAATAACTCATGCACAACCTTTTAGACTAGTTGGATTCTTTTGTATTTTACCCAAAGGAAAAGTTTATATTTTATTAACTTAGAGTTTATAAAAATTAAAGAATCCATCCTCTTTTTAGAGTTATGGCCAAAATTAATAAAGTAATATGGGGGTTGTTTGTCAACCTTCATGCTTTGTCTCCCCATGCTTCTAAAGGCTACAAATACTTTAGAGTATTTTATTATAAGGTTCTTACTTTGCATCGAGTATATAAATGATGTTTCTTGCATGTTTTTTTTGGCTAATTTTGGTCTTAATCCTTCTATTAAATCTTATGGCTGAAATTTCTCCAGATCTTCCTCCTCTCTCTCTTTTGAAGTTAGTTTGGTGGTTTAAAGCTTCCTTGAGTTGTCTCCTTTAGTGCTTATTTGAGTTAAGCACTTAAAGGCTTAAGACACTGAAGAATACAAGAAGGAACTAGCATTCCAAGTGTCTTAATCTTGATGGTGGATACACATAGATAAATCATATTCTTTGATTTTTTTTCTATCTTCATCAACACGCCAAAACCAAGTGGGTTCAAAGACTTTAAAGGTTCTTATTCTAAAAACTATTTGGTTGGTTTATTTCATTCAAACCTCTATAAATGGATCCTTGATGGTTTGGTTTTGTTATAAACTAAAAATAAACTTGTTATTTTTAAAGACTTCCATTGCCAGTTTTTGTGAAAAACAAGCTTATTTTTAAAAAACTTTCGTTTCCGTTTTTTGTGTAAAAATAAGCTCGTTCAGCACCTGAGGTGGTCACTGGAATGTTTTCCTTATTTATTCTATTTTGTTGTCCTTATTTATGCTTATGTTAAATCTGGTTATGTATAGGGATCTTCTTGGTCAATGGTATGACTGCTCATGTCCTGTTCGATTCGGGTGATACCCGATCCTTTGTATCTCTTGCACTTATCAAGAAGTTTAGTGATGCTCCCATGGTTCTGGATTATCTGTTGGAGGTAGAGGTTGCTGATGATTGTTTTCTGAGTGCTTTGAGGGTTCTTCATGAGTGTATTCTGAATCTGTTCATTGAGAGATATTATATTAACTTGGTTCCGATTCCTCTGCGAGGGTCAAAGGTTATCATAGGGATAGATTGGTTGGGTCCTAATGCAACCATGATTGACTGTGAGTAACAGCTAATGAGAGTTCGAACCCTAAGTCGGGGAACTCCACGTGGACCGGTCCTTAGTTCAGATATGAGGTCCAGGAGAAATCTTCAGCATGGATATTCTGGGTATTTTTCTTATGTAGAGGATACTCGGGATGGGTGCGTGACGACGTTGAATGAGGTGCCCATTATTTAGGATTTCCCCGATGTGTTTCCTGAGGATTTACCAGAAGTTCCTCATGAGAGGCAGGTTGAGTTCCAGATTAATCTAGTACCCGGTGCGACTCCTATAGCTAAGGCACCAAATTGTTTAACACCTCTGGAGATGCAGGAGTTATCTATGTAATTGCAAGAGCTGTTGGGCAAGCGGTTTATTAGACCTAGTAGTTCATCATGGGGAGCATCGATCCTGTTTGTGAAAAAGAAGGACGTTTTCACAATATGTGAATTGACTACCAAGAGTTGAATAAGTTAACGGTGAAGAACTGTTATCCACTTCTGAGGATTGACAATTTATATGAACAACTTTAGGGTGTATCTTGGTTTTCCAAGATTGATTTGCGATCAGGTTACCATAAGATGAGATTCAGAGATGAGGATGTGCAAAAGATGGCCTTCAGGACTTGTTATGGTCATTACGAGTTTGTGGTGATTCCATTCGGGCTCACTAATGCACCGGTATTTTTCATGGATCTCATGAACCGAGTATGCAGACCGATGATAGATCGGTCAGCGATCGTGTTTATTGATGATATCCTGGTATACTCCAAGACCAATGATCAACACAAGGAGCATTTTTGGGAGGTTGTATGAGGAATTCTGTAAATGTGTGTTTTGGTTGTGTGATGCGTAATTTTTGGGGAACATCGTCAACCAAATGGGTATGTTGGTCGATCCATCCAAGATTTAGGCCGTGATGCGGTGGGAGGTCCCGATGACACCATCAGAGATTCGGAGTTTCCTAATTCTGGCGGGTTATTATTGGATGTTTATCCGGGATTTCTCCAAGATTACTGTACCATTGACCCGTTTAACAAAGAAGAATGTTACTTTTGAGTGGGAGCCCGATCAACAGTCAACTTTTGAGACGTTGAGATAGAGATTACACGAAACCCCGATTCTCAGTCTTCCTGAAGGCATGGATGATTTTGTAGTTTATTGTGATAGATCTATCTCGGGTTTGGGAGTTGTCCTCATGCAGAGAGGAAATTTGATTGCTTACACTTCGAGGCAACTGAAGCCTCATGAGGTGAATTACCCTATGCACGATCTAGAGTTGGGGGTTGTGGTTTCTGCCCTAAAGATTTGGAGGTACTATTTGAATGGGGTTAGTTGTACTATCTACGCTGACCATAAGAGCCTGAGATACCTGATGGATAAGAAAAATTTGAACATGAGGCAACGAAGATGGTTGGATATGGTGAAGGATTATGATTATGAGATCCTGTAGCATCCTGAAAAGGCCAATGTTGTGGCTGACTCCCTGAGTCGCAAGGCAGTAAGCGCACCTATTAAAGAGATATGTCTGAGGATGGTTATTGTTTCTCCTCTTTTAGACACGAGCAAATTAGGGGTCAAATTCCATTGTTCATCCGAAATGTTCGGGGTTTGATGATGAAGTGTGGTCTGGTTTGGGTCCCGAATATTGGTGGGGTTAGGCAGACATTGCTAGAAGAGGCTCATAAGTCAAAGTTTTGGATCCACCTAGGGCCACAAATATGTATATGGATTTAAAGTTGAATTATTGGTGGCCCTGTATGAAGAGGGAGATAACATGGTTTGTGGAACGATTCTTCACTTTCCGGAAATTCAATGCAGAACATCAGATACCGCACAATAAGATGCAGCCATTGCCCATTCCCATGTGGAATTGGGAAGAGATCACCATGGATTTCATCACAAAATTGCCCACGACGGCATGTGGAGTTGATTCTATTTGGGTGATTATGGATAGGTTGACCAAGAGTGCTCATTTTATACCGACTGCTGAGAGTATATCTGCTGAGAAGCTGGATGACAATTACATTCAGGAGGTGGTGGTTTGGCACGGGGTGCCAGTTTCGGTGGTTTCGGTTCGAGACGTTCGTTTCACCTCCAGATTTTAGAGGAAGTTTGATGAGGAGTTGGGTACTTAGCTGCATTTAAGTACATCACACCACCCCCATACGGATTGACAGAATGAGCAGACAATTCAGAGGCTTAAATATATACTCAGGGCGTGTGTGTTAGATTTTGGCGGGAGTTAGGATACTTATCTTCCACTGTCCGAGTTCTCCTACAACAATAGTTATCATGTCAGTATTGATCGGCCATCTTTCAAGATGATGTATGGAAGGAGGTGTAGGACCCCAGTTTGTTGGGGAGAGTTCAGGTATCAGGTCATGGGGAGTACTAAAGTAGTGCTCAATACTAGTATGTTGATACAACAGGTACGTAACAGGTTGCGAATCGCACAAATTCGACAGAAGATTTATGTACACCATCTTCGATCGGACTTTGAGTTCCAGGTGGGGGATTTTGTGCTTCTGAAGGTGTTACCTTGGAAATGTGTCATCCGGTTTCGGAAGCGGGTAAAGATAGGCCCCCGATTTATCGGTCGCTTCAGGATTATCGCCTGGGTGGGCAAGGTTGCATACTGGCTGTATTTGCTTGATGAGTTTAGTCAGATCCACAACACTTTCCATGTATATCAGTTATGAAAGTGTTTGGGTGATGATTTTGCGGTGCTTGCTTTGGATGATATTCAGGTCGATGAGTGCCTGAACTATGTAAAGAGACCGACTACGATTCTCGGCAGAAAGACAAATACTCTATACAACAAAGTGGTGAACCTGGTTAAGGTGTAATGGCAACACCGAAAAGGGCTCTGAGTGGACACGGGAGCCTGAGGACAGGATGATGGAGCATTACCCATAGTTGTTTGTAGCAGCGACTTCTAGGATGAAGTCTGATTCAATTGGTGGAGAGTTGTAACACCCGTGTTCCCAGGTATTTTCAATTTTGGATTAAAATATAAAATGCGTGCAAATTTGGTCCTTACGCGGGGGGGGGGGGGGTATCCCATGGGTACACTGAGCGTAATTCATTTAAAGGTGGTGGGCTTCTTTTGAGTACGTTGGGCGTACTCAGGCTGATCCCAAACCCTAATTTTTAGGGTTTGGACCCTATGTAAAGGATCTTAAGTCCTTGAGATCGCTATTCCCTTCAGCCTCCACTACCTCATTCTCTCTTTTCAAAACCCTAACCCTTGAAAGCTTGTTTTGGATCTGTAGAGTGTTCTTGGTGCATTGTGGAAGAAGAAGAAGTTCACCATTAAGGATTGTTTGGTTCGAGCTTGTAGATTTAGAGCTTCCTTTTCATTTGCCAATTCCTTGACGTATAAATCTCACACCTTTATGGTTCTATGGTTTAGATCTAGGATAGGGTTTAATTTTGCATAAATTTTGGTCCCATGGTTTGGTTCATGTGAGTAAAAGCTACTCCAGAGCTTAAGTTTGTCACTTTATGTTGTTATTAGACATTTTGTGTCATAAAAATGAATTCTTTGTTGCTATTTCTCACTCATGCAAGAGTTTGAGGCTATTAAAGAGTGTTATGGAATTAGGGTTTGGTTTGGGGCTCTATTAAGCCATGCAAAAGCTTAAAGTTGACGACTTTATCAGTTAATACCTTCCCAAGATTGAGATTTGTGAGTTGGACTTTAGTCTTTAGGTATTAAGAGTTTAAAAGTGGATTTTGGCATCAGCGGGGTTACGAATGGGGTAACCCTAGGGTACACAAGGCGCAGTAGGTTTTACCCGTTTCCTTTTCTATGGTAACCCAATACACAAGGCGTAATGGAGGAGTACACATGGCGTACTCCAAGAAGTGTATTTTGGGCCATTTTGGGCCTTGGGCCATGTTTAGTTGGGTGTAGTTTGGAAGGGGTAGAATAGTCTTTTACCCTTAGTAAGAGATTATGTTTTGGACCTTGATTGTGGGTTATTACCCGAATTATTAATTAGGGTGGGTTTTGGATGTGTTTAATGTTAGGAGTAGGGGTGAGCTTGGGCCGGGTTGGGTCGGTTTTAGCCTAAACCCGAACCCAAAACCGATTAATCGGTTTTTAGAAAACTAGAACCCAACCCAACCCAAAACCGATGGGTTCGGTTTCTCGGTTTTTGGTTTTCAATGGGTTGATTTCGGGTTTAAACCCAAACCCATTTGTAATTTTAACTTGTGATATATGATAAGCTCGTGTCTCTTATATAATAGATGGATACGAACTAACTTTCTTGTTCTATATGATGTGGCACAATTGAGAATAAGAGAAGTTGGTTAATATTTGTAGTTTGTATATAGGGGCAATGTGGGATGGATGCAAGCCTAAGTCTTAAAAATTAAAATCAAATAATAAATGAATAAGGGATAGGATTTGAACTCAAGTCCTACAGAAAAACAATTACCTTTCATTCTCAAAACACTTAAGCATCGAACCTACAACTTATATATGTTCTTTAGTCACAGAAAAAATATATATAGATATATTTCGAACTAGATGGTAAAAAATAAAAGGAGTAATAAGAGAATTGTAATAGAGACCTCTAGTATAATAACGAGCTACCTAACCACTAATCACCAGACCAAGTTTTTATTTATGCTTATTACTCATGAAACACATATATACATAGATATTTCTTGGAATACATATATTTTTTAATATTCGATTATGTTCGGTTTCTTTCGGTTTTAGAAAACCCAAAAACTGAACCCAAATCGAAATTTTCAGTTTTTGAAAAATCTAAACCCAAACCGTCGGTTTTCGCTTTGGTTTCGGTTTATTGGTTTCGGTTTTGTCGGTTTTTGCAAGTTTTTCGGTTTCCGGGTTCGGTTTTGCTCACCCCTAAACTTAGGAGCCTTTGTTGCAGCAAACACGTGTGTGATACGATTATCTTCAGATTGAGGTGAGTAATCTCACTTTACTCGTGGGTTGAAGGCACCAATGTCGGCCCACTGGATTGTGTATGTAGGATGCTAGCTGTCTTTGTGACTCTTACATGTTAGTATGATCGGGTTGAAATACACCCCAGGGCTGGGCCCATTATTGTATATTGGGTGGGAATATACCCTATAATTGGCCCCAACTATATGTATGGTATGTGGTACTTTGGGGAACTCACTAAGCTTTGTGCTTACAGTTTATGTGTATGGTTTCAGGTAATTCCGGTTCGAAAGGGAAGGGTCCGTCGTGATGGCATAACATCCCCCTCATAATTCCACACTTATGATTATTTTTATTCTGATGACTTGTATATGTTGTATAAAATCTGACTTTGAGACATCTAATGTATGGAATTAATGATTTTTAAAACAAAATTTTTTATCATTGCTTTTGGCTTGTTATAGAAGCGTGGCTTGGGAGGCCACGTTTGGCTCCTACAACTCCACTAGGGATGACGCAACAACCATATTATCCATGCCACAACCATATCATGCCCACTCCGCCTTATATCACTCCCTCACACATAGAGGTGACAATTGTTGACACGACACAACAAAAATACACAACACGAAATGAAATTAGGAGGAAAATGAAATTCAAATTCATGTTTGTGTCAAGTGTAAAAAACACGATGTCGTGCCGTGTTCAAAATTCCACACGAAATTGACACGATTTAACATTTATTTTTCATGTTTTTTGTGTTATGAGCGATTAAATATTACTTAAATAAGCTAATTGTTATATTATGTTATCTTTTTGGTGTCGTGTCATGTTTGTTGTTTTTTAATTGTTCGTTTTCGTGTTAGTTAGAAAAACATGACATCGTGTCGTGTCGTGTTCGTATTACATAAAACATTATCGTGTCGTGTAGTGTTAGACAAAAACACGACACGATGATCTGATTTGCCACCATACCTCGTTAAATAAACAAACTAGAAATATTGTCATAAATAAAATAGATTGTTATATTATAATTTAAAGAAAAACTTCATCAAAAAGTCTATTATTAGGGATGTTCTTGATGTAAATACATACAACCTACCACAAATACTAGAAAAAACTTAAGATATAACAAGTTTTTTTTTTTTTTTTTTTTTTTTTTTTTTTAATATTTGATTTAAAAAAATCTCCAATATCCATTTTGATTTTCAAGACTTTTTGGTTAAAACATAGAAAAACTATAAAAAAAAAGTCATAACATATTGGTCTCATAATGGATTTATCTATATTATTTTTGTTTATTCAATTAAGTCCTCAAAAACTGGTAATTGTATTCAATTTGACAGTTTTACCCGGTCAACAGGTCATCTAACTTTCAAAAGATGCATTTTGACCCAGATTTCAAATTTTATTACAGATTTGGTCCAAAGTTTACCCAGATTTCAAATTTTATTACAGATTTGGTCCAAAATTTACCCTTCGGGCTCGGATTTTAAAATTTTGTTATGAATTCATCACACCTATAGTTTTTTTACAAATTTTCTTTTCAAAAATTTGTTTCGAATACATTTTCCGTTTATAAAATTAGATTTATACAAAAAGAAACATATTTTTACATAAAAAATCATATATTTTCTATATAAAAACTTTTTAAATTTTTTTGTACACAAAATACCTATTTATAAAAATAGGTATTTATTAAGTACATAAATATATAAAAATCCGTTTTTATAAAGAAAATGTATACAAAATATGTGTTTGTATATATTTTTTTTATAAAAACATGTTAGAATATATTTTTTATAAAATACGTGTTTGTATATATTTTTTTTATAAAAACATGTTTGTATGTATGTTTTTATAATAAGTGTTTGAATATATTTTTATAAAAATACCTGCTTATATACATTTTTTTTATAAAAATAGATTTGTATATATTTATGTACTTAATAAATACCTATTTTTATAAATAGGTATTTCGCATACATAATAAAATTTAAAAAGTTTTTATGTAGAAAATATAAGATTTTTTTATGTGAAAATATATTTTTTTTGTATAAATAAGACTTTATAAAGAAAAAACATATTCGAAACAAAATTTGAAATTTGTGTCAAAAATATAATTTTTGAAAATTGAATGACTTGATAACAGGTTAAAAATGTCAAATTGAATATAATCACCGGTTTTTAGGACTTAATTAAATAAAAAAAAATATAACCTTTAAATCGATTATGAAACTAATAAATAGAGACTTTTTATTTTATAGTGTTCACTTAAAAAATTATTCTATTATAACCTCTGATATAAAAAGTTACAAAACTTCATCTCCAAGATCTTTTGATTAAAAATCCCACTTAAAAAACTCCTGAAAAATCCATTATGAATGCTTTAATTTAAAAAGTTACAAAACTTGTGGAGTGTATTTCTTCCGTCATTTTTCAAATCACGAGTGGATGGTAATCAAATGATGCCACCAAGCTTCATATTTGACGGTGAAGGTTGACATATATGTTTGGTTGGTGGTAGAATTCGATGGTAATTTTTCTGATCCATATAAAAAGGACATTTATACAACTTAATGAAATATACACAAGATACCGATGACATTGAATAAAAACATAAACATTCTATTTGGCACGTAACTGAAGAAATTGTAGAAATATTTTACAGAATAGTATAATGGTTTAAAATTTTGAAGTCTAAGATAATATAAACTAGTTTATAAGTATTTTAACATTGTTCTAAAACTGTTTTTCTTTCAGAAACATTTGTAGTAAATTGTTCTTTTGTCATGTCTCATTAGTTGCACTTTATAAGATGGAAGCATGACATGACAAACATTAAGTAATGAGAATAAATATTAATCAAAAGTAACATAATCACAATTGATCGAATATCTATTTGTGGATGAACAAAACTAACGAACTAAAGCTATGTTTAGGCAAGAAAATACGAGTATGAAATATACGTGTAGTTTGGTCACGAAATGTGCATATGCCTAATGAGAAATGGAGAGAATGAAAGGTGTACGCAAATACTATTCCGTGTTTTTTTTCTTCTTTTAAGAATCGTTTACGTCTCCACTCAATGACGACAGCATGCATGAATATACCTCACATGATTTTTATGTCATTTTCATTATGTCTATTGGATGGAACATGGTGCCAAAATCCTCCCACCCAACTTTGAATCTTTTACCAATGAAATAATATATTCAACCGGAACAAAAACCATAAAAAAATGTGAATCTAAATAGTTGCTTTACAAGTCTAAAAAATAATCTTCTTCGTAGAATGATGGGTAATATAAAGGTTTATTTGTTAGGCGGAAGGATATACTCTCCACGTCAATGAGTGTGGAACATAGCCACAACCCACCATTGTGGTCAAGTGTGTACTTCCAAGAAGAAGGGATGAAAAGAGAGATGAAGAGATAAGAGAAAAGACGATTGGCTTGCTACGCCCCATGTCACATACCACGAAACGACACAACCATGACATTGGGGATGATGTTAACGACCGTGGCCATCCCGACACATGGCCATAAGAGGATCTCATGACTTGTATAACAGAGAGCCTTATATTATTTCTAGTACGTTATAAAAGTCATTTGGAATGAAAAATTGGTTTTTTGAGGGTAAGGAAATTGGTAGGAGGTAACGAAATGTGTTTTTAATATAGTCAACAATGTTTTTAGCCGTATTTGAATTGTGATTACATTTGTACGACATTTTATATATTAATTGTTGCATAAAACCTTTAACTAGGTCATCAAATCCTTTAGACTTTAGTATCCTCCCCTAACACGTGCGTACATGAATATTCACAAGCTGAACATTGACAAAAAGTCATATGCTATTTCTATCACCATTTTTGTATATTTGATTTTCTATAAGCATCCCTATCATTTGGATTAATGATAAAATGACTGCAAAGCTGATTCATGTAAACATTGGTTTTGATAGCAAAAATGTGGTCTTGTTTTTTGTTTATTGTAGCAGCCATTTTCTTTTAACAACTTTATTGAATTAAAAAGCTAGCAAGTAACAAACATAAAAAGACAACTTATAAAAAATAAATCATAACGAAATATGCAACCACAAAGTCCAAATTACATTATTTTTCCTGTTCCTTATTAGACAGTTAATATTAGTATAGGGTTTAGAGTGTAACTCTGCTTATTATATATATATATATATATATATATATATATATATATATATATATATATATATATATATAGAGAGAGAGAGAGAGAGAGAGAGAGAGAGAGAGAGAGAGAGAGAGAGAGAGAGAGAGAGAGAGAGACTTAGGTTATTGTATTGTAACTAATTATTATGTGGATGTAGAAATGATTGTCGACCAATCATTTTAGTTATTTTAAGAAAATGATTAATAAATATTATTGAATTAAATATAATTGAAAATTACCATTTATATAATTACAATGGTATTTTAGTCAATTAATATAGATTTAAAAAAGGAAAATTGCATATTTTAAGGGATCATAGATTCTATTAATTTAAAAAATCCGATTTTAAGAATTATAATTCTTTTAATTCGCATATTCTGACAGAATATGTTTATGAGTATATTGAAAAATAAAAATATTCTTGAACCATAAAATAATAAAAATATTATTGAACCTATTTCTTGATCGTGACTTTAAAAAACTTCTTGTAGAATAACAAATTCTTGAACCATCAATTGAAGAATAAAAACAAAAAAGTACATTAATTCTTATAGAATACGGGTAACAATTGCTAAAAATTACATTTATTGTTAAAGAATAAAACTAAAAACACTTTCAAATCAGGAAAAAAACATCAAAATCTAACAAAAGACACTAATACATTCTAAAAGAATAATGTTGCTAAAAATCACTTTCAATTTTGTGCATCGTTCTTCAAGCATCAACTTTTGTGAAAACAAATCCTACTGTAGTTTAGAATCCAATAATGCATTAGCAAATGAAAAATAAAAAACTAAATTTTCCTTTGGAAAAATATGCGGACTTGTGAATTGCACCAAAACCAATAACCAAGAATTGTAGAACATACATAAATCAGTGAGAAAATATTGTTAGGAAGTAAAGCGGATAACTAGTAAAACCAAAAGCACATAAGACATAATATTTACGTGGTTCGGTCAAGGAGACCTACGTCCACGAGTAGGAGGGGAGTATTCTTTATTTCAGAGCTCTCAACACAGAGGTTACAAGTACAATTACACATAGATTCGTCTATCACTCTAGAATTCAAGATACAAAATGACCTAGCATGCATCCCTATTTGTACTTGAGGGATCATATCTAAAACCCTATTGGGCCAAGCCCATTGGCCCATGAAGGGTGTTAACCAATCACAATCCGCCATGCAGCATCTTCTGGAACATTCTTGAGCATCATCATCTTGTAGGCATACTTGGATCAACATGGCACATCAAAGGAATCAATATGGTGCATCATGTACCAAGATGGTTCATGATGGCACAATAGCTTCTTCATGGCGAAACAGCAAGCCTAGTTGGCGCAACATGGATCTAAATGGTGCAAGAGCATCAAGTATGGCGCACAACATCAATCTTGGAGCAACGACATCACCATGAGCAACAGGCAGATGCATGGCTCAACAAAAAAACAAGATGGATCAAGAGGAGAACAAGATGGCGCAAGAGAATCCCTCTTGACCTATCTCTTCATCATGTGGCACAACAAGGACCCCTTATTGCTCCATATCCCTTCCAAGTGCTCCAAACCTCTTTCTAAGTGCTCCAAACCCCCTTGTACACGATCCGTTCCTTTAGCACTTGATCAGTTCCTTTGTTTGATGATCCATTCCTCTCTTAGAAGATCCGTTCCTTTGTCACATGCTCCATGAACCCCAAGTGCTCCATTGAGGTCCAAGTGCTCCAAATGCTTCATGAACATGATCCAAATGCTCCAAATGCTCGAGTCACATTTAACAATATCCACCTTGACTTGAGCGTCCTCTGAACTCCACCTCGAACAAGAACTTCCTCTCCCTTCCTTCCATTCGTCCCCGAAGGGACCTACCTCCTGTGAACATCAACCAAGTCCAAGCAAAGCTTGAACTTATCCGTGGGCAATGACTTTGTCAACATATCTGCTGGCTTGACCTTGGTAACAATCTTTAGTATTGAAAACTTGTCTCCTTCCATAATATCCCGAATAAAATTCAGCCTAACATCAATATGCTTCGTCTTCTCATGATACACAGGATTCTTTGCAAGACTCAAAGAATTTTAACTGTCACAATACATGACAAGTTTCTCCACCTTCAGACCAAGACTCTGAATAAGCCCTTGCAACCATATCTCTCCTTTATTCCTTCTGTCATGGGCATGTACTCGGATTCAGTTATAGACAAAGCAACGGTATCTTGTAACATTGACTTTCAACTGATGGCATATCCGAATAAAGTGAATATGTATCACATCCACGACCTACGCTTCAACAAGTCACCACCATAATCAGAGTCAACATATCCCACCAAGTCACTCTTCGTATTTTCTCCATACACCAGGAAAACATCCGTCGTTCTCTTCAAGTATCGCAAGATCCACTTTACAGCTTCCCAATGAGTCTTCCCTAGATTACTCATAAACCTGCTAACCACACTAACTGCATGAGCCAAATAAGGTCTGGTACAGAACATAGCATACATGAGACTTCCAACAGCACTAGAGTATGGAACCCTGCTCATGTACTTCCTTTCTAAATTAGTAGTGGGTATAGTGCTTGGACCAAGTTTAAAGTGAGCCGCCAAAGGAGTTCTAACTGGATTGGACTGATCACAGTTGAAGGATTGCATAACATTCTCAATGTACTTCTGTTGAGAAATACACAACCTCCCTGCTTTTCAATCCCTTTGTATCTCCATCCCTAGTATCTTCTTTGTTGCTCCCAAATCCTTCATCTCAAACTCATTCTTCAGGGTTGCCTTCAAGTCATTTATTCCAGCCATGTCTTTGTTGCGATGACTATATCATCAACATACACCAATAGATATATATATATATATATATATATATATATATATATATATATATATATATATATGAATCTGGTGACAATTCCTTTGAGTAAACACAATTGTCAAATTGGTTCCGAGTGTGGCCATTCAAGATCATGAATGAATCAAATCTCTTGTACCATTGTCGTGGAGACTGCTTCAAACCATACAGGGATTTCTTTAGAAAACATACATGGTCCTTCTTAGCATCAAGGAACCCTTCTGGTTGGGACATATAAATCTTCTCTTCTAAATTTCCATGAAGAAATGCAGTTTTCACATCAATATGTTCAAGCTCCATATCAAATACACTCACCATGGCCAAAAGAACCCGAATTGTCCTGTGCTTCACGACCGGTGAGAACACCTCGTGATAATCAATTCCTTCTTTCTGAGAGAACCCTTTTCCCACCAACCTTGCCTTGAACCTAACAGGTTCAACTCCTGGTATTCCTTCTTTCTTCTTAAAGATCCACTTGCATCCCACTGGCATTGCTCCCTTTGGTAATGGAACAAGATCCCATGTTTCATTCTTTTCTAAAGATTGTATTTCTTCATTCATGGCCATCAACCAATCATTTTCTTCTTTACTCGCCACAACCTCTTTATACGAATTAGGCTCCTCGGTGTCAATGTCTTCTCTAGTTGCTAAAGAAAAAGCAATGGAGTCAAGTTCACCTGAATTCACACAACCCACATATCTGTCAGGTTGTCGAATAACCCTCTTCGATCTTCTCTTTGATATGGATTCCGACCCATCATATTTCCCGATATTAGCACCACTGGACGAAGATCCCATGTGTTGCTCTTGGGTTTCATCTTGTCCAGGCTGTTCACTACCGCCTTGATCTTTGTCACTTATCACAACTATGTCTCGAGTTTGAGATGGAAACTACACCTTCTGGCTTGCACCCTAATCTTTGTGCCCTGCTTGACTTGTTTCAGCTCCTCCCTGGTTACCCATGGCAGATTCATCAAAGGTCACAACTCTGCTCAAGATAAATTTAGGAATTCTTCCTTCTTTTGTACACCACATTCGATAACCTATTACTCCTGTCACATATCCTAGAAATATGCACTTCATTACCCTTGGATCAAGTTTATCGTCCTTCACATGAGCATATGCGGGGCATCCAAATATACGTAAACCAGAATAGTCAGAGGGTTTCCCAGACCATACCTCTCGAGGAGTCTTCAAGTATATTGCAGTTGATGGTGATCTGTTCACCAGATAGCATGCAGTGTTAACTGCTTCCGTCCAGAATTGCTTGGATAAGTTAGCAAATACCCGCATGCACCTTGCACTCTGCATAAGTGTTTGGTTCATACGTTCTGCCACTCCATTTTGCTGTGGTATGTGCCGGACAATGCGTTGCCTCACTATACCTTCTGCCTTGCATAAATTATCAAATGGAGCATTGCAGAACTCCAACCCATTGTCTGTCCTCAGAGTCTTAACCTGTTTTCCAGTCCTTTTCGCAACCATGGTCTTCTACTCCTTGAACTTCCCAAACACCTCATCCTTCGTCTTTAGAAAGTACAACCAAACCTTCCTAGAATAGTCATCAATGAACGTCACGAAGTATGAGCATCCTACTTGAGACTTCACTGGTGCACGACCCCACATATTAGAGTGAACATACTCCAGGATTTCCTTGCTTGTGTGTTGATCGGTACTGATAGCCTCTCCACCAAGCAGTCCTTGTTTACTTAGAACTGACATGCCCTTCTCACTCATGTGCCCCAACCTATGATGCCACAACTCGATCCTGTCATCATCTTCATTCAAGGATTGGGAGATAGCCACCGTTCCCATAACCGTACTGACTTCTAGGATATAGATCCCTCCACAATTCATCTTCCATTTCATTATAACCAGAGAGCCTTTGGTCACTTTGACCCAGTCGCCTTCACCAGCGTACCTCATCCCATTCTTAGCCAATGTGCCAAGAGAAATTAGATACTTCCGAAGTTCTAGAACGTACCAACAATCGAACTTCCTGACCATGCCATTATACATCTTGATCTGCACTGTGCCACTACCTTTGATACTGCTCACCCAATCATCACGCATCTTGACTGTGCCATCCCACTCTTTGAAGGAGTCGAACTAGTTACGATTATACGTCATGTGATAGGATGCTCCAGAATCCAAGACCCAAGCATCAACAGAACTTGATGTACACACAATCAGTGCATCACCATCGTCCCCTTCATCAGAACTTTCATGAACCACAACAACAATGTTATTTCTGCTTGATTCACTCTTGGACTTCCCATTCCTCAATTGTGGACAATTTCGCTTGAAGTGCCCCTTCTCCTTACAGTTATAACATTTCATGTTTGATGAACCTTTAGACTTTGATTTTGAACGTGATCTCCCTCTGTTTCCCCCTTTCCTCTCTTCTATCCTCCCTCTCCATGCAAACAAACGAGAAATGGACACTCCTCTCCATCTGAAACTTTTCTTTTCAGTTCCTTGGACATCAGAGAGTCCTTCACATCATTCACAGTGATCGTTGTCCTACCGTAAAGTATGGTATCAATGAAATTCTCATATGAGTTAGGAAGCGAACATAAGAGAATGAGCGCCTGATCTTCATCTTCAATGTTCACATCAACACCTTGTAGATCCAATATGATACGATTGAAGTTATTCAAATGATCTTTCACTTGGGTACTTTCAGACATTCTGAGAGTGTACAACCTTTGCTTCTGATATATCCTGTTCGTCAGTGGGTTGATCTGGTACTTATCACAATGTTTATCCCAGAGCCCAAAAGCAGTTGTTTGATCCACAACATCCCTTAGTACTTCATCTATCAAGCTCAATAGAATGGCAATATGTGCCTTTGTCAGAATATCCACCTTCTTATCAGCCACCATGTCCTTTGGCAGTTTTGCCTATCCTTCCAGTGCTACTGCACATCCTTGTTGAACCAGAAGAGCCCTCATCTTCACCTTCCACAAAGTGAAGTCATTTGAGCCATTGAACTTCTCCAAATCGAACTTGTGAGTAGACATCTTCAATCACATGAATACAAACCACAGCTCTGATACCACTTGTTAGGAAGTAAAGCGGATAACTAGCAAAACCAAAAGCACAAGATACACAGTATTTACGTGGTTCGGTCAAGGAGACCTACGTCCACGGGCAGAAGGGAAGTATTCTTTATTTCAGAGCTCTCAACATAGAGGTTACGAGTACAATTAGACAGATATTCGCCTATCACTCTAGAATTCAAGATACAAAATGACCTAGCATGCATCCCTATATATACTTGAAAGACCATACCTAAAAACCTAATGGGCCAAGCCCATTGGCCCATAGGTCGATGAAGGGTGTCAACCAATTACAATCCGCCATACAACATCTTCTGGAACATTATTGAGCATTACCATCTTCTAGGCATACTTGGATCAACATGGCACAACAAAGGAATCAATATGGCGCATCATGTACCAAGATGGTCCATGATGGCGCAATAGCTTCTTCATGGCGCAACAACAACCCTAGTTGGCACAACAGGGATCTAAATGGCACAAGAGCATCAAGTATGGCGCACAACATCAATCTTGGAGCAACAACATCACCATGAGCAACAGGCAGATGCATGGCTCAACAAGGCCATGCATGGATCAACAAGAAAACAAGATGGCTCAAGAGGAGAACAAAATGGTGCAAGAGCATCCCTCTTGACCCATCTCTTCATCATTTGGCACAACAAGGACCCCTTGTTGCTCCATATCCCTTCCAAGTGCTCCAAACCCCCTTGTACACGATCCATTCCTTTGGCACTTGATCAGATCCTTTGTCTGATGATCCTTTCCTCTCTTTGAAGATATGTTCCTTTGTCACATGCTCCATGAACCCCAAGTGCTCCATTGAGTTCCAAGTGCTCCAAATGCTTCATGAACATGATCCAAATGCTCGAGTCACATTTAACAAATATCCATATTACATTCCAACAAAATTGAAATTCGTGATTCCATTCCAACATAATTGAAATTCAAGATTCAATTACTGTATGCATTCTGTTGGAAAAATATCCACCTTTCCCAATGACATAAAATGAACAAAAAAACACCTCGTGCATGAATACAATGATTAAGACCACCAATCCACCTACCAGAGGTTCAAGACTTCATAAAATCAAAATGAAGAATTCGTTAAATCAAAATCCAAACTCCATAAAAGAAGAAATAAATCACAAAAATTATCAATTCTGGTATATATTTCGTGCAAAAAGAAACAAATCACAAAAATTATCATCTTCTACAACAAGTAATCATCATACCATAAAGAATTAATCAAAAAACTACTTAATTAGGGGTGATATATAATAGTAAATTAAAACAAGCAAAATTTTATTATCACTGTTATATATGTCACTAGGATACAAACAAATAATGACCTCTTCATCATCGTCTCACTATCACATTGCTTGAGATAAAATATACTGTAACAAAATAGAACAAGAACCTGTTGAATATATCAACAAAATCACGCTCCATATGATGCTTTCCACTTGATGAGAATATATTTCCAATAAACATTTGGAAACTAAAGCACTCGAAAATTTATAGATATTTGATAACTATATATAAGGTGGTTTTAAAAAAATTCATGCTACCAGACACGGGATGGGGCAGAAGATAGAATTGCACACACTGAAAGTTGAACACCTAGATTACCCAACAATAATTGATAAAAAATCAAAACTTACCATCGCTGGTGCTGCTTAGTGCTAAGGAGTAGAGGATGAGGTCTGCCGCTGCCTTTCTACAACAGCGAGGATGCTATGACGCCAGCAAGAGAAAAGAGTTTTGAGATCGACATCATGAATAACTGGGATAGGGAAAGCTGGATGGAAGACCTTTGTTGCTTGGAGCATCTATTTGATTGCCCACTTGAATATATAAGCTTCCTTAATCGACAAAAAAAATTACATGTGCTCATCGATGTTAATGTGATTTGATTGTACACAAATCAAAATCAAAACATAATTCGTATACGAATAGCTAGCCTGGATGATATATCTAGAACCTAATAATCGCATAAATAATAAATTCAAACCTTAAATGATAAGGGGAAATCCACTTGCCTCCTTCGCCCCAATGTACCGACTACACCACCACGACACATCACCTATCAGTTTCACCTTGATCTCCAGCCGAAATTAGCCTATCTTCGAACCACCTGCGTCGACCACCTTTAAGCACTACCCTCCTGTTCCGTTTTTTACTTCAGAATCGAGTTTCAAGAAAGAAGAAGAGGAAGTAGGAGGCTAGGTTTTTGCTTCTTTTCGGCAGAAAACACACTGATAGACCACACGAGATAGGGCACAATCCATTTTGGGTTTCTATCTTGGCCGCTAAAAGAAAACAATGAACAAGTCGGTGGTATTAGGCGAAACGGGTGGTGATGTTATAGGAACAGCCTGTAAACAAACAGGGGATAAATTAGGGGATAAATTAGGTTAAAAGTCAATGCTAGCATGATTATAGGGAGTATTTATGGAATTTATTTACCAAATTACTAAATAACACTTATTAATTTATTTAATTATTTAGTTTTTTATTTAATTTTGATTGGCCCACAATCATTCCTACATCCACACAATAATTAGTTAGAATACTTGAGCCTAGCTCTCTCTCTCTCTCACTCACTCTCTCTCTTTCTATATATATATATATATATATATATATACACACACACACACGTTAATAATTAATCACAATACAATTACAATTACAAATCTGATCTCGTATTAGAGCAGGAGAAACATATGACTCCTCTAGGGTTACAACCCTACTCTTGCCGATTGTTCATCGCAGTTACAGACTGACAGAAATCGATCATCACTGACATCAAATCAATCCTCAGCAAGAAATTGATCTCAATGGCCACCATCACCGTCTTCTCCACAACTGAGAAAACATCACACATATCTTATAAGTTTCCCTTTACTCTCTCTTATACTAATTATGGTTTTTTGGAAAATAATGATCGAACCTTTTCTTGTTACCAATAATATTTTCGGCTATATTGATGGAACCATTCCATGTCCCAACCCTACTATACCACCAACAGAGAAAGCCACCACAGTAGAACCTCAATCGAACCCTTCCTACACAGCCTGGATAGCTAATGATGCCGATGCTCACATGCTCCTTTTATCTAGCATCTTCGAAGCATCTTACCCCCATGCCCAAGGCACAACCTCAAACGACCTTTGGCTCCGGCTATAGAGAGATTATGCCCCTCAATCGCCTTCTACAGAATACACCCTTAAAACCCAACTCCTCAAGCTTTAGATGAAATTTGATGAAACCGCCTCTGTTGACCTCCTGCATGCTCAAGAATATTCAGATGTTCTAGCAAAAATTGGCGAACCAGTCAATGAAAAATACCTTGTTATGTTAGTTATCTCTGGTCTTCGTGAGGAATACAATGGCCTAAAATCCACACTCCTAGCTTGCTAGCTCTTACCTCCTTTCAAGAACTTCACGGAATTTTTGTTGACCATCACTTTATGGTCAAGAAAAACCCACCCAATGTTGCACCTGCTCAAGCGTTTTCTGCCACCACTGCCAGTCACTCCACCTCTATCACCGCTACATCACGTATTGGTCCCATACAAGCTCTACAACAAATTGCTTCTCATATGGGTCTTCAACTTAACCCGGCTCCCCCATTATCCTCTCAGCCCTTTTATACTAACTGGCCTCCTTCCTCTCGGGGTCGCGGGTCCAACAACCATTGTGGCCGAGGAAACTACTGATGGGTTTTGAGCATTCTAGCACTCCTATGGTGTACATGTAACCCTATAAACCTTGGATCTATGTTTTCTCTATTATACATGCAAACTTTGATTTTTCCAAGGTTTCATCCTAACTAGCATATGATTGGGGTATATGTAATATAAAACTAGTAGAATGACATACCTTTCTTGTTGCTTGGATTCCTTAAGACCTTGTGAGCCTAGCACCCCAAATGTGATGCCTTAAGTGCTTCACACAACACCACCAACGACTTGGAATAACTTGAGAGAAGATTGATATGCACCAAAATCGGCTAGCCCTCACTAGTATCTCTTAAGTGCCGATTTTACAAGGATGAGGCTTCTTTATATAATGTGCACATTAGGGTTACACCATGCAACTCATGCCTTTCCACATTCCTCATGATCCATGGGTTTTAACCTCCATGAAGCATCCATGGGTAACCACATGGGTTTAGCCCAACATGAAGAACTATGGATCATTAGCCCACTATATAAGAATGATTGATTTACCAAATCAATCCCCATTTATTTAATTAGCCTCTTTTGTTCACAAAATTAATTCCAAACTAATTCTTGATCAATCCAAATTAAATAATTCATATTAATATATTAGAACTTATAATATATTAGTAATCCATAAATATTCTCTTCTCACAAAAGTCTATCCAAATTGTTCTGATGCCATGCAACCCAAATGGACCATGACAAATCGGGTCAAGTACATACCAAATATAGTTATGGACTTAGACACCTTATCCAACAGTCTCCCAGTTGGATAAGTCTAATAACTATAGCTGCAAATATGACTTCAGGATCCGACCAGCAATCGTAGCTGTTTCAAAGTCTCACGGAACTAAGTTGTGCCATTTTAGATAATTGATCATATAATCCTCTGTTCAAGATATCAGCCGGACAAATACGTGGAACAACGTCACACTTATTGTCCAACAGTTTGTTTCCCGATTTCCGATTTGTTTGACATAGAACTTAATCGAATACATCAATTCAGTTCTGATCGGGCCCGACACATAAGTCAAAACAAAATCATCGAGGGGCCCAAGATATCGCTTTTAATCCTCCAAGGACTAAAAGGAACAGATAAACTTCAACTCATATTCTTGTACTAACGAATGATCAAATTATAGACAACATCACGTTTTATAACATCAAGTTACTGATGCATGTTTCGTACTATCAATGTACAACCAACTCATAGTCTACAACTCATATCTCTTGGTTTGAAGACTTATATGATATTACCATCTCACGATCACTCGGGATAAATTCCATGAAGTGATACAAGTGAGAGTGGGTTGAATCCAATACTCAGAACTTATGAGCACTCATGAATGTTGTAGCAACAATTGCTATGTCTAATACAATTCAGACAAATCTACAAACCCATTTCATGACAGTCTTATTTCAATACCTACTTCCAAAGTATGACCGACTGTGGATAGTTTGAATAATATGATAGACCATAACATAATTATTCTGGAAGTCAAAACATGCAAAATGAAACAATAGTAAATTATTGACACAAGACAGTAGCATACTAGTAAATAAAAACACCTTTTATTTAAACATCAAATGTCAATTACATTTCAACTATTACAAGTTTCGAAAGCTATCTAATTACTAAAACTAATATCATCCTTCAGCCCAATATGCCCCGCATGCTGTAAATGCTTAACCCTATACAATTCCTTCGTGAGGGGATCAGTTGGGTTCTCATTCGATGATACCCTCTTTGCCACGAGGAGTCATTCTTCTATTCGATGTCTAATGAAGTGTTATTTTCTGTCGAGATGCCTAGATCTGCCGTGATCCCTTGGTTCCTTGGCTAAGGAAACTGCACTCTCATTATTGAAGGGTTTTGGAGCATTCTAACACTTCCTAAGTGTACATGTAACCCTAATAACCTTGAATCTATGTTTTCTCTATATACATGCAAATTTCTTTTCAAGGTTATTTCCTAACTAGCATGGCATGGGGATTACATAGAACATAAAACTAGTAGAAATACATACCTTGTTGTTGCTTGGATTCCTTCAAGACTTTGTGAGCCTGGCACCCCAAATTTTGTGCCTCAAATGCTTCACACAACACCACAAGACTTGGAATAACTTGAGAGAATACTTCTTACACTTGAAAATCGGTTATGCCCTCACTAGAAACACTAGGTCACGATTTTGCTAGCCATAGGGTTCCTTTTATAGTGTTGTCACAATTAGGGTTTACACATGAATGCCCTTAATTGTCATGACTCTTGATTTCTCATGACCCATGAGTTTGTAACTCCCATGGACTATCCATGGAGCTCCATATGGTTATAACCAAACCCATAAACCATGGATCATTAATCCACCATAAAAGAATTGATGATTGTCATAATCAACCCTATATATTTAATTAGTCTCACTTTGATCACCAAATTAATACTAGATTAATACTTGATCAATACTAATTAAATAATACTATTATTAATATATTAGAACTTATAATATATTAATAATCATAAGTGCCTTATTCTCTCATCTAGTCTATCCAAGTATTGCAATGCCATGCAACCCAAATGGACCATGCCGGGTCGGGTCAAGTACATACCAAATAAAGTTATGGACTTATACACTATATCCAACAGTCTCCCACTTGGATAAGTCTAATAACTATATTTGCAAATATGACTTCAAAATCCGACTAGCAATCGTAGCTCTTTCAAAGTCTCTCGGAACTGAGATGATGATGATACGCCATTTAAGATAAGTGATCATATAATCCTCTGTTCTCATGATATCAGCCAGACAAACACATGGAACATGATCTTACTTATTGTCCAACATTTGTTTCTCGATCTCTGATTTGTTTTGACATAGAACTAAATTGAACACATCAATTAGGTTCTGACCGGGCCCGGTACATAGGTCAAAACCAAATCATCGAGGGGCCCAGATATCGCTTCTATTTCTAGAAGGAACAGATAAACTTCGACTGATATGCTTGTACTAACTACTTGTTGAATTATTCACAAAGGCACGTTTTATGACATCGAGTTACCAATGCGTTTTCGTGCAATCAATGAATAACCAACTCATAGTCAACAACTCATATCTCTAGGTTTGAAGATTTATATGATATTACCGTCTCACGATCACTCGAGATAAATTCCATGTAGTGATGCAAGTGAGCGTGGGTTGGATCCAATACTCAGCCCTTATGAGTACTCATGAATGTTGTAGCAACCATTGCATTGTCCAAAGCACTTTTAGACAAATCATACAAGCCAAATTCATGACAGTTTTAAATCAATACTTACTTCCAAAGTTTGACTGACTGTGGATGGTTTGAATAATAACATAATTATTCTGGAAGTAAAAACATGCAAAATTGAAACATAGTAAACAATCAACACAAGATAGTAACACCTTACTCATAAATAAATAACAATTTTTATTTATCATCAAATGTCAATTACATTTTACAAGTTTCAGGAATCTAATTATTGAAACTAATATCATCCTTCAGCCCAATGCGCCTCGCATGCTGTAAATGGTTAACCCTGCTCAGTCCCTTCGTGAGGGGATCTGCCGGGTTCTCATCTGATGATACCCTCTTAGCCACGAGGAGTCCTTCTTCTATTCGATGTCTGATGAAATGGTATTTTCTGCCAATGTGCCTAGATCTCCCGTGATCTCTCGGTTCCTTAGCCAAAGCAACCGCACTTTCGCTGTCACAGAAAATTTCCATTGGCTCCTTTATAGCTGGTACAACTCCAAGGTCTCCGATGAAGTTCTTTAGCCATATCGCCTCCTTAGCTGCTTCACTTGCTGCTATGTACTCTGATTCACAAGTAGAATCAGCTACTGTCTCCTGCTTGGAACTTTTCCAAGTAATTGCCCCTCCATTTAGGATAAAGACCCAGCCTGACTGAGAGCGGAAATTATCCCTATCAGTCTGGAAGCTAGCATCGCTATATCCTTCCACTCTCAAGTCATCACTGCCTCCGAGGGTAAGGACCCAATCCTTAGTCCTCCGCAGATACTTGAGAATGTTCTTTACCGCTGTCCAGTGTGCCTTGCCAGGGTTCCCTTGATATCTACTGACCATGCTCAAAGCAAAGGCCACATCAGGGCGAGTACAAGTCATAGCATACATGATCGAGCCCACAACGGAAGCATATGGTATATGACTCATCTCAGCTATCTCATCCTCTGTACTCGGACTCTGAGTCTTACTCAGCTTGGCATTACTCTGGACGGGTAATTCCCCTTTCTTGGATTCTTGCATGCTGAACCTCTTCAGCACCTTATCCAAGTAAGTACTTTGACTAAGTCCAATTAGTCTCTTACTCCTATCTCTTAATATCCTTATCCCTAGGATATAGGCAGCTTCCCCAAGGTCCTTCATAGCGAAACACTTCCCAAGCCAGGACTTAACCTCCTGCAAGGTTGGGACGTCGTTTCCTATGAGAAGTATGTCATCCACATACAACACCAAGAAGCTAACTATGCTCCCACTAGCCCTGACATACACACAAGACTCATCCTCACTCCTAGAAAAGCCAAACTCTTTGACTTTCTCATCAAAGCAAAGATTCCATCTGCGAGATGCTTGTTTCAATCCATAAATGGATTTATCAAGCTTACACACTCTATTAGGGTATCTTGTATCGACAAAACCCTCTGGTTGAGACATGTAAACATCCTCAGCCAACTTTCCATTAAGGAAAGCGGTTTTGACATCCATTTGCCATATTTCATAATCATGAAATGCAGCTATGGCTAAAAATACTCTAATAGACTTAATCTTAGCTACTGGTGAGAAGGTCTCATCATAGTCAACTCCCGGAGTTTGAGTAAAGCCCTTCGTAACCAGTCGTGCTTTGTAAGTATGTATCTTCCCATCCATGTCGGTCTTCTTCTTGAAGATCCATTTGCACCCAACTGTCTTACGACCTGGTACATTGTCAACCAAGTTCCAAACTTGATTGTCATACATGGACTGAATCTCGCTGTCCATAGCCTCCTTCCATTTAGCAGACTCAGGGCCTGCCATGGCTTCCCTGTAATTATTAGGTTCATCCAAATCTATTAGTGTACTATCACTAATAAATGTATCACCTTTAGCGGTGATGTGATAACCATAATAAAAATCAGGTGTGTTCCTCACCCTAGTGGAACGTCTTGGAGGTACAGACTCATCTATCGGATCAACAGGAGTTTCCTCCTCAGGTTGGTCGATAGCATTTGAGGTTCCTTCACCACTTGACTCTTGAAGCTCTTCAAGGTCAATTTGCCTCCCACTGTCCCCTTGGCTTATGAATTCTCTCTCACGAAAGACTCCTCTTCTTGCTACAAAAACCACATTATCACTGGGTCTGTAGAAGAGGTAACCAAAGGATCTCTGTGGGTAGCCGATGAAAATACACCTCTCACTTCGAGGTTCAAGCTTATCATGAGTCTCACGCCTCACGAAAGCTTCACAACCCCAAATCTTGATGTGGTCCAAATTGGGAACTTTCCCAGTCCACATCTCGTGAGGTGTTTTGGCAACCTTTTTAGTAGGGACTAGATTAAGGATATGGGCGGCAGTCTCTAAGGCATACCCCCAGAAAGAGATTGGTAACGAAGCTCGACTCATCATGGAACGAACCATATCCAGCAAGGTTCGATTGCGCCTCTCAGCTACACCATTCAACTGTGGTGTTCTGGGAGGTGTCAATTGTGAGACAATCCCACATTCCTTAAGATAGTCAAGGAACTCAATGCTAAGATACTCTCCTCCCTGATCGGATCGGAGCATCTTGATGTTCCTGCCCAATTGATTCTCCACTTCCTGCTTAAACTCTTTGAACTTTTCAAAGGTTTCTGACTTATGCTTGATTAAGTAAATATATCCATATCTACTGTAATCATCAGTAAAAGTCACATAATAGCGATTAGCATCCCTTGTAGCAACTCTGAAGGGCCCACACACATCCGTGTGTACAAGGTCCAACAAACCTTCACCCCTATCACAAGTACCTGTGAAGGGTGACTTTGTCATTTTTCCAAGTAAACAAGACTCACAACTATCATCTGACTTGAGGTCAAATGATTCCAAGACTCCAGCCTTTTGGAGTTGGCCTATGCGCTTCTTGTTAACATGTCCAAGACGACAATGCCACAATGATGCTTTATCCAAGCTATCTGAAGAATCAATATACAACACATTATTTCCTAGATTGTCTACAACATTCACGGCTTCATATACACCATCACAAGGTAATGCTTTAAAGTAAAATACATCATTGTAATAAACATTAATAGCACCATTTTTATTATCAAATGAAAATGAAAAACCTTGTTTGTACAAGCCATGAAAAGAAATAATATTTCTCGCCATTTCGGGCGATTAACAACACTTATTCAAATCTAACATTAACCCATTATTAAGCAATAAAGAATAAACTCCTATCTTGGTAACAGGTGATGCTTTCCTGTTGCCCATGACTAAGTTTATCTTCCCGTGCTCCACTTGCTCACTTCTTCTTAGTACCTGCAAATCAGTACAAATGTGAATACCACAACCTGTATCAAGCACCCAAGAATTAGCATTAGATGAGTTATTAGACAATATTGTGTAAATACCTGCATAGGTGGGTTTAACCTTCCCATCCTTTACATCTTGCAGATATTTAGGGCAGCTTAGCTTGAAGTGTCCCTTATCTTGGCAATAGAAGCACTGTGCTTCCTTTGGGTTTGAAGAAGGAGTAATGGGACCTTTCTTTGTCCCACTTGAAGAGGAACCATCAAGAGTCTTACCCTTGGTACCCTTCGAAGGGCTTTTCCTCTTCTTACCTTTTCCCTGCCCAATAGCCAGAACAGGGGCTGTTGAAGGAGTAGAAGTAGCAACCGCTTTACCCTTAAGGCCATTTTCAGCTGTCCTTAAGAGTCCTTGAAGTTTGCTAAGTGTGACTTCCTCCTTGTTCATATGATAAGTCATACGAAACTGATCATAACTTGGAGGTAAGGAATGGAGAATGATGTCAATCGCCATTTCCTCAGGAAAGTCAACATTTAGCTTCAGCAACCGGTCAACGAACCTTTGCATCTTCTGCAAGTGACCGGTGATGGGTTCACCATCCTTCATCCTTGCGGTTATCATGGAGGAGATGATTTCATACCTCTCCTAACGCGCGCTCTGATGGTACCTTTCCATCAGATCCAGGTGCATCTCATAGGGGTAGAAATCTTCATAGGATTTTTGAAGTTCAGGAGTCATGGTGGCCATCATGATGCATGCTACTTTAGTAGCATCCTTTTCATGTGCAACAAACTCCGCAAACTCTTCAGGAGTAGCAGTGGCTTCATTCACAACCTTAAGCTCCCTATCGAGGACATATTCTTTGTCCTCATAGCGGGTAATCATTCTGATGTTTCTGATCCACTCATTGAAATTGGATCCATCAAAGATGACCTTACCACACAAGTTTATAAGGGAAAAGGAGCCTGTTAGGTTTGAGCCAGAAACATTGTTGGAAGACATCTGAAAGGAAAGAAAGACAAGTTTCATTAGATTAGGAATCCTTAATAATTCACCCAAATGAAATATTAAGGCTAGGATCCAACAAATTATTTATAGTTGGAAGAGGGATGCCGTAATCCATACTATAAAATATTTGAAGGTAGGTAAATGACGATTTACCAATTTCCACCATAAGAACGAAATATTTTATTATTAGGTTTTATTGGTTTTGAAACTCCTAGATCTTTTGAGATACATTGAACTTTTCAATGGCATGTTTGAATCTCGATTGTGCCCTCTCAAGTTTGTGACTGGGATGCCGAGGATCACAAACAAGGTGTGAATAACCATACAAATTGACTTGGTACCCTCAACAATATTACCTAATCGATGTGCCGGTTAACCACACACGCTCCACCGATCTATAATAAAGTCAAGTTACCCTTTGCCACTCTTACTAGTCCATGTTTGTGTGCCGGTTAACCACACACGCTCCACTAACGACTTGGTAAGGTACAAAGTGTAATTTTATGGGCTAGCACCAATTTCACATTTTCCTAAAGTAACTAAGATTGGGAATTTATAATGTATAGTTACTTTATAATTCATTATACTTTTAACGAGTATTTAAAGTCGTATCCTACCCGTTCGGCTAACGACCCTCCACCGATCAAGGAAGCGGTGGGTGAGAGTGGACACCTATTAAGTCACCATTTTATAGGCAACAACCTTATACCCCCTTTATAGACCGGCTTCGTGAATGAGGCCTACTAACGGTAAGAATGACATATTCTTATACATATCTATATAATAAAATTATAATAATAGTATAAGTGTTGATTTTTAAACTTTTTTTTTTAAAATCTAAGGTTTAATTTGGAATTAAAGTATTAAAGTGTAAGACTTTTCAAATTCCAAAACTTGAGGGCAAGATTTGAAACTATTCCAAGTCTCTTCAATTTGTAACTTATGAGTTTTAATGGTTCATAAAAATGAAGACTCTTCATTTTATGAAACCTCTTTAGTTCTTTAATCATAATTAAAAGAAGTGACTTTTGGTTATCCATAACTTGAGGACAAGTTATGGACACCATCATAGCCATTAAGATCATGAATTAAACACACATGGAGGTTACACATAATTCCTATGATCTTCTAAACTCATATGAACACAAATTCATGTCAAGCAATTTCAAGAAAATCATATAAACATATACAATACTTGAAAATTGATAAAAGTCATGTAAAATGGGTTAACATAATCATTATCATTTTGAAAAAAAAAATTTACAAGTCCAAAACAGATTGGGATAATGATCTTAATCCATTTCCAGCAACAAAACTCGAAAAAACTGCCCAGCACGCTCCTACTCGTCGAGTGCATTATTCTACTCGTCGAGTAGGATGAAATTTGTTCATGGACTCGGCGAGTCCTCCCCATGGACTCGGCGAGTCCAGTCGTCAGAGTGCAAAATTTTCGATTTTTAAGCAGTTTTGCATCAAGTATACAGAAAACAATCCTAGGCTCTGATACCACTGAAGGGTTTTGGAGCATTCTAACACTTCCTAAGTGTACATGCAACCCTAATAACCTTGAATCTATGTTTTCTCTATATACATGAAAATTTCTTTTCAAGGTTATTTCCTAACTAGCATGGCATGGGGATTACATAGAACATAAAACTAGTAGAAATACATACCTTGTTGTTGCTTGGATTCCTTCAAGACTTTGTGAGCCTAGCACCCCAAATGTTGTGCCTCAAATACTTCACACAACACCACAAGACTTGGAATAACTTGAGAGAACACTTCTTACACTTGAAAATCGGTTATGCCCTCACTAGAAACACTAGGTCACGATTTTGCTAGCCATAGGGTTCCTTTTGTAGTGTTGTCACAATTAGGGTTTACACATGAATGCCCTTAATTGTCATGACTCTTGATTTCTCATGACCCATGGGTTTGTAACTCCCATGGACTATCCATGGAGCTCCATATGGTTATAACCAAACCCATAAACCATGGATCATTAATCCACCATAAAAGAATTGATGATTGTCATAATCAACCCTATATATTTAATTAGTCTCACTTTGATCACCAAATTAATACTAGATTAATACTTGATCAATACTAATTAAATAATACTATTATTAATATATTAGAACTTATAATATATTAATAATCATAAGTGCCTTATTCTCTCATCTAGTCTATCCAAGTATTGCAATGCCATGCAACCCAAATGGACCATGCCGGGTCGGGTCAAGTACATACCAAATAAAGTTATGGACTTAGACACTATATCCAACAATTATCACATAAAATCTCCATAGGCTCCTTTATAGCTGGTACAACTCCAAGGTCTCTAATGAAGTTCTTCAGCCATATTGCCTCCTTCGCCCCCTCGCTTGCTGCTATGTACTCTGATTCGCAAGTTGAATTAGCTACTGTCTCCTGCTTGGAACTTTTCCAAGTAATTGCTCCTCCATTAAGGGTAAAGACCCGTCCCGACTGAGAGCGAAAATTATCCTTATCATTCTGAAAGCTAGCATCACTATACCCCACTACTCTCAAGTCATCGCTCCCACCAAGGGTAAGTGAAGGGCCAATATATATGGTTTGGGCTAGGCATCAAATGTATAGATGAGTTAGGGCACTTGTCTTTGTATTTTGGAGTCTTTTGTTTATGTTTGATGTTTTCGGTCTAGGAAGCTTTCGGTTAAGGTGTGACCGAAAACCAGTTTTCGGTCTGCTGACAGAAAACTGTTTTCGGTCTGCTGACAGAAAACTGTTTTCGGTCCTTGTGCGTATATATAGGATGTCAGGCTGTCAGATCTAAGAGTTGTTCATTTTGCAGTTTTCGGTCCTTGGGTTGTATCAGACATTTCCTTGTGTGAATTGTATGCAAGCTCAAGTTTCATTCGATCTTCTACTCCATTTCTTCTTTATTTCTTATGCTTGATTGATGACTGGTGAAGATCCTTCTTTCAAGGACCTTACAATTGGTATCAGAGCTAATCTGGTGTCAATCAAGTGTGTTCTTCAGCTTTTCGGTTTTTCACAGCTTTGTTCTTCACGTTCTCGGTGTCTAGAAACTTACTGTTTGCTAGTGTTTTGAAGATCAGATCAGAAACTGCATCGTGTGGAATTGAAATCTGCTTGGAAATCAGTTTTTCATTGAATTCTCACTGTTTTCGGTTGGATCTTCATAAACCGAAAACATATATTCAACCAATTTCTGTCAGATCCAGTGTGTTTTGAAGCTTCATTTGGTATTCTCATTGCGTGGAAATCAGAATCGAATCAGAAAACCAAGTTTTTCATTGAAATCTGTTAGTTTTCGGTTTAAATCTTCAGAAACCGAAAACTGTTCTTCAACTGAAAACCTTTGAATCTTCATCAACCGAAAACTGTTCTTCAACCGAAAACCTTTGCATCTTCATCAATTGAAAACTGTTCTTCAACCGAAAACCTCTCAACCTTCAGAAACCGAACACCACTCATAAACCGAAATCTCTTAATCTTTATAAACCGAAAACCCCTTTTATCACCCTAAACCGAAAACCCTCTTTCAACCGAATTCATTGTTTTCAGTCATCATCTCTCAACCAAAAACCTTATCCTTTCATCATACCGAATTCTTTGATTTTCGGTCACACTCCTCAACCGAAAACCCATTCTATTTGATCTTTTGATGTGTTTTTCAAGTTAATTTTTATTATAAAAATTAAAAAAAAACAACAAAAACAAAAACAACAAAAATTAAAAAATGGAATCTCAAAGCATGTCAGCTCACCATGAATTGGATGCAATTATGGGAACCACTTCTCGAATTCCCCGACTGTTATCCGCGGAAGGATTTCCAGAATGGAAATATCGGATTGAAAAGTACATAAAAATGAAAGATTTCAAGATTTGGCGAAGCATTCTGAGAGGTCCAATACGCATCACAACAACATTGGAGGATGGCACAGTAATGGATAAGCAAGTTGAGAACTACACTGACGATGATTTTGAAAGAGTCGAGGAACAGGAAAAGGCTCTTGCTACACTTACCATGACATTATCTCCGGAAATTGATCAAGGTTTCCGTGAGTACACTTCAGCAAAGGCCTTATGGGAAGCACTGATTGAAGTCTATGAAGGCAATGAAGACATGAAACAGAGTCGTCAAGACATGCTGCGACAAAAGTTTAATATGTCTAACCATGACTTGGGAGAAACACTTGAGAATCAGTTGCAAAGGTTTATTACACTTACCACAGAAATGAGCTCTGCTGGTGTTATGGTTACAAGATCTAAGATCAAAAAGAAGCTGTTAAACTCTCTGCCAAAATCTTGGGATATGAATGTCTCAGTGATTAAAAAGACCAAAGATTTGAACCGTTTGAGCTTGGCAGAAACAATGGCAATCATTAAGTCTTGCGATCTCGATGACATGCAGAGGGAGATTAACCATGTTAATTCATACTCCACAGCAAATCTTGGGATTCAAACCACCAACAACACAACTTTCTCAAGCTTTTCAACCCCTCAAGCTCCTTCAGTTTCTCATGTTCCACAAGTTCAACCCTATGTGACTCATCAGCCTACCTCATACGTGATCCCTCAAATGCAACACATTCAAGTCCCTCAACCTCAAACTTTATCTCAACAAGTTGGTTCTAGTGTTGGTTCATCCACAGCTGCACCCGTTCAATCTCATGGATTCAGTTCTCAAGCTTCATCATTGAAAGAGAAGGAAGAGAATCTGGCCCTCGCCACTGGTCTGGTGAATTGTTACATCGATTTTGTGGCCGGAGAGCTTTCCCCACAACTATCTTTTGCTGACCTAGACCAGATCCATCCAGAGGATGTAGAGGAGATGGACATCACCTTGCAAATGGCCATGGCTGTTTTTAGGGCAAAGCAGTTTTCCAAGAAAACCGGAAAGAACAATTGGAGTGTGAACTCTGACAAGAAAGTGGGGTTCAACAAAGGGAAGCTGCGATGCTACAATTGTCATGAGCCTGGGCATTTTGCAAGGGAGTGTCCAAAGCCAGACCGAAGAGAGAATTCTGATCGAACCATGGTGTCGGTGACCTATGTCAACAAGGGATCTTCTTCAAGCAATCAGACTGCTAACTTGGCAATGGTGGCCCAATCCTTTGATTGGGAAGATCAAATTCAGGCTCTGAATATTTCAGGACCTGAAGATGCACATCTTGCCCAGATCAAGGATAGTGTGGAGGAAGAAGCAGAGAGAGACCCAGAAGAAGAGATGATGAATCTTTAGTTCGCGTTCATGGTGCAAACTACTCCTGAGCCAGCCAAACCCGAGGTCAGTGAACTTGGTTGCTCTCAATCTTGCATTAAGACTGTTAAATTCTTACGTGACCAAATTGAATTAATCAAGAGAGAGAACGAGGACCTTAAGTATGAGGGTTACACACTTAGGAAAAATCAAAAGCCTTTAAAAACACAATTAGAGAATAAAACAAAGGACTTTAAGAAATTACAAGAGGATTACAGCAACAAATGCGAGAACTATGATCATCTCAAAAGAAAATTTACTGCTGTGACCACTGAACTTGATTCATTGAAAAATCGTCTTGAAAATACTGAATTTATTTTTAATAAATTCGATGGGTCAAGTGAAGTAGTTGCAAAAATGATAGAGGGACAGATGCAGTAGAAGGACATTACATGTGGAAACCAAAAGAAAGTAGGATTAGGTTTTGAGAGTGTCCCTCCTCCATTCAATCATACCTATAATGTCATTCCTCTATCTCAAGATGAGATTGATAGAGAACCTTTTGTTAGTTTATGGAAAGCCTGCTTTTGAACAAGCAACATGCTCAAATGATAAAATTTTGGATACTAACATTTCTATCTCAAGTGCAGATATGTCAGTAGTTCAGGGGGAGCCAGAAGCTGAAAAGTCTGAGTCGAATAACTCTGTGTCTAAATTTGGTGTTGAATTTTGTGATGATTCTGTGTTAAATGCAAACACTAATGTTTTTGTTTCTGGTGGTGTGTTGTTTCAGACTGATAATTTTGAAAACAATGGGGTTGTTTCTGATAAAGTTGCTAAATCTAATTTGAATGCTTCTACATCTTCCACGTTTGCTTCACAATCTAGTGCTTGTGCTTGTTCTTGCAAATGTGAAAATGCTAGAAAAGAAAATAAAAACCAGAAATCTGACAAGAGCAGTACCCAATCCAATAATAATAAACAAATTTGCTTCAATTATGGTACTGCTGGTCATATTGCCAGAAATTGTTTAAATCGAATGTTTGTGCATCACATGTCTAAAAGAGGAGAGAATGAGTCTAGAGGACGATCTTTAATTAGAAAATCCTCCAGAACTCGCTCTCGAGATGATGACTGGAAAGCAAATCAAAACAAGAAAATGGCAGGTTTTCAAAAGAACAAACAGGTTTTCAATAAATTCACAAACAGTTTGCCAAAATCGACCCAAGCTAAGCCAAAGTCGATTTCGTTAGAGAGTAGGTCTGGATCTTCAAACTCTTCGAGTAGAAAATCAACCCGCTCGAAACAAACTGAAAAGAAAGTTGTTTCAAAACCTAAATATCAATGGATGCCAAAATTAAAATCTGATCAGTCATCATCATCCTTAGTACCTGTTGAAAAAGAAATCAAAAGAGAAATTAAAAGATGAATCTGTGAAAGTTAAGGGTCAACCCAGGACTGTAATGACCTGGGTCCCCAAATCTAAATAATTCCGCTCATCGTGCAGGGACAGTTGCGGAGGAATGTCGTCAGACCATGGTATGTCGACAGCGGCTGCTCCCGGCACATGACTGGAGATATCTCCCAACTGCATGACATTCATACATTTAATGGGGGATATGTCTCCTTCGCGGGCGGAGAAGGCGGAAAGATAACGCAAAAGGGAACGGTGACGAACGGAGTGCTCAGTTTTAAGAATGTCAACTATGCTCCTGAGCTGAAGCACAGTCTGTTGAGCGTTTCTCAAATCTGTGACAAGGGTTTCTCAACACACTTCACCGATAAAGAATGTCTAATCTTAAAGCCAGGCATTGTCATTCCGGAGGAGTGGATTCTAGTCAAATCTAAGCGGGATGGGAATGCCTATATTATCGACATGAACAGTAATGTACCCGATGAAGTCACTTGTCTCTTTTCCAGAGTCTCAGAACAAAACGCAATGTTGTGGCATCGTCGACTTGGCCATGCAAATGCAAAGAACCTGAACCGGCTTGCAAAGAACGAAATGGTCCGCGGTCTGCCTGTCAGAGATTTTATTACTTTTGAAAAATGTGTTTCCTGCGCTCAAGGCAAACACCATCAGAAACCACATCTGCCAAAGCAGGTCAACTCCATTAATCAGGTGCTCCAGTTGTTGCACATGGACTTGTTTGGTCCGGTCAACGTCCTCAGTATCAACCGAAATTCATATTGTCTCGTTGTGATAGACGATTTCTCTCGTTTCACGTGGGTCTTCTTTCTGTCCAACAAAGCTGGGATCGCTGACCTCATCAAGAAGTTCATTGTAATGATCGAGAACCAAACCAACCACCAAGTGAAAGCGCTACGCACAGATAATGGAACAGAGTTCAAGAATGCTGTTCTTGATCATTTTTGCGCTGAGAAGGGTATTGTGCATGAGTATAGTTCTGTTCGGACACCACAACAAAATGGTGTTGCTAAGCGGAGGAATCAGACGTTACAAGACGCTGCAAGGACGATGCTTTGTGATTCTAAACTTCCAGTTTTCTTTTGGGCGGAGGCGATCAACACTGTGTGCTACGTTCAAAATCGTGTCCTGATCAACAAAGCCCAGATGAAAACCCCGTATGAGATTCTCTATGGACACAAGCCATCTGTCAGCCATTTCCGATTATTTGGCTACCCTTGCACCCTTCTTCACTTGGAATCCAACCCAAAGTTTAATCCAAAACCTGATGATTGCTACTTTGTCGGATACGCTGCTCGTACTGCTTATCGGGTATACAACAAGAAGACAAAACAAATTATGGAATCTTTCGATGTTCGCTGGCTTGAAGAAAATGAGACGGACACTAGGGTGGGTCTTGATTGGCTATTTGACTACACATCACTATTCAAATATTTTAGTGTGTTGTCTAATAACCAAGCTGGGTCTACCTCTGGCTCGAAGACTATCATTGAAGACGAAGATGAAGAGGTTGTCTACAGACCACCATTGGTTTCTGCTACTGATCCTCCGGTGGAGTCTACTATTCCAATCGTTTCTCCTGAGTCATCAACACAACAATCTGCTCCATATGTTGATGCTACTCCTTTAACTCGAGTTGAAAGAGAGTTCATGAACCAAGATGCTTCCGCTGTCACTCAAAATCTGATGGAACTTCTCTTTCCCGAACAAATCGCTGATGAGTTTGTAGCAAATTCACCAAACGAAGCTGGTACATTTACCGTGGATTCTTCAGCAAATGAAGGAGCTATTAATATCCATAATCTTCCCGTTTCAGTCAATGACATTAGTCACGAAATCCCATCTCGCATACAGCGCGATCATCCGATAGAGAACGTCATTGGCCAGCTGGGCGATGGAGTTCAAACGAGCAGTCAGAGTGGAGACGTCAACACATGTCTCTATTCTTGCTTCATTTCTCAAATAGAGCCCAAGAACGTCGAAATGGCTTTGAATGAGCCCAGCTGGGTAGATGCCATGCATGATGAGCTCAATCAATTCGAAAAGCTCGAGGTTTGGAAGTTGGTGGAGCTGCCTAAAGGCAAGAAATCTCTCGACACCAAGTGGGTGTTTTGGAACATGCAAGACGATTCAGGTGTCATTGTCCGTAATAAGGCGAGATTGGTAGTCTGTGGGTTCAGGCAAATTGAGGGTCTTGATTATACAGAAGTATATGCTCCGGTGGCGCGCTTGGAGGCTATTCGTATCTTCCTCGCCTATGCTTCCTACATGAACTTTACTGTCTATCAAATGGACGTCAATACGACTTTCTTGTACGGAAAAGTGAAGGAGGAGATTTATGTTGACCAACCTCCTGGGTTTGTTTACTCAAAACTTCCCAACCATGTCTACAAGTTAGACAAGGCTTTGTATGGGCTGCACCAAGCTCCTAGAGCCTGGTATGCTACCCTAACACAGCACTTGCTCAATCATGGCTACTCACGCGACACTATTGATCAGACCCTATTCATCAAGCATGTCGGTCCAGATCAAATTCTTGTTCAAATCTATGTGGACAACATCATTTTCGGGTCGACGAGTTCTCATATATGCACGGAGTTCGAGGACGTTATGAAAAAGCGGTTCGAGATTAGTTCTTTGGGGGAAATGACCACGTTTTTGGGGCTTCAGGTCAAACAATCTTCAGCCGGAATCCTGATTCATCAAGACAAATATGTGGATGATATGCTCGAGAAGTTCGGGTTCAGAGACGCCAAACCTGCTTTGACGCCCATGGCGGAGAGACCACTACTGACTCCTGATCTTGAAGGCGAATCCGTAGATCAAACGTACTACAGATCGATGATCGGATCGCTGATGTATCTGACTGCCAGTCGCCCAGACATTATGTTTGCGGTCTGTCAATGCGCGCGCTACCAGGCTAATCCTAAACTGTCTCATTTTATTGTTGTTAAAAGAATTTTTCGGTACCTCAAAGGCAGCCCAAAACTGGGTCTTTGGTATCCGAAAAATTCCGAATTTGATCTTTATGCTTTTGCAGACAACAATTATGGCGGCTGCGAGCTTGACAGGAAATCGACTTCAGGCGGATGTCAATTTCTCGGAGATAGGCTGGTTTCTTGGCAGTGCAAGAAGCATCATACTATCTCGACCTCAACAGCAGAAGAAGAATACATAGCTGCGTCTGCCTATTGTTCTCAAGTCATATGGATCCAACATCAGCTGTTGGATTACAGTTTGAACTTTCAGGAAACCTCTATTTTTTGTGACAATGAGGCTGCGATCCAAAATGCTAAAAATCCGGTTCATCACTCAAAAGCCAACCACATCGACATCAAAGTTCATTTTATCAGAGATTGTTATGAGCGCTCGCTCATTTGGCTAGAACAGGTTCCCACTACTAATAATGTGGCGGATCTGTTCACCAAGCCGTTTAACAAAGCTCGATTCGATGTGCTGGTAAACTTTTTGAAAATGATTCGCTTTGAGGATTAATTTTTGTTTAGGATAGTTTAAATTTGCGCATTTCAATTTCATTCTCACCCATGCACAAATTTAGGGGGAGAAATAAACAAAAACCAAACAAAAATTAGAAAATCAGAAAATCCAAAAACAATAGAATATCAGAAAATGCAAAAACAATAAGAAAATCAGAAAATCCAAAAACATTAGAAAAACAGAAAAATCAAAAATATTATTGTGAAGTGATGTGATGGGAAGTGATATCAGCTTGTGATAACAGACAATCTAAGTCTCTGTAAAGTACCAAAGCTGAATTGTCTAGGCTCTGTGTTCGATGCGCTGGTAGGCACGGAAAATTTAATGGACTTGACTAGGTGCAGATGAATTTAAGGAATCTAGAGACTTGATAAATCTGACCTAGATAGTTCCATTTAGCCTAACAATACGACGCTCGGATAGGTTGAGCAGGGAGATATACATGAGAATCCACCAGTCACATTAAAGAACCCGTATCTAGAACTGTGGTTTAACTTTTCCTCGATGTATGGATTCTGTCCTTAATTCCGGTATTGACGGGGCGACTGGGGAATTCCGATAAAGTAGGTCTGTAGGAAATTATTTTCTTTCTCTCCTTCTCTTAGTCATATGTTTCCTCCTCTGTGTGATCGAAAGATCCGACCTGGACTGCAGCATATGCAACTCTCTTTCTCTGCATCTTCTATCTATGCAATTCTTCCTATCTGTTAGCCATATGCTGTGTCCTTTGCGTGATTAACAATCCGACCTGGGACACAGCATATGCAACCTTCTACTTCTCAATCCCTCTGAAATTCTAGTCAGTCATATGTTTCACTCTCTGCGTGATTGAAAGATCCGATCTGAGTGTACAGCATATGCATTCTAAATCTATCCTCCCTATTAATAATAGTCTACTCACCTAAAGTAAGGAGTATCTCGGAAGTTCTTGATTATTGGGGTATGTCAGGAAGCGGGAAACATGTTCTAGTACACATAAAATTGAACAATTCTAGATTGTCTGTAGATTTCGCTGCTCAATATAGGTGGACAACAATATCCTTGGTCGTCGTCAGATAAATGGTCCTTAGGTATTTTTATCTAGGAACTTAGGATCAACCTGTCCTGTCACTAATAGCATTCCAAAAATTTGTCACAATTTTACGTGCTTAAGTGGACCACAATACCGGCGATCGACCAGATCTATTCATGAAAGAAGAGGTACTGATAAATGGAAAATGATTTTCTAATAACTTTGATCCCATATCACAAAAGGTTAATCAATTTTAAGATAGAGGATTAAATTTAGGTTGAATCAAAATTTTAGTATTTTTAATTTTATTTTCATTTTTAGGATTGATAAATTTTAGAAAATGTTTTTATTTTTATTTTTATTTTTATTTTTATTTTTATCTTTTAGGATTGGTAAAATTTAGAAAGTTTTTATTTTTTATTTTATTCTATTTTATTTTAATCCTCCAAGAGTTTTGTTTTTAAATTGTTTTAAGTATTGGGCCTCACACATTTTCGGGTGCAGCCCACTGAATTCAAATCAGGTATATAAAGGAAAAGGGACCCCGAAAATCAGTTCCTTCCCTCACTTTCCTCTGCAAACCGAAAACCCTCTAATTCCTCTCTAAATTCTCGAAATTTTTTTGTGTTATTTTCTCGAATTAACTTGATTTTCTTGAAGGTATGAAGATTCCGACCCCAGCCATGTAGTTTTATTAAGAATCGACCGTGAAATCGTGGCTATATCGCGAAAACAAGAACTGTCGGCGAACTTTCGGTCCAAGCTTTCGGCCAAAAACCGGCTTTCGGTCGAGCCGAGCCGTTTTCGGTCAAGCCGGCTTGGACGGCTTTCGGTCGAAGCTGTTTTCGGTCCAATGTGGCTTTCGGTCTTCACAGTGTTCGGTCCATGAGTTTTCGGTCTAACTGTCTTGACCGAAAACCCATGTTTGACTAATAAAATTAAATTAAAATGGCCAAAATTAATTGACATAATTGAGAAAATAATTTTAATTTGTTATAATCAAATGTTTTATCACCTGGCTTGTTTTGTGCAGATAAAATGGCAAGTCTCAAAGTTGCAGAAAGTCACAACGTGTCCATTCTTCTTGATGATCCTCCAGTAGCACACAACGAATTCAAATCAATGATGCACGGGCTAAGGGAATGCTGCATCTTCACTGCACTAACCTAGAATCCAGTCATTTATCTGAATCTGATCAACGAATTTTGGAGATCTGCAAGCGTGAAGAATGGAGAAAATGGTTCAACGACAATTGAAGCTTCTGTCAGAGGATGCAAAGTTGTTATCTCTGAGCAAGTCATCAGAGATATCTTGAAGATTGATGACAAAGCTACCTTCCCGACTGATATAGATCTGAGACTGGTTGATGAGTATCTTGAGAAGATGGGATACGAAGGAGTCTTTCCACCTATCCTGAAGAAGCTGTTACCTCCTTACTAGAGGTTTCTAGCCTACATTTTTTTCAACTGTGTATCTGGGAGAAAGGGTGGTTCAGACGAAATATCCTCGAGAAATACTCAGGCGATCGTTGCATTGGCTGCCGGGATTGACTTCAACTTCTCAAGGTTTATCTTGGAGGAGATGATTTCTAATGCTAACAAGAAGTCGAAGGATCAATTCCTGCTCTATCTAAGATTTATTCAAATCTTCATCAACAGCCTATTTCCCGATCTGGTCAAGACAGGAGAAACACTTGACTTGAAAGCCTTCGGACCAAACACTGTGAGCCTCATCAAGCAGAACCGTAAGGGGAAAATAATGTTTCACGGAAAGTACCCTCTTGTAAAATTTGGAAAGTTTGCTGAGCTGTCAGAATCTTCAGAATCCCATGGGTCGTCTGATCAAATGTCAACTGATCAAACATCGTCGGCACATGCAAATGTGAATGACGATGTTATCGATACATCAGACCATGAGGAAGAAACTGTTACTCCATCCACCATTGTTGCTGAAGATCATGATCTTGAAGATGTGATAGTTCAAATTGATTTCAGTGAAGGAGGAGAGGATGAATATGAAGATCTTGATTTGTCCGGTTACGACGGAGATGATGTTTCGATGCAGTTTACTAGACTTGAGCACCCTTTGTCAAATGAAAACCTCGATGACTTCCTCAACGATATCGATGATGGTGCCAATCAAACACCGGAGATAAGGGAGAAAGCTGACGATCGAGAAGTTGAGCCTCCGGTTATCGTTCAAGCGGCTGATTCTTCAACTCAAAAGGACACATCATCAGGGATTCCTCCCCTTGATAATGTGGTTCCTACATCCGAGCCAATTACAAGTGATACCCAGATAGTCCTGACCTCCCAGCCCCCGATGAAAATACGCAGAATTGATCCAACGGTGGGAGTAATTTTTCTTGACCCAACTCAAACCACAAAGACTCCTCCATCTACAACTGTTGCCCCTTCCTCATCTGTGCCCATTCAAGAAGGCCGCAGTTCTACTAATGAACCTGGTGGTTCATCTATTGACCTGAGTTTGTCTCCTCCAAGGCCTTATCATGATGCTGCCTCTGAGAGGTTAGCCATGCATCTGGCCCAAAATTTAAGTCCAACTCACTCCTCCCACGGAAAAGGAATATCATTTGAGGAGAGTATATCTGGAGATTATGATGTCTCAGTGCCCGAGCTGAGAAAGGAGATTGGTGTGTTGAACCGGAAACTCATTGAGAAAGACCTCATGATCAGTCAGCACGAGTCTCGTATTGCTGATCTTGAGGCCACCAGTGCTCAGCTTATCACTCGCACCGATGATCTCGAAGCAGATAAAGCTCTGAAGACAAAACAGATCACCGATCTTCAGACGCATTTTGGTTTGTTGACCGCCAGCTATTATGATTGAAGAAGAAGCTGGAAGAAGAACTTCGCGATAAATTCAAGTCATCTGTTGATGAGCCAAGAGTCTATCTTCCCAATCAAGACGCTCCCGTGTTTCCACATCATACAAGAACAACTACCATTGTCGATCGATTTGACAAAGAACCAGCGCAGGCTCCAAACGTCGTGGCTTTAAAACGTGCTAAACAAGCCAAGTTTGCTGAAAAGGGTCAATTCTTATTCAAGAGGAGCTCGGATCAGAATGCTCCCGGGGATCAACCAAACATCACCGTTATGGATCTTGGAGAACAGCGCTTCAGGGACGTATATGGTGATAGGTCCGGGATCATCTCATGGGGATTCCACGCCACGCTGAACATGTGGATCGTGAGAAGGAAGAGTGGAAATACTGAATTGTACAAAGATGCTCACGACTTCCACTCCTGGACCAGGGTTGATCTTACGGAGTTGTCTAAGGCTCCTTTTGCAAATCCATCTCATGAACCCAAGGCGACACAGTTCAAGTCATTTTTGGAAGATCAAGTGGCTAAGGGCTTTCCCTCAATGAAGACTGCAGAGTCTATCATCAAGATTTACCCAAGTGTCAATGATCCCAAAACCAATCAGCCTCTTCGGTCAGTGATGTGGCCCGCTACTGCTCAAGTAAAGCAGATACATATCCTTCAGAACCATCCAGATGGATCTCTAAAATCCATGCAATACTGGGTGTTTGATGAAACTACAGCTTCCGCTGTCATCAAACTTGAAAATGGATGTATACGCTTGTATTACAAGAGGGATCTGCTACAATTTGGAAGGTGGGATATACATCAGCTTTCTCATCATCAGATCAAGGTGGCTGAAGACCTTTTTGAATCTGCTGCTAAGGAGTACATTGCCATGGTTGCTGATATCATTTAAAAGGAGATGTGGAATGGAGCTATGGGAAAGTCAGATGTGCTGGTGGTTGACAAAGACTGAATCATGCTAGCCCCAAACCAAGGGGGAGATTGAAGGGCCAATATATATGGTTTGGGCTAGGCATCAAATGTATCGATGAGTTAGGGCACTTGTCTTTGTATTTTGGAGTCTTTTGTTTATGTTTGATGTTTTCGGTCTAGGAAGCTTTCGGTTAAGGTGTGACAGAAAACCAGTTTTCGGTCTGCTGACAGAAAACTGTTTTCGGTCCTTGTGGGTATATATAGGATGTCAGGCTGTCAGATCTAAGAGTTGTTCATTTTGCAGTTTTCGGTGCTTGAGTTGTATCAGACATTTCCTTGTGTGAATTGTATGCAAGCTCAAGTTTCATTCCATCTTCTACTCCATTTCTTCTTTATTTCTTATGCTTGATTGATCACTGGTGAAGATCCTTCTTTCAAGGACCTTACAGTAAGGACCCAGTCCTTAGTCCTCCGCAGGTACTTGAGAATGTTCTTCACCGTACTCCAGTGAGCCTTGATAGGATTCCCCTGATATCTGCTAACCATGCTCAAAGCAAAGGCCACATCAGGGCGAGTACAAGTCATAGCATACATGATCGAGCCTACATCGGAAGCATATGGTACTCGACTCATCTCAGCTATCCCAACCTCTGTAATCGGGCTCTGATTCTTACTCAGTTTGGCGTTACTCGGGATCGGTAAGTCACCTTTCTTGGAATCCTGCATGCTGAATCTTTTCAGCACCTTATCCAAGTAGGTACTTTGACTAAGTCTAATTAGTCTCTTACTCCTGTCTCTCAATATCCTTATCCCTAGGATATATGCAGCTTCTCCAAGGTCCTTCATAGCGAAACACTTTGTAGGGTTTCAAAGCACTCCATGGATGATGGCAATGGGCCCCTTGATGAAGTGTAGGTTAAAAGCCCAAGACTTGTCTTTTCCCTATAAATAGTCATGTATTATTCACAATTAGGGTTAAGAGTGAGGCAAAATGTAGCCGCCACGTTGTGAGGTTTCTTGTAGAGTTAGATTCTTATTTCTTAAGTGTAATTTGTTCCTCATAATTCAATAAATCGGATGATCATTCGACCTAATCTTCATATTTGTGTTTGTTCTTATTTTCCGCATCTTGTTCATCAAATCTCAATTAGGGTTTTAATCCTAACAAGTGGTATCAGAGCGGGTCTTTGAAGATCTATTGATTTTTGAAGTATCGGTTCTTGATTTGATGATTTTCGGCACATATATTGAAGATTATTGGTGTTTTGGCGGAATGGAATCACGATTTTTGTTCAAGCTGCTGTTCATGGAGATTTATGAATCATGCTACTGTTCATCTAGGTATTATTTCAATCCAAATCGTATTTTGTTCATATTCTCCATTGGATTTTTTTTACTGAATCAGTCAATTGCCTCGTAAATCAATTTCTTTTGATTTGGGCCATAGTTTTCGTTCACTTTCATGGGATTATTAAAGCCCAGGTTCTGATTTGTTTCAATTTCTAACCTAAAATCTCGATATTGACATATCCTAGTTTCCGTTGTTTACTTTGTCGTTGATATCAATTCCAGTTGAAATCTTGTTTGTAATCACAAATCGATCTAATTTGATTTTCCCGAAATTGAGTGTATGTTGCATCGATGTGGATTATCAATTTGTTTCTATCTTTTTCATTGATTATATTTTCAGTGAATCGATTTTTTTTCTTGATTAATCTTATGTGCGAATCGTGTTAGTCCTTCACGTTGTATTCTTGATTCACGATTATCCATTCGATTTCAAGATTTTGCTTCTAGTTCTAATCCAAGAACGAGTTCATATTCTTCATCTTATCAAGTCAATTTCTCCGATATCATATTTTTTTTAACTGACTTGAAATCAAGTTATCTTGGATTGAGGAGCTGAAAGAAGAAACCGAAGAACATTTGATGGGTGTTTGATCTGGAAATCGATCTTTGGAGTATAGATTGGGTGTTTGATTGATTACAATCTTGAAGTCTGATGATGAACGAATTAACAGTGGTGTATGTCGATTTGGAGAGTCAATCTAAAAAGTCAAAATCGGGGCTTAAAATAATCAAAATAGATGAATCTGTATTCGCAGTGAGTAGAATGATGATCGGAACGAAGAAGATTGAATCTTGATTGTAATTAATTGCCAGTCAAGCAAATGGTCAAAATCAAAATTGGGTATCTCATGGTACGATCTCACTATGCACAAACGAAATCGGCTTGAATGTCCTTCCTGCGAACGAATCGAATCTCAGTTGGTATGCATAATGATCTAAATGAAAAGTCAAAATTGATTGTGAACTTTGGAACGAATGCCTCTCCTGTGAACATTATCGGATTCGGAATGTACTCCATTGGGAACGAAAGAAAGAACTCTTACCTGTGAACGTTAGTTTACTGTGCTTCTCTTTGTGGTATAATCGACGAAATTGAAACGAACTTGGGTTCGTTTGTTAGCACTTGGAACGAAAGTAATTGGAACGAAAGAAGGGAAAGCGAACATGTGATTCAGTTTGGCTAAGGTTTCTCTTTTGTTCGCATCGTGATGCTCGGACCGAACATGGTTTCTCTTTGTATCAACGATCTTGGACCGAACTTGGTTTCGGTTGCTTGTACTCGGAGCGAACCTATTGCAGTCGATGTTTATATGTGCCAATTTCTAGGTTTCGCGTCTAGTTTGAGTCATCGTTGAAAGATCAGCTGGAGTATTATGCAGTGTTCATTCAATCTCATCTAAATGGGGAAGATGACTAATGTTACATTTTTGGTCCCTACAACTCCAGCGAATTGGCACTTTTGGTCCCTGTTGTTTTCACAGTTTGGCTTTTTTGGACCATTTCCAGTTTTTGTTACAAATAAAGGGGTATATTGATGCAGAATTACCATTTCATCCCTTGTCTATCAGCAAGTGATAGTTTCTGCCCAATATTCAGAAAAGTTTGCAAATTTATGGGCTGGTGAATAGTTTTGGATTTTTTAACGCACATATTTTTTCGTGAACAGAAAAATAAAGATTCCATCAAGTCTTGGCGGTTCGGAAAGTCGTTTTTCGTGATAATGTCAAATTTTCACGAGTTTTTCGGATTTTATAATTCATTGTGTATATCATTTTGTCACGGGGGAGCACGATAAATTTTATCCATTCAAGATCATTCTCATGACCATTTGAAGGCTTTATAATCATGTTTTTGATTATAAATCGGGGGAGAATTTGGTATGGCCATTCGAAATTGGATTTGTGACTTTTCAAAGTTGAAGATTTTTGATAAAGCTTGTGGTAGAATTATGAAGGTAGCTTTTACAGTAGAAGTTCTTCATCGAGCTCTGCTAAAGCTTTTACACAGAAGTATCCTTTACAGTAGAAGTTCTTCATCGAGCTCATCTAAGGACTTGTTATATCTCCGACTTCTAGTATTTTCTCGATCAAGTGGCATTACGAATCTTAAAGTTTGGGTTGTTACATGATAATTTTTGATGGCTTATATCATTAGCTTATTTGAAGATCATTGTGACTTGGAGGGGGAGCTCTTCAAAGACAAGAAGTGATTCGGTTTCTTTGTTCTGAAATGGGTTTTTATGGCGGGTTTGGTTTTCATGAAGTTTTTTTTGGGATTACATTCGAAAATGAAGTTTAAAGACATTACTTCAGTGCTTGATTTATATATCCTAGAGCCCGTGTTTGAAGACTATTGAAGAATCAAGATTCGTGGATTCCTTCATCTATTCCTCGTTGCAAGATCTTTTTATTTGCTAGATGCTTGTTTTGGAAGTTAAAGCATTGTCATCCATTCCATACTTTGAGGAGGAGATTGTAGGGTTTCAAAGCACTCCATGGATGATGTCAATGGGCCCCTTGATGAAGTGTAGGTTAAAGGCCCAAGACTTGTCTTTTCCCTATAAATAGTCATGTATTATTCACAATTAGGGTTAAGAGTGAGGCAAAATGTAGCCGCCACGTTGTGAGGTTTCTTGTAGAGTTAGATTCTTATTTCTTAAGTGTAATTTGTTCCTCATAATTCAATAAATCGAGTGATCATTCGACCTAATCTTCATATTTGTGTTTGTTCTTATTTTCCGCATCTTGTTCATCAAATCTCAATTAGGGTTTTAATCCTAACACACTTCCCAAGCCAGGACTTAACCTCCTGCAAGGTTGGAATGTCATTTCCTATTAGTAGTATGTCATCCACATTCAATACCAAAAAGCTAACTATACTCCCACTAGCCTTAACATATACACATGACTTATCCTTGCTCCTCGAAAATGTAACATCCATAAATTTTACGCCAAATTTAAACTTTTCAAACATAAATAAAACCAAAAAGTATTTGTTTACAAAAGTGTTTTCAATTCATTATTCAATCAGAGTGTCCCAAAAGCCAGATCATAAGGATGAGGAGCGGTACGGTCACGCCTTCGCCTTGCCATGAACTCCTGAAGTACCTGAAACAATAAACTGAAAAACTGTAAGCCCGAGGGCTTAGTGAGCTACCCCCAAAATACCAATACCACACTGATAATACCATATCCATAATAACCAATCAATCCACATGCATACTGGGCCATCGGCCTGACTGGACCGCCCTACCGGGCCTACAGTCCAACTGAAACTATACCGAGCCTTCGGCATGACTGGACCGCCACGTGGGCCTACAGTCTCCCCGGACCGCTCATAGGGTTTGTTGGCCTTCAGCACAAAGCAGGACCGCCTCAACCCAAGCAACAAGCAAATAATTATGTGCGTATAACTAACATATACTGGCATATACAATCATCAAACATATCTATCTCACTGATCACCAATCATAGCAATCACTCATAACTATAGCACTGACCTAGTAGGTCACTAACATATTTATCCCTACGGATCATAGAAGCATAACATACTGTCCATCCTGATTCTGATCTAACAGATCATATCCACATGTAGCATACCATCACGATAACAACTAAAAAGGGTCGGCCTTGGTGCCTTAGACCCTATCGATATAGTGAGGATAACTCACCTTGCAGATGTCGACTCGGTAGATAAGACCCAACTCTCGAATCACTTGACAGAGGCTCCACCACCTATTACCATAACACAATATACTCATAAGTCCTTAACCTTATAAGGTACTCCATAACCCACTAGTCAACTCCTGGTCAAAGTCAAAGTCCTCAGTCAAGGTCAACAGTCCATGTTGACCTTAACTCGCTGAGTACCCTCGGCTACTCGCCGAGTTCCTTGAAACACTTTCCAACTCGCTGAGTCATCGAGGTGACTCGTCGTGTTCCTCCGATTCTCTATCAAACTTTAAGGTCACCCGTCGAGTGTCCTTCTTGCAACTCGACGGCTACACACGCATACATATCCTGGAGAAACTCATCCGACTCGGCGAGTTGTTCATCCAACTCGTCGAGTCTACGACGATCTTCATCAGACTCGCCGAGTTGTTCATCCAACTCGTCGAGTTCAATGCCTATCTTCATACGACTCGCCGAGTCGACTATGCGACTCGCCGAGTCTCTTCAGCCCTTTATCCATGCAGACACTTTCTAAGCCATTCTAAGGCCCCAAATTGCAGATCCAACTTCCTTAGGCATGCTTATCACGTAAAGTTGCAAACTTTACGTGCATGCAAGGCTTTAAGACCCTAAAATGACACAACTAAGCTTGCAATGAAGTCACATACTTGAGAGAAGGCTCATACTAGACAAGGCTGATGGCTTTATGAATCCAGAAGCCAAGGCGAGTCCAAATTTGAAGTTACAACTTCAGATATTGGCTTAAACACAAGAATCCTTTTCTAAACTTATGCACAAAAGGGTTTAGAAGAGAATGAGCCAAGGGAAAAACGATTTAATACCTTCAAGAGAGCCCTTTATGATGCAGAACTTGAAACACATAAACTCTTGCTTCAACTAGCTTGCTTCCCAAGAGATTCCCTCACTAAAGATCTTCCTCCAAGCTTAAACTTCCAAAGAATACACACACACTCAAGTTAGGGTTCTTCTGGACTCTCAATGGACTGCAAAGAGGCCAAAGGAGGCCTATGATTCTTTAAATAGGGTGCAAAACCCCGAGATTTAGGGTTTCATCTGCCAGCTCCTACTCGTCGAGTCCTTTAATGGACTCGGCGAGTAAGTCACTAAACACGCGTATCAAACCCGCTGCTACTCGATGAGTAGGGCAACCAACTCGTCGAGTAGGACTTAAAACCAAATAACCTTTTATTTAAATCCATACCTGGAATCGGGGCATTACAGAAAAGCCAAACTCTTTGACTTTCTCATCGAAACAAAAGATTCCATCTGCGAGGTGCTTGTTTCAATCCATAGATGGATTTCTCAAGATTAAACACTCTATTAGGGTACTCTGTACTGACAAAACCCTCTGGTTGATTCATGTAAACATCCTCAGCCGACTTTCCATTAAGGAAAGCGGTTTTGACATCCATATGCCATATTTCATAATCATGAAATGCAACAATGGCTAGCATAACCCTAATAGACTTAATCTTCGCTACTGGTGAGAAGGTCTCATCATAGTCAACTCCTAGAGTTTGAGTAAAGCCCTTCGCAACCAGTCGCGCCTTATAAGTGTGTACCTTCCCATCCATGTTGGTCTTTTTCTTGAAGATCTATTTGCACCCGACTGTCTTACGACCCAATACATTGTCAACCAAGTTCCAAACTTGTTTGTCATATATGGACTGAATCTCGTTGTCCATAGCCTCCTTCCATTTGGCATACTCAGGGCCTACCATGGCTTCCTTGAACTTGTTAGGTTCATCCAAATTTATCAGTGTACTATCACTGATAAATGCATCACCTTTTGTAGTAATATGGAAACCATAATAAAATTCAGGTGTGCTCCTAACTCTCGTGGAACGCCTCAGAGGTACGGAGTCATCAATCGGCTCAACATGAGTTTCCTCCTCAGGTTGATTGCTAGTGTTTGAGGTTCCTTCACCGCTTGACTCTTGAAGTTCTTCAAGGTCAATTTGCCTCCCACTGTTTCCTTGACTTATGAATTCTCTCTCACGAAAGACTCCTCTCCTCGCCACGAAGACAATATTGTCACTCGGTCGGTAGAAGAGATAACCAAAGGATTTTTGTGGGTAGCCGATGAAAATACACCGCTCACTTCGAGGTTCGAGCTTTTCGTGAGTCTCGCGCCTCACGAAAACCTTGCAACCCCAAATCTTGATGTGGTTTAAAGTCGGAACTTTCCCTGTCCACATCTCGTGAGGTGTTTTTGCAACCTTCTTAGTAGGGAATAGATTAAGGATATGGGCAGCAGTCTCTAAGGCATACCCCCAAAATGAGATTGGTAACGAATCTCGACTCATCATTGAACGAACCATGTCCAACAAGGTTCGATTGCGCCTCTCAACCATACGATTCAGCTGTGGTGTCCTAGGAGGTGTCAATTGTAAAACAATTCCACATTCCTTAAGATAGTCAAGGAACTCGATACTAAGATACTCACCACCCTGATCGGATCGGAGCATCTTTATCTTCCTGCCCAACTGATTCTCCATTTCCTGTTTAAACTCTCTGAATTTCTCAAAGGTTTCTGACTTATGCTTGATTAAGTAGATATAGCCATACCTGCTGTAATCATCAGTAAAAGTCACATAGAAGCAGTTAGCATCCCTTGTGGCGGTTCTGAAGGGCCCACACACATCGGTGTGTATGAGATCCAACAAACCCTCACCCCTAGCACAAGTACCAGTGAAGGGTTACTTAGTCATTTTTCCAAGTAAACAATATTCGCAGCTATCATCTGACCATAAGTCAAATGACTCCAAGACTCCAGCCTTTTGGAGTTGGCCTATACGCTTCTTGTTGACATGTCCAAGACGACAATGCCATAAGGATGCCTTATCCAAACTAGTGGAAGAATCAATATGCAAAACATTATTTCCTAAGTTGTCTACAACCGACACAGTTTCATATACACCATCACAAGGTAATGCTTTAAAATAAAAAACACCATTATAAAAAGCATTAATACCACCACATTCATTATCAAATGAAAAAGTAAATCCTTGTTTGTATAAACCATGAAAGGAAATAATACTTCTCGCCATTTCAGACGAGTAACAACATTTATTCAAATTTAATATTAACCCACTACTAAGCAATAAAGAATAAACTCTAATCTTGGTGACAAGTGAAGCTTTCCTATTCCCCATGATCAAGTTTATGTTCCCGTGCTCCACATCCTCACTTCTTTTTAGGCCCTGCAAATCAGAACAAATGTGAATTCCACACCCTATATCAAGGACCCAAGAATTAAGTATGTGGTGAGTTATTAGACAATATAGTGTAAATACCTACATGGGTGGGTTTCACTTTCCCATCCTTAACATCCTGCAAGTACTTGGGTCAGCTTCGCTTCCAGTGCCCCTTTTTGTGACAGTAGAAGCATTGTGCATCCTTCGGGCTGGAAGAGGGAGTGGAAGAATCACCTTTGGTTCCACTCGAAGAGGAGCCAGCAAGAGACTTTCCCTTGGTACCCTTCGAATGGGTCTTCCTCTTTTTTCCTTTACCTTACCCGATTGCCAGAGCAGGGGTGGTGGTAGGAGTAGTAACAACGACTTTACCTTTGAGACCAGTGTCGGATGTCCTCAAAATTCCTTGAAGTTTGCTAAGTGTGACCTCCTCCTTGTTCATATGATAGGTCATACGGAACTGATCATAACATGGAGGTAAGGAGTGCAGTATGATATCAATAGCCAGATCCTCAGGGAAGTTCACATTCAACTTAAGCAACCGGTCCACAAACCTTTGCATCTCCTGCAAGTGGCCCGTGATGGGTTCACCATCCTTCATCCTGGTTGTTTTCATGGACGAGATGATTTCATACCTCTCTTGACGAGCACTCTGATGGTATCTTTCCATCAGGTCCTGTTGCATCTCAAAAGGGTAGTAATCTTCATAGGATTTCTAGAGTTATGCTGTCATGGTAGCCAACATGATACAAGACACCTTAGTGGCATCCTTATCATGGCTAATGTACTCAACAATATCCTCTGGAGTAGCATACGACTCATCGATTTCCTTCAGCTCCTTGTCTAGGACATATTCCTTGTCCTCATAACGAGTGACCATCCTGATGTTCCTAATCCAATCATTGAAGTTGGAACCATCAAAGATGACTCTCCCACAAAGGTTCATGAGAGAGAAGGAGCCAGAAGGGTTTGAGCCAGAAGCATTGTTAGAAGACATCTGAAAAGGAAGAAAGACAAGTTTATATTAGATAAATAGTCCTTAATAAGACACCCAAATGAAATATTAAGGCTAGAACCAACACAATATTTTATAACTTGGAAGAGGGATGTCGTAATCCAATTAAAATTCTAGGGTTTGGAATTAAAGTTTTCTAAAGTGACTTTACAAATTCCAAAACTTGAGGGCATGTTTTGAAACTATTCAAAACCTTTCATTTCAATAACTTATGAGTTTTAATGATTTTAATGGAAACGACTCTTGAAATTCCATAACTTGAGTACAAGTTATGGAGTCCATTAAGAAGCATTTAGATCAACAATTAAGCTAACAAGCATGTCAAATATTTTCTATGATCTAACATAACTCATAAGCATGCATAATTCATATCAACAATTTTCAAGAATTATATGAACTTAATATAAAACTTGAAACTTTGACAATTATCATTGAAATTAGATAAGCACAAGCATTAATACATTAAAAACAGGTTTAACAATCTAAAAAACAGTTTAGGGCAATGATCCTAGTCCAATTCCAGCAACAAAACTCGAAATTTTGCACTCTGGGCCTTCTACTCGCTGAGTGCAAGAACCTACTCGACGAGTAGGATGAGTTTTCACATCGACTCGTCGAGTCCCCCCATGGACTCGGCGAGTTCACTAAATAGTGAGAAGAAAAATCGATTTTTTTTAGCAATTTGCATCAAGTGTAATTGAAAACAAGCCTAGGCTCTGATACCACTATTGGGTTTTTAGCATTCTAACACTCCTATGGTGTACATGCAACCCTAGAAACCTTGGATCTATGTTTTCTCTATTATACATGCAAACTTTGATTTTTCCAAGGTTTCATCCTAATTAGCATATGATTGGGGTATATGTAATATAAAACTAGTAGAATGACATACCTTTCTTGTTGGTTGGATTCCTTAAGACCTTGTGAGCCTAGCACCCTAAATTTGATGCCTCAAATGCTTCACACAACACCACCAACAATTTGGAATAACTTGAGAGAAGATGGATATGCACCAAATCGGCTAGCCCTCACTAGTATCTCTTAAGTGCCGATTTTACAAGGATGAGGCTTCTTTACATAGTGTGCACATTAGGGTTACACCATGTAACTCATGTCTTTCCACATTCCTCATGATCCATGGGTTTTAACCTGCATGGAGCATCCATGGGTAACCACATGGGTTTAGCCCAACATGAATAACTATGGATCATTAGCCCACTATATAATAATGAATGATTTACCAAATCAATCCCCATTTATTTAATTAGCCTCTTTTGATCACAAAATTAATTCCAAACTAATTTTTGATCAATACTAATTAAATAATTCGTATTAATATATTAGAACTTATAATATATTAATAATCCATAAATATCCTCTTCTCACAAAAGTCTATCCAAATTGTTCCGATGCCATGCAACCCAAATGGACCATGCCAAATCGGGTTAAGTACATACCAAATATAGTTATGGACTTAGACACCTTATCCAACAACTACAACCAACAAACATGCGGTAATTGAAGCCTATTTCCTATGCATCCACTCAAAACACCGTTTATGGCACCTGTAACAGATGCGATATTGGCCATATTCCTTCTCAGTGTCCTAACTGTGATCCTAACACCATCTACCCATGCCAACAACCTTCTGCTAATTTTGTAGAAAATCGCTCACAGACAACCACCTGGCTCACCGATACAGGTTCAAACAACCACGTATCTCATGATTTTTCCTCTCTTGATAGTTACACACCTTAATTTGGTGAGGATGCTCTTCATGTTGGCAACGATACAGGATTACCTATTCTTCATACATGATTACCTGTTCAAAAATTTGCCTAGACATTTTCTTTGAATTTCACTCGTCTTTTTTTGTTGTGAAGGTCAATACTACCAAAACTACCCTCCTCACGAGTCTAAGTAACAATGGTCTCTACTCCATTCGTCTACTATCCATTCAGCATTTTCCCAAAGTTTCTTTCACTACTCTTGGAGCATCCTCTGACATTTGGCATCAACGGCTAGGACATCCTCACCCACAACTTTTAGATTTTATTTTTTCTAAGTATTGTCTTCCTGTTTCTAGTAAAGATTCAGATTCTTTTTGTAATTCATTTCATGCTGGAAAATCATCTAAACTTCATTTGTCACCTTCCACTTTTAATAGTAAACATTTTTTAGATCTTGTTGTGTGTGATGTTTGGGGTCCGACACCTGTGACCTCGTCTGATGGCCATAATTATTTTTTGTTATGTGTTGATGATTTCTCTTGCTTTATGTGGATTTTCCCTTTTAAATGTAAATCTTATGTTTATGATGTGTTCAAACAATTTGTTACCATTGTTGAACGCCAGTTCTCTACCATACTTAAATCTATTCAAATTGACTGGGGGGGTGAGTTTTACAAACCCAATCAATTCTTCACCTCACTTGGCATCATTCATCATCTCTTTTGCCCTCATACAAGTGAACAAAGTGGCTTGGTTGAGAGGCACTACCACCATGTCGTTGAAAACGGTTTGACTATTCTTGCTCAATTGGGTGTTCTAAACACCTATTGGCATTTTGCCTTTAACACCGCGGTTTATCTCATAAACCACATGCCATCCCAGATCACATCTCGTATCTCACCCTTTGAGTCCATATTTAAGCGCTGACCTGATTTATCCTTTCTAAAGGTCTTTGGGTGCCAATGTTTTCCTCATCTCTGACCTTACAATCACCACAAAATGTATTTCAGGTCTACTACACCTGTCTTCCTCGGGTACAACTCCTCACACCATGGGTATCGGCGCCTTGACTCCACTACTGGTAGGTTGTATATCTCCCATCTTGTTCGTTTTCACAAACAATACTTTCCTTTTCTGGCTCATGTATCTATGCCAACTTCACCCTCTCCTTCCGACCCATATGTCTCGATCTACCAATTACCTATTATCCCTAAAACCTCATCACCTGCCAGTACACAACCAACTCATCCATCCTCACAACCCTCCCGCCACCTACCTCCTTATCCCTTCTGAATCCATTGATGGAACCGACAACTGCCGCCCCCTCACCCTCTTCACCTATGCTCATCAAAACCGACGCATACCGGAACTTGTTACGAATACGACTCCTATTTCAATTGAGGCCACAACCGAGGCTCCTCCTACGGTTTCTATTGCCGGCTACGCCCCCTACACTTTGCTAAAACCCAAAGAAAAGTTCTTTTTGATCCAACGGCTTTTCATACTTCCACCAACCATGAATAGGAATCAACAACCTTCTCGGCTGCTGTTAAACACCCACATTGGAAGCAAGTTATGGATGATGAATATGATGCGTTAATACAAAATCATACATGGAAATTCATACCTCCCACAACTAATATAAACATTGTCGACTGCAAGTGGGTCTACAAAATTAAACGTGATCATACAGGCTCCATTTCACGGTATAAGGCTCGCCTTGTAGTTAAAGGCTTTCATGAGCAACCCGGGATTGACTATCATGATCCCTTTAGCTCGGTTGTTATGTTTACTATAGTACGGGTCGTTCTCTCTTACAGTGTCCAACAAATGGCCTCTTTGACAATTGGATGTTAAAATGCCTTTCTTCATGGTGATCTCAACGAGACGGTGTACCTGTGCCAGCCTCCTAGCTTTGTTGATCCTCACAAACCTAACCATGTATGCTTACTTCATAAGTCCTTATACGGGCTGAAACAAGCCCCACACGCCTCGTTTCACCTGTTGTCTCAAGCCATTCACACTCTCGGCTTTCAAGGCTCTCACACCGATCCCTCTTTGTTCATACTATCGACTAAGGGTACGCAGGTTTATATGTTAGTTTATGTTGTTGATATCATTGTTACAGGAAACAACCTCGGGGCTATTAATTAAATTGTTTGATGTCTTGGTTAGACCTTCACTATTCAATATATGGGGGCTCTTTCATACTTCCTTGGCGTTTCGATTTCATACCATGGTACTGATCTCTTTTTTATCACAACAACGATAGGTGTTAGATATTTCACAGCATGCTGGCCTTACTGAAGCCAAGCCAGTTGGCACACCTCTTCCCACTGGTGCCTATTTATCTCTTGGTGATAACCCTCTATTTGAAAATCCTATTCAATACCGTCAAGTAGTTGGTGCCTTACAATATGTCACATTATCCAAACCAGATATCACCTACACAGTCAACAAAGTCTGTCAGTTCATGCATTCTCCGACTAACAATCATCGGTATGCCGTTAAACAGATTCTTCGATATGTTAAAGCTACCAGCATGTATGTTCTACGCCTCACACCATCGCGAGACACCATTATTCATGCTTATGGTGATGCGAAATCTCCTTTGGTTACTGCTTATTCTGACGCTGATTGGGATGGGTGTCTAGATGACCGTTGATCCACTGGGGGATATGCTATATATCTTGGTTCGAATCTAGTATCATGGTCAGCAAGGAAACAGAAGACTGTCTCTCACTCATCCACCGAAGCTGAATACAAGGCCGTAGCTAGTATTGTTGTTGAGGTGACCTGGCTTGAAACCTTATTACGAGAGCTATGCATTCCAATCATTACAATGACATTCTTGTGGCGTGAGAATCTTAGTGCCACCTATCTGTCTGCTAATCTAGTGTTTCGTGATCTCACAAATCATTTTGAGGTTGATTTTCACTTTTTCAGATAGAAGGTCATTGCAAAGCGGCTCTTAGTTCAGTTTATCTCTATAGACGACCATATTGCTGATATATTCACTAAGCCGCTATCTTCACAAAGATTTGAGGGATTACGGGAGAAGCTACAGGTCCTTAACAGCGCTTAGCTTGTGGGGGAATATTAGACAACTAATATTAGTATAGGGTTTAGAGTGTAACTATGCTTATTATATATATTTATCCCTATGTACATACATGTTAATAGTTAATCTCAATCCAATTACAATTACAAGTCTGATTTTCCTAGTCTTACTATGAATCATAGGAACGAAGTACAATATTTTTGAAGATATTACTTTTTTTCGGAATATATTGCTAACAAAAAATGATGCATTATAACACTTACATAATACCTAAATAGTAGTCATGAGAAAAACCTCCAAACCTTTTTCCATCTCAATCACTAATGCCACATTATCCACGTATTAAACATTTCATTAATAGAAGATGGTTTATCAAAAGTCATAAACTCAGTCATTGCTATTTTTTTGATGTAAATGGTCCTTGTGGTTTGCAAAACTTATACAAAAGGTCCTTTTTACTCACGATGTCCATTTTCAGCCGTTAGGGCATATCACGTGCTAAACATGTGAGGGTGTTTTGGTATTTTCAGGAATAACATGGACTGAATTCGTGACATTTGGTAAATCACATGACCATTTTTGTAATTTGTCTTATAATAAAAAATGGAAGAAACCCATAAAATAAGAAATGCATGCTTATGTCATTGTTGTCTTGTCAATATAAACAAGAAATGTATCGCCCAACTCCAAAATGATGTAGTCTTGGCATCTGACCTTAGAACAAATGATGAATGCGAATCTTTTTGTTAAGCAAGATGACTAAGTCACCTTTCACTAGAGCTTATGAAAGAGGTAAATGTTTGTTGTATCTCATTCACATTGATGTGTGTGGGTCCTTCAGACATGCCACAAGAAGTGTTAGTCGTTATTACGTGACATTTACTGATGATTATGATAGATATAGTTATATTTACTTAAGAAAAAATAAATCGGAAAGTTTTGAAAAGTTCAAAGAGTTTAAGCACATAGTAAAGAATCAACTGCGTAGGAAGATAAATATGGTTCGCTTCGATATGGGTGGAGAGTATCTTAGTATAACACTTGTTTCCTGGTATGGTTCTTCTGAATTTGAATTCATTAATTAAGTTTTGGGATTTCGACTAGGCCACGACGTGGTGACGGAATGACCATGGCGTGGCAGGCCGATTCAATAAATGTGTATCCGTGAACCACTACGATGTGGCAAGGTCTTGGTGTAATACCTGGTTTCGTGCATTTTAACTTAATCTATGTTATTCTTAAGTAGAGGTATGTTATGTTTAAATTACTTGAAATTGAGTATTAATGTATGAAAGTCTAGACATTATGGTATTAAGAGTATATGGAAGTTGTGTAACTTTAACATCCCAAAATTTACAACCAAAAATTCCATTTTTAATATACTAATTATAAAACCATTTGTCTGAAAACAACTATAGTATCAACTTGTATCAAAATCAAAGTATCAATAGTCAAAACATGTCATGATAAAATAACATCAGAGTGTAAATCCCAAAGATCTCATGTGCGGAAATCATGGTGTGATGCGCTGCAATCATGCCGACTCCTTTCCCTTCGAAGAGGAAGTACCTGAAACCAAAACTGTAAACCGTAACGACAAAGCTTAGTGAGTTCCCCCATCATACCACACACCATATAATAACATACTACCTAGCATATCCAGGTGTTGGCCTACCCCTTCGGTCTCTTTTAACCGGTAACTGCCTAGCATATCTGGGTGTTGGCCTACCTCTTCGGTCTCTTTCAACTGGTAGCTACCTAGCATATATGGGTGTTGGCCTACCCCTTTCGGTCTCTTTCAACCGGTAATTGGGGACTATTTCACCCCTACCACTACCACATAGTATCCTAACAAATATACATAAATCACATACTGTATAGCATATCTAGGTGTTGTCCTAACCCTTCGGTCTTTTCTGTTGGGTTTTATGTACTCTAACATCCCTATACAACCGTAATGCTTTGGATCTAAAATTTCTCTAATTATGCATGCAATATTCATTTTCCAAAGCATGAAGCCTAACTAGCTTGCAAAGGTGATATTTGAATCATAAAAAACTAGTTAGAAGATTACCTCTTATTGTAGCTTGTATTTCTTGGCCTTTCAAGAGTTTAGCACCTCAAGTGTGATGCCTCAGACGGTTCACAAGACACTATGAACAAAGGATAAATATGATAGAAAAGTTATGAAGCTCAAATCGGCTAGGCTAACACCTTAGGAGGCTTGGGGCCGATTTTGAAAGCTTAGGGGTTCAATATATAGTTTGGAATTTCTAGGGTTTCAACTTGTAAACCCTAATTCACTTGGGCCTTTAATCCATCAACTCATTAGCCTTATGGACTAACACTTCATGGACTATCACAAAAACTTATTCCATCACTAATCAATCATGGATCATTGGCCCAAACTATATGTATCACTGATTTACATAATCAGTCCTCGTTAATTTAATTAGTCTCTTTTGATCACTAAATTAATTCCAAATTAATTCTTGATCAATACTAATTAAATTATATGATTTCTCAATTAATATATTATACTTGTAATATATTAATAAATCACAAATAACTTCTTTCTCAAATATCCATCCTATCAAATTGTTCTGGTGAATGCAACCCGAAATGGACCATGCTACTCGCGGGTCAAGTACATACCAACTATAGTTATGGGCTTAGACACCTAATCCAACAGTCTCCCAATTGGATAAGTCTAATAACTATAACTGCAGGTACGACTTGAAAAACCAACTAGCAATCATAACTCTCAAAAGTCGCTGTCGAATTCTGGCGCGTCCATTAGATAAGGGATCATATATTCCTCCATTCTAGATATCGTATGAACTGAGGCATGGATTAGAATCATTCTCTCTGTTCATGTGTTGTTTCCCGATTTCCGATTTATGACGACCGACTAATTGAACAAATAAAATCAGTCCAGACACGGACAAGCGCTTAGGGTGTCATCACTAAATCATCGAGGGGCCCACAAATATCGCTTTTATCCCTCTTGGGGTAAAAGGAATGGATAAACTTCGACTCATATGCTTTCTCTATTTACTCATCAAATCACACACAACAATATGTTTTATAACACCAAGTTACCGGTGTGTTTACATATCATCAATGTGCAACCGACTTGTAAACTGCAACTATATGTCTCTGTTTCAAAAATATAAGATGTTATCATCTCACAATCACTCGTGATGAAATCCATGAAGTGATTCAGATGAGCGTGGGTTTAATCCAATACTCAAATCTTATTACAGGAGTACTCATGAATACTGTAGCAAACTTGTGTTATGTCTAAACACTCTAGACAATCTACAAACGGATTCATGATAGTTTTACCTTAATACCTACTTCCAAAGTATGATCGACTGTGGATAATTTGAATAATCTTATTATTCGGGAATTCAAAACATGAAAAGTTAAACACAAGAATAATCGAATTGAATATGGTCTCAAAACTTTTGAATATAAATAAAACACCTTTTATTTAATCACCATATTGATTACACATTATTCATTGTATAATGTTTCGATTAATCAACTTAATACTTGAGTTAAAAAAATAGGTATCCCATGCTCCAAGCATGCACACTATGTTTGCATATGGTCCTTTCTTTGTGAAATAAACACAAACTCATTTCACAATTCCAAATCTTTATCATAAGTGTAAGATTCTAAACTATCATGCAACGATTCATTTTGTAATGTCATGGTACCAAAATCACATAGACTTTGCCAACGATATTACAAAACTTTCCACTGGAGATTGATAACAAACCAATTCCAAGGAAGCGAAGTCTCAAATTCAAAGTATATTCCTTTGCATATCCTTGTATGTCAAACAAATCGGAAATCAGGAAAAAAACTGATGGACAATAAGTACGACATTGTTCCATGTATTTGTCCGGCTGATATCTAGAACAGAGGATTATATGATCACTTATCTTAAATGGCGTACCGTCATCATCTCAGTTCCGCGAGACTTTGAAAGAGCTATGATTGCTGATCGGTTCCCGAAGTCATTCTTGCAGTTATAGTTATTAGATTTATCCAAGTGGGAGACTGTTGGATTAGGTGTCTAAGTTCATAACTATTTCTGGAATGTACTTGACCCGGTTGGCATGGTCCATTTGGGTTGCATGGCATTGCAACACTTGGATAGACTAAATGAGAGAAAGGAAACTTCTGGTTTATTAATATATTATAAGTTCTAATATATTAATAATATTATTTAATTAGTATTGATCAAGAATTAATTTATAATTAATTTGGTGATCAAAAGGAGACTAATTAAATATATGGGGTTGATTGTGTAAATCATTCATTCTTATATAGTGGGCTAATGATCCATGGTTTATTAAGTTGGGCTAAAACCCATAAGGTGCTCCATGGATAGTCCATTGAGGTTATAAACCCATGGATCATGGAATATGAAAAGCCATGCGCATTAGGGTTTACATGGAGTAACCCTACATGTGGCACACTATATAAGAAGCTCCATGGCTAGCAAAATCGGCCACTAAGGAAATAACAAGAGGGCTAGCCGATTTTGAGTGTGTGTGGACCTCTCTCAAAGTTATTCCAAGAGTTGTGGTGTTGTGTGAAACATTTGAGGCATCACACTTGAGGTGCTAGGCTCACAAGGTTCTCAAGGAATCCAAGCTACAAGAAAGGTATGTTCTGATGGGTTTTCAGAGCATTCTAACACTCCTATGGTGTACATGCAACCCTAGAAACCTTGGATCTATGTTTGACTATGATACATGAAAATAATTATTTTTCCAAGGTTCTTATACTATCTAGCATGGCATGGGGAACTTGAATCAAATAAAGCTAGTAGAATTACTTACCTTGTAGTTGTAGTTGATTGCTTGGAGTTTTAGAGCCTAGCACCAATAGTGTGGACGCCTCAAATGGAAATCACAAATCACCATAAACTTGGAACTTTGAGAGAATAGTAATCACCTTCTTGAAATCGGCCCTCTTACTTTACTCACCACAACTCATGTGATTTCAAGAACCAAAGCCTCCTTTATATAGTGTGGTGGATTAAGGTTACATTCATGTAAACCCTAATACCCATGTCTTTTCATTTCCATGACATCCATGGGTTAAAGCTCCATGGAGTATCCATGGACTTTCCATGCAAGCCTAGCCCATTCCAAATAAGCATTAACCTACACTATATAAATACAAGAGCCCATATTTAATTAGTCATACTTTTGATCTCTAAATTAATTCTAGATTAATTATAAATCAATACTAATTAAATAATATGATTTTATATTAATATATTAGGACTTATAATATATTAATAAATCATAACTTATACTATTCTCAAACGATTATCCATAAATTGTCCGGGTGAAGTGCAACCCAAATGGACCATGCCGGGTCGGGTCAAGTACATACCAAATATAGTTATGGACTTAGACACTATATCCAACAGTCTCCCACTTGGATAAGTCTAATAACTATAGTTGCAAGTATGACTTCAGGAACCGATCTGCAATCGTAGCTCTTTAAACTCTGTTGAACTATGAAGCGCCATTTTAGATAAGTGATCATATAATCCTCTGTTCTAGATATCAGCCGGATAAATACATGGAACATGGTCTTGCTTATTGTCCAACATTTGTTTCCCGATTTCCGATTTGTTTGACATAGAACTTAACTGAACACATCAATTTAGTTCTGACCGGGCCCGGTACATAGGTCAAAACAAAATCATCGAGGGGCCTAGATATCGCTTCTAATCCTAGAAGGAACAGATAAACTTCGACTCATATGTTTGCTCTACTACTTGTTGAATTACACACAAAAGCACGGTTTATAACATCGAGTTACCAATGCGTTTTCGTGCAATCAATGCATAACCAACTTATAGGCAACAAATCATATCTCTAGGTTTGAAGACTTATATGATATTACCGTCTCACGATCACTCGAGATAAATTCCATGAAGTGATACAAGTGAGCGTGGGTTGAATCCAATACTCAGAACTTATGAGCACTCATGAGTGTTGTAGCCCCGCTTTGTCTAACATCTTAGACCTCTACAAGCCAACCCATGATAGTCTTGATTCATATCTACTTCCAACATATGACCGACTGTGGAGAGTTTGAATAATATGATATAAACCATGACATAATTATTCTGAAAGTCAAAACATGCAAAAAGAAATAATAGTAAACGATTGACAAGAGATAGCAACACTTTACTCATAAATAACAGCTTTTATTTATCATCAAATGTCAATTACATTTTACAAATTTCAAGATTATCTAACTACTAAAACTAATATCATCCTTTAGCCCTATGCTCCGAGCATGCTGGAGATGCTTAGCCCGAGTCAGTCCCTTCGTGAGGGGATCTGTTGGGTTCTCATCCGATGATACCCTCTTTGCCACGAGGATTCCTTCTTCTATTCGATGTCTAATGAAGTGATATTTTCTGTCAATGTGTCTGGATCTCCCATGATCTCTTGGTTCCTTGGCTAAGGCAACCGCACTATTGCTGTCACAGAAAATCTCCATTGGCTCCTTTATAGCTGGTACAACTCCAAGGTCTCCGATGAAGTTCTTTAGCCATATAGCCTCCTTTGCTGCCTCGCTTGCTGCTATATACTCTGATTCACAAGTGGAATCAGCCGTTGTCTCCTGCTTGGAACTTTTCCAAATAATTGCCCCTCCGTTTAGAGTAAAGACCCAGCCCGACTGAGAGCGGAAATTATCCCTATCAGTCTGAAAGCTAGCATCACTGTACCCTACAACTCTCAAGTCCTTACTGCCACCGAGGGTAAGGACCCAGTCCTTAGTCCTCCGTAGGTACTTGAGGATATTCTTTACCGCAGTCTAGTGTGCCTTGCCAGGGTTCCCCTGTTACCTGCTAACCATGCTCAAAGCAAAGGCTACATCAGGTCGTGTACACGTCATAGCATACATGATCGATCCTACAGCTGAAGCATAAGGTATTCGACTCATTTCTGCTATCTCAGCCTCAGTACTAGGGCTTTGTGTCTTACTCAATCTGGCATTACTCTGGATGGGTAAGCTCTAATAAGTCTTTTACTCCTGTTTCTCATAATCCTTATCCCTAGGATATAGGCAGCTTCTCCAAGGTCCTTCATAGTGAAACACTTCCCAAGCCAGGACTTTACTTCCGATAGGGTTGGGATGTCATTTCCTATGAGTAGTATGTCATCCACATACAGTACCAAAAAGCTGACTATACTCCCACTAGCCTTGATATAGACACAAGATTCATCTTCACTCCTTGAAAAGCCAAATTCTTTGATTTTCTCATCAAAGTAAGATTCCATCTGCGAGGTGCCTGTTTTAATCCATAAATGGATTTCTCGAGCTTACACACTCTACTGGGGTACTTTGTACTGACAAAACCCTCTGGCTGAACCATGTAAACATCTTCAGCTAACTTTCCATTAAGGAAAGCGGTTTTGACATCCATTTGCCATATTTCATAATCATGAAATGCAGGAATGGCTAACAGAACCCTAATAGACTTAATCTTGGCCACTGGTGAAAAGGTCTCATCATAATCAACTCCCGGAGTTTGAGAATAACCCTTTGCAACCAGTCGTGCCTTATAAGTGTGTACATTACCATCCATGTCGGTCTTCTTCTTGAAGATCCATTTGCACCCAACTATCTTACGATCAGGTACATTGTCAACCAAGTTCCAAACTTGATTGTCATACATGGACTGTATCTCGCTATCCATAGCCTCTTTCCATTTAGCAGCCTCAGGGCCTGCCATGGCTTCCGTGTAGCTGTTAGGCTCATCCAGATTTACCAGTGTGTTATCACTGATAAGTGTCTCACCTTCTACAGTAATATGAAAACCATAATAATGCTCAGGTGCATTCCTAACTCTGGTGGAACGCTTCAGAGGTATAGATTCTTCAGTCGGCTCAACAGGAGTTTCCTCCTCAGGTTGAGGGCTAGGGTTTGAGGTTCCTTCACCACTTGACTCTTGAATTTCCTCAAGGTCAATTTTCCTCCCACTGTCTCCTTGGCTCATGAATTCTCTCTCTCGAAAGAATCCACTTCTTGCTACAAAGACCACATTATCACTGGGTCTGTAGAAGATGTAACCAATGGATTTCTGTGGGTAGCCGATGAAAATACACCTTTCGCTTCGGGGTTCGAGCTTATCGTGAGTCTCGTGTCTCACGAAAGCCTCGCAACCCCAAATCTTGATGTGGTCTAGATTGGGAACTTTTCCAGTCCACACCTCGTGAGGTGTTTTGGCAACCTTCTTTGTAGGGACTAGATTAAGGATATGGGCGGCAGTCTCTAAGGCATACCCCCAAAATGAGATTGGTAGCGAAGCTCGAGTCATCATGGAACGAACCATGTCCAACAAGGTCCGATTGCGCCTCTCAGCTACACCATTCAACTGTGGTGTCCTAGGAGTTGTCAATTGTGAGACAATCCCACATTCCTTAAGATAGTCAAGGAACTCAGTACTAAGATACTCACCACCACGATCGGATCCAAGCATCTTAATATTCCTGCCCAACTGATTCTCCGCTTCTTGCTTAAACTCTTTGAATTTCTCAAAGGTTTCTGACTTATGCTTGATTAGGTAGACATATCCATATCTACTAAAATCATCAGTAAAAGTCACATAGAACCGATTAGCATCTCTTGTGGCGGTTCTGAAGGGTCCACACACATCCGTGTGTATGAGGTCCGACAAACCTTCACCCCTAGCACAAGTGCCAGTAAAAGGTGACTTTGTCATTTTACCAAGCAAACAAGATTCACAACTATCATCAGACTTTAGGTCAAATGACTCCAAGACTCCATCCTTTTGGAGTTGGCCTATGCGTTTCTTGCTTACATGTCCAAGACGACAATGCCATAAGGATGTTTTATCTAAGCTAGTGGAAGAGTTAATACACAATACATTATTTCCTAGATTATCTACAACAGATACAGTTTCATACACGCCATCACAAGGTAATGCTTTAAAATAAAGAACATTATTAAAGAAACATCAATACTACCATTATTATTATCAAAATAAAAGGTAAAACCTTGTTTATACAATGCATGAAAGGAAATAACATTTCTTGCCATTTCTGGCGAACAATAACATTTATTCAAATCTAATGTAAACCCACTATTTAGCACTAAGGAATAAACTCCTATCTTGGTGACAGGTGAAGCTTTCCTGTTTCCCATGATCAAGTTTATCTTTCCCTGCTCCACATTCTCACTTCTTTTTAGTCCCTGCAAATCACAACATATGTGAATACCACAACCTGTATCAAGGACCCAAGACTTAGAATGAGGTGAGTTATTAGACAATATAGTGTATATACCTGCATGGTTGGGTTTTACTTTCCCATCCTTCAAATCTTGCTGGTACTTTGGGCAGTTTCGCTTCCAGTGCGACTTTTCATGGCAATAGAAGCATTCAGCCTCATTAGGGTTAGCAGAAGGAGTGACAAAACCTTTCTTGGTTTTTCTTGAAGAGGAGCCTTCAAGGGTCTTACCCTTGGTACCCTTAGAAGGGTTCTTTCTCTTCTTCCCTTTACCATGCCCGATTGCCAAGACATTGGCCGCAGTTGGAGTAGGAGTAGGAGTAGTAACAACCGACTTACCCTTTAGACCACTTTTGACGGTCTTCAAGAGTCCTTGAAGTTTGCTGAGGGTGACTTCTTCCTTGTTCATGTGATATGTCATGTGGAATTGATCATAACACGATGGCAAGGAGTGCAAAATGATGTCTATTGCTAACTCCTCAGGGAAGTTCACATTCAGCATCAGTAAACGGTACACATACCTTTGCATTTTCTTCATGTGGCCCGTGATGGGTTCACCATCCTTCATTCGGGTTGTTATCATGGAGGAGATTATTTCATATCGCTCTTGACGAGCACTTTGATGGTAGCGGTCCATCAAGTCCTGGTGCATCTCAAAAGGATAATAGTCCTCATAGGACTTTTGGAGCTCGGCTGTCATGGTGGCCATCATGATGCATGCCACTTTTGTAGCATCTCTTTCATGTACCTCATATTCAGCAAGCTCTTCAGGAGTAGCAGTTGGCTCGGGTACCTTCAGCTCCTTGTCGAGAACATATTCTTTGTTCTCATACCGAGTGACCATCCTGATGTTTCTGATCCAATCTGTAAAGTTTGACCCATCAAAGATGACTCTCCCTCAAAGAAGAGGGAATAGATTAGATTAGATATAGAGATAGTCCTTAACAAAACACCCAAATGTAATATTAAGGCTAGGACCCAACACAATATTTTATAACTTAGAAGAGGGATGCCGTAATCTAAGCTATAAGATATTTGAAGGTAGGTGAATGACGATTCACCAATTTCCACTATGAAAAACGAAATATTTAATTATGTTTTAATTGGTTTAGAACCTCCTAGATTCTTTGAGATTCATTGAACTTTCTTCAATGGCATGTTTCAATCTCGAGTGTGCCCTTCAAGTTTTGTGAATGGGATGCCGAGGATCACAAAACAAGGTGTGAAGTAACCATGCAAATTACTTGGTACCCTTAATGTATTACCCCTCAATCGATGTGCCGGTTAACCACACACGCTCCATCGATACTATGATAAACATTAAGTCACCCTTTACCTACCTTGTTAAGTTCAAGTTAGTGTGCCGGTTAACCACACACGCTCCACTAACGACTTAAACAAAGTGTAAAGTGTAATTTCATGGATTAGCACCTTATTCACATTTTCCTAAAATAACTAAGATTGGGAATTCAATAAAGTTTAGTTACTTTAGTATTATCATTATACTTTTAATGAGAATTTATAAGTCCTTGTCCTACCCGTTCGGCTAACGACCCTCCACCGATCAAGGAAGCGGTGGGTGAGAGTGGACACCCATTAAGTTGCCATTTTATAGGCAACAACCTTATACCCCCCTTATAGACCGGCTTCGTGAATGAGGCGTACTAGCGGTAAGACGACTTGATCTTATACATATATAAATATTATTAAACTTATAATATTATAAAGTATAAGGGTTGAATTTTAACTTTTAAAATTCTAGGGGTTGGAACTAAAGTTTTTAATATGACTTTACATGTTCCAAAACTTGAGGGCAAGTTTTGTAAACTTTCAAAACTTTTCATTTCTCATAACTTATGAGTTAATGGTTATTAAAAATGAAGACTCTTCATTTTTTGTAACCTATGTGTTCTTTTAATGGTTATTTATAAATGTGACTTTTGATTATCCATAACTTAAGAACTAGTTATGGTCTCCATTAAAACACATAAAGATCAAGAGTTAATCTAATCAATTATTAGCACATAATTTCTATGATCTTCTAAACTCATATGTTTATGAATGTTCATATCAAAAATTTCAAGAATCGTAAGTACATATACAAAACTTGAAATTTTGATACGAGCTTTTGAACAAAACTTCGATTTTCAAGTTTTTTTTTTGCATCAAGTATCAAATAAACAAACCTGACTCTGATACCACTGATGGATTTTCAGAGCATTCTAACACTCCTATGGTGTACATGCAACCCTAGAAACCTTGGATCTATGTTTGACTATGATACATGAAAATAATTATTTTTCCAAGGTTCTTATCCTATCTAGCATGGCGTGGGGAACTTGAATCAAATAAAGCTAGTAGAATTACTTACCTTGTAGTTGTAGTTGATTGCTTGGAGTTTTAGAGCCTAGCACCAATAGTGTGGATGCCTCAAATGGAAATCACAAATCACTACAAACTTGGAACTTTGAGAGAATAGTAATCACCTTCTTGAAATCGGCCCTCTTACTTTACTCACCACAACTCATGTGATTTCAAGAACCAAAGCCTCCTTTATATAGTGTGGTGGATTAGGGTTACATTCATGTAAACCCTAATACCCATGTCTTTTCATTTCCATGAGATCCATGGGTTAAAGCTCCATGGAGTATCCATGGACTTTCCATGCAAGCCTAGCCCATTCCAAATAAGCATTAGCCCACACTATATAAATACAAGAGCCCATATTTAATTAGTCATACTTTTGATCTCTAAATTAATTCTAGATTAATTATAGATCAATACTAATTAAATAATATGATTTTATATTAATATATTAGGACTTATAATATATTAATAAATCATAACTTATACTATTCTCAAACGATTATCCATAAATTGTTCGGGTGAAGTGCAACCCAAATGGACCATGTCGGGTCGGGTCAAGTACATACCAAATATAGTTATGGACTTAGACACTATATCCAACATGTTCTCCTACTAGCTTTTATGTTTCAAAGTTCCCCACGCCATGCTAGTTAGGTTAAGAACCTTGGAAAATCAAATTTTCATGTATCTTAGTAAAACATAGATCCAAGGTTTCTAGGGTTGCATGTACACCTTAGGAGTGTTAGAGTGCTCAAAACCCTTCAGTGGTATGAAAGCCTAGGCTTGTTTTCTTGATACTTGATGCAAATTGTTGAAAAAACTCAAGATTTTTGCATTCTGCTGAGTGAACTCGCCGAGTCCATGGGGGTACTCGACGAGTCCATGTGTTATTTCATCCTACTCGTCGAGTAGGTTCTTGCACTCGATGAGTAGGAGGCCCTGAATGCATATTTTCGAGTTTTGCTGCTGGAAATGGACTAGAAACATTACCCTAAACTGTTTTGGTCTTATAAAACTTGTTTTAGATGGTGTAATGGTTATGCTAATCCATTTACAAGGGCTATTATCAAAATTTCAAGTTTTATATGTGTTTATATGATTCTTGAAATGGTTGATATGAATGTTCGTAAACTTATGAGTTCTAGTAGATCATAGGAATTATTTGCAAATTGTTTGTTAGTTAATTCTTGATCATTATGTGTTTTGATGGAATCCATAATTTTTCCTCAAGTTATGGATTACCAAAAGTCACTCCTTTTAAAGTCCATTAAAGAACACATAAGTTACATGAAAACGAAGAGTCTTCATTTTAATAAACTAATAACTCATAAGTTATGAAGTTGAAAAGTTTTGAAAGTTACAAAACATGCCCTCAAGTTTTGGAACATGTAAATTCACTTTAGAAAACTTTAGTTCAAACCCCTAGAATTTTAAAAGTTAAAATTCAACCCTTATACTTTATAATATTGTATGTTAATAATATATATATATATATATATACATATACATATATATATATATATATATATATATATATATATATATATATATATGTATATATATATATATACATATATATATATATATATATATATATATATATATATATATATATATATATATAAGAACAAGTTGTTTTACCGTTAGTAGGCCTCATTCACGAAGCCGGTCTATAAGTGGGGGTATAAGGTTGTTGCCTATAAAATGGCAGCTTAATGGGTGTCCACTCTCACCCACCGCTTCCTTGACTGGTGGAGGGTCGTTAGCTGAATGGGTAGGACAATGACATTAATCCTCATTAAAAGTATGATGGTTATAATTCCCAATCTTAGTTACTTTAGGAAAATGTGAATATGGTGCTAACCCATGAAATTATACTTTGCACTTTGCTTAAGTTGTTAATGGAGCGTGTGTGGTTAACCGACACACTAAACTGGACTTAACAAGGTAGGAAAAGGGTGGCTTAAGGTTTATCATAGATTGGTGGAGCGCGTGTGGTTAACCGGCACATCGATTAGGTGATAAACATTAAGAGTACCAAGTAATTTGCATGGTTAATTCACACCTTGTTCAGTGATCCTCGACATCCCAGTCACAAAACTTGAAGGGCACATTCCAGATTGAAACATGCCATTGAAAAGTTCAATGTATCTCAAAAGAATCTAGGAGTTTCAAAACCAATTAAAACCTAATAATTTATTTCGTTTTTCATGGTGGAAATTGGTGAATCGTCATTCATCTACCTTTAAGTATTTTATAGCTTGGATTACAACATCTCTCTTCTAAGTTATAAAATATTGTGTTGGGTCCTAGCCTTAATATTACATTTGGGTGTCTTATTAAGGACTATCTTTATATCTAATCTAAACTTGTCCTTCTTTCTTTTCAGATGTCTTCCAACAATGCTGCTTCTGGCTCAAAGCCTACCGACTCCTTCTCTCTCATGAACCTTTGTGGGAGAGTCATCTTCGATGGTTCCAACTTTATAGATTGGATCTGGAACATCAGGATGGTCACTCGTTACGAGGACAAGGAATATGTCCTCGACAAGGAGCTTAAGGAACTTGATGAGTCGTCTGCTACTCCTGAGGAGATCACTGAATACCGGACTCATGAGAGAGATGCCACCAAAGTGGCATGTATCATGTTGGCCATGATGACAACCGAGCTCCAAAAGTCCTATGAGGACTATTACCCTTTTGAGATGCACCAGGACTTGATGGACCGCTACCATCAAAGTGCTCGTCAAGAGAGGTATGACATCATCTCGTCTATGATAACAACCCGGATGAAGGATGGTGAACCCATCACGGGCCACATGCAGAAAATGAAAATGTATGTGGACCATTTGCTGAAATTGAATGTGAACTTCCCCGAGGAGTTGGCAATTGACATCATTGTGCACTCCTTACCTTCGTGTTATGATCAATTTCGGATTGCATATCACATGAACAAGGAGGAAGTTACACTCAGCAAACTTCAAGGACTTTTGAAGACCGCGGAAAGTGGTCTTAAAGGTAAGTCGGTTGTTACTACTCCTACTCCTACCGCGGCCCCTTTCTTGGCAATCGGGCAAGGTAAAGGGAAGAAGAGGAAGAGCCCTTCGAAGGGTACCAAGGGAAAGTCCCTTGATGGATCCTCTTCGAGTGGAACCAAAAGAGGTTCTGTCACTCCTTCTGCCAACCGTAAAGAGGCTGAATGCTTCTATTGCCATGAAAAGTCGCATTGGAAGCGAAACTGCCCAAAGTACCTTCAAGATGTTAAGGATGGGAAAGTGAATCCCAACCATGCTGGTATTTACACTATATTGTCTAATAACTCACCCTATTCTAATTCTTGGGTCCTTGATACAGGTTGTGGTATTCACATATGTTCTGATTTGCAAGGACTAAGAAAAAGTGAGAATGTAGAGCATGGAAAGATAGACTTAATCATGGGGAATATGAAAGCTTCACCTGTCACCAAGATTGGAGTTTATTCTTTGTTGCTAGGTCGTGGGTTAACATTAGATTTGAATAAATATTGTTACTCGTCTGAAATGGCGAGAAATATTATTTCCTTTCATGGTTTGTACAAACAAGGTTTTACCTTTTCGTTTGATAATGAATGTGGTATTAATGCTTTCTTTAATAATGTTCTTTATTTTAAAGCATTACCTTGTGATGGTGTATATAAAACTGTGTCGGTTGTAGATAACCTAGGAAATAATGTGTTGTGTATTGATTCTTCCACTAGCTTGGATAAAGCATCATTATGGCATTATCGTCTTGGACATGTAAGCAAGAAACACATAGGCCAACTCCAAAAGGATGGAGTCTTGGAGTCATTTGACCTAAAGTCGGATGATAGTTGTGAATCTTGTTTGCTTGGGAAATGACAAAGCCACCCTTCACTGGTACTTTTGCTAGGGGTGAGGGTTTGTTGGATCTCATACATACTGATGTGTGTGGACCTTTCGGAACCGCCACAAGGGATGCTAACCGCTTCTATGTGACTTTTACTGATGATTATAGTAGATATGGATATGTCTACTTAATCAAGCATAAGTCAGAAACCTTTGAAAAGTTCAAAGAGTTTAAACAGGAAGTGGAGAATCAGTTGGGCAGGAACATTAAGATGTTTCGATCGGATCGAGGTGGTGAGTATCTTAGTACAAAGTTCCTTGACTATCTTAAGGAATGTGAGATTGTCTCACAATTGACACCTCCCAGGACACCGCAGTTGAATGGTGTGGCTGAGAGGCGTAACCGGACCTTGTTGGACATGGTTCATTCCATAATGAGTCGAGCTTCGCTACCAATCTCATTTTGGGGGTATGCCTTAGAGACTGCCGCCCATATCCTTAATCTAGTCCCAACAAAGAAGGCTGCCAAAACACCTCACGAGATGTGGACCGGAAACATTCCCAATCTAGATCACATCAAGATTTGGGGTTACGAGGCTTTCGTGAGGCGCGAGACTCACGATAAGCTCGAACCTCGAAGTGAGAGGTGTATTTTCATCGGCTACCCACATAAATCCTTTGGTTACCTCTTCTACAGACCCAATGATAATGTGGTCTTTGTAGCAAGGAGAGGAGTCTTTCGCGAGAGAGACTTTATAAGCCAAGGAAACAGTGGGAGGAAAATTGACCTTGAAGAAATTTAAGTCAAGTGGTGAAGGAACCTCAAACCGTAGCAATCAACCTGAGGAGGAAACTCATGTTGATCCGACTGACGAGTCTGTACCTCTGAGGCGTTCCACGAGAGTTAGGAATGCACCTGAGCATTACTATGGTTTCCATATTACTGCGGAAGGTGATACACTTATCAGTGATAACACACTGGTAAGTCTGGATGAACCTAACAGTTACACGGAAGCCATGGCAGGCCTTGAGGCTGCTAAATGGCAAGAGGCTATGGACATCGAGATACAGTCCATGTATGACAATCAAGTTTGGAACTTGGTTGACAATGTACCGGGTCGTAAGACAGTCAGGTGCAAACGGATCTTCAAGAAGAAGACCGGCATGGATGGTAATGTACACACCTATAAGGTGCGACTGGTTACAAAGGGTTTTTCTCAAACTGCAGGAGTTGATTATGATGAGACCTTTTCACCAGTAGCAAAGATTAAGTCTATTAGGGTTATGTTAGCCATTGCTGCATTTCATGATTATGAAATATGGCAAATGGATGTCAAAACCGCTTTCCTTAATGGAAAGTCGGCTGAGGATGTTTACATGAATCATCCAGAGGGTTTTGTCAGTAAAGATTACCCTAATAGAGTGTGTAAGCTTGAGAAATCCATCTATGGATTGAAACAAGCACCTCGCAGATGGAATCTTTGTTTCGATGAGAAAGTCAAAGAGTTTGGCTTTTCGAGGAGCGAAGATGAATCTTGTGTATATGTCAAGGCTAGTGGGAGTATAGTTAGATTTTTGGTATTGTAAGTGGATGACATACTACTCATAGGAAATGACATCCCAACTCTGCAGGAAGTGAAGTCGTGGCTTGGGAAGTGTTTCGCTATGAAGGACCTTGGAGAAGCTGCTTATATCCTAGGGATAAGGGTTTTGAGAGACAGGAGTAAGAGACTAATTGGACTTATTCAAAGTACCTACTTGGATAAAATGCTAAATAGGTTCAGCATGCAGAATTCCAAGAAAGGAGAGTTACCGATCCAGAGTAACGCCAAATTGATTAAGACTCAGAGCCCGAGTACAGAGGCTGAGATAGCTGAGATGAGTCGAGTACTGTATGCTTCCGTTGTAGGCTCGATCATGTATGCTATGACTTGTACTCGTCCTGATGTGGCCTTCGCTTTGAGCATGGTCAGCAGATATCAGGGGAACCCTGGCAAGGCTCACTGGACTGCGGCAAAGAACATTGTCAAGTACCTGCGGAGGACTAAGGACTGGGTCCTTACCCTCGGTGGGAGTGATGACTTAAGAGTAGTGGGATATAGTGATGCTAGCTTCCAGACTGATAGGGATAATTTCAGCTCTCAGTCAGGCTGGGTCTTTACCTTAAACGGAGGAGCAATTACTTGGAAAAGTTCCAAGCAGGAGACAGTGGCTGATTCAACTTACGAATCAGAGTACATAGCAGCAAGCGAGGCAGCAAAGGAGGCGATATGGCTGAAGAACTTCATTGGAGACCTTGGAGTTGTACCAGCTATAAAGGAGCCTATGGAGATTTTCTGTGATAGTGAAAGTGCAGTTGCCTTAGCCAAGGAACCAAGGGATCACGGAAGATCCAGACACATCGACAGAAAATACCATTTCATCAGACATCGAATAGAAGAAGGACTCCTCGTGGCAAAGAGGGTATCATCGGATGAGAACCCAGCAGATCCCCTCACGAAGGGACTGGGTAGGGTTAAGCATCTTCAGCATGCGAGGCGCATATGGCTAAAGGATGATATTAGTTTTAGAAATTAGACAGCCTTGAAATTTGTAAAGTGTAATTGACATTTGATGACAAATAAAAGTTGTTGTTTATTTATAAGTAAAGTGTTGCTATCTTCTGTGAATCGTTTACTATCATTTTATTTTGCATGTTTTGACTTCCAGAATAATTATGTTATGACATATTATATTATTCAAATTCTCCACAGTCGATCATATGTTGGAAGTAGATATGAATCAAGACTGTCATGAAGCTGGCTTGTAGATGTCTAAAGTGTTGGACATATCAAGAGTTGCTACAACATTCATGAGTGCTCATAAGTTCTGAGTATTAGATTCAACCCACGCTCACTTGTATCACATCATGGATTTTATCTCGAGTGATCGTGAGAAGGTAATATCATATAAGTCTTCAAACCTAGAGATATGCGTTGTTGACTATGATTTGGTTATACATTGATTGTACGAAAACGCATTGATAACTCGATGTTATAAAACGTGCCTTTGAGTATAATTCAACAAGTAGTAGAACAAGCATATGAGTCGAAGTTTATCTGTTCCTTCTTGGATTAGAAGAGATATCTGGGCCCCTTGATGATTTTGTTGTGACCTATGTAGCGGGCCTGGTCAGAACTAAATTGATTTCTTCGGTTAAGTTCTATGTAAAACAAATCGGAAATCGGGAAACAAACTGCTGGACAATAAGTACGACAATGTTCCATGTATTTGTCCGGCTGATATCTACAACAGAGAATTATATGATCACTTATCTTAAATGGCGTATCATCATCATCTCAGTTCCGCGAGACTTTGAAAGAGCTACGATTGTTGATCGGTTCCTGAAGTCATTCTTGCAGTTATAGTTATTAGATTTATCCAAGTGGGAGACTGTTGGATTTGGTGTCTAAGTTTATAACTATTTCTGGAATGTACTTGACTCGGTTGGCATGGTCCATTTGGGTTGCATGGCATTGCAACACTTGGATAGACTAAATGAAAGAAATGACACTTATGGTTTATTAATATATTATAAGTTCTAATATATTAATAATATTATTTAATTAGTATTGATCAAGAATTAATTTAGAATTAATTTGGTGATGAAAAGGAGACTAATTAAATATATGGGGTTGATTGTGTAAATAATTCATTCTTATATAGTGGGCTAATGATCCATGGTTTATTAAGTTGGGCTAAAACCCATAAGGTGCTCCATGGATAGTCCATGGAGGTTATAAACCCATGGATCATGGAATATGAAAAGCCATGCACATTAGGGTTTACATGGAATAACCCTACATGTGGCACACTATATAAGAAGCTCCATGGCTAGCAAAATCGGCCACTAAGGAAAGAACAAGAGGGCTAGCCGATTTTGAGTGTGTGTGGACTTCTCTCAAAGTTATTCCAAGAGTTGTGTTGTTGTGTGAAACATTTGAGGCATCACACTTGAGGTGCTAGGCTCACAAGGTTCTTAAGGAATCCAAGCAAGAAGAAAGGTATGTTTTACTAGCTTTTATGTTTCAAAGTTCCCCATGCCATGCTAGTTAGGTTAAGAACCTTGGAAAATCAAATTTGCATGTATCTTAGTAAAACATAGATCCAAGGTTTCTAGGGTTGCATGTACACCTTAGGAGTGTTAGAATGCTCAAAACCCTTCACAAGGTCCTTCGCCTTATGCAAACAATTGAGAACTCATAGAACTCACATGTATAGTCAACTTTTAACTGGAATAGTCACATAAACAAGAATATGTCAACACGATAGGTTATAAACTTCAAGTCGTGAGCTAGTGATACACAATAGGTTTATTCTTGATTAGTTCCTGAAACTTTTCAAGATCTTCAAAAATCCCACTAACTTCTTGACATATATGATTCTCTTGTCAAGAAACACTCCTTGACAAATAAATATTCAAGAGTTAGTGCAGATTCTTATCAAGGAAAAACACTTCATACAATTGGTCTTAGTTGGTCTTTGTCTTAAATACATCACAACTACCAATTCTAAATGTGTTATAAACCTACTTAAGATATGTCACTCAAGGAACAATCTTGGACTATGACTCTAAGACATGATTTTGGAACGAAGTATCATTCACCTTTTTGATTTAACCATTTAAAAAATTCCCGATTCCTCTTCTTAGCCATACAAGTGCACTAAGGTGTCCTTAGAGTATCAACTGTGATATGGGTTTCATAATCATTAAGATGATCATAAAACACGATACTAAAGTATTTTCCTTTCCTTTCAGATTGGAGAAACTTTTATCTTTTTGCCTAATTGATTCTTCTTATTCGTTCTGCTATACATTGAAACTTTTCAATGATTCTGAATTATACTTAATCTTGCAAGCATAATCATATTTACTAAACTTTTATTAAATATTGATGAATAGTCTTATCGTTCTTTGTGGTGGACCTGATCAGTGCACAACAATGTGTACTAGATCCCCTATTCCTTCACTTGACTCACACCTATATGTGAACAAGGAATTAGTCTTAATTTCCCAAAGATGAAGGTTCTCATTCATCATACAATACAAGTTGCATGATTCCAAGTTTCTGTCCAATTGGAACTTGGTGATGAGAATCTTTCCTTATTTGGTAAATTTAGACACTACCACAAACGAAAGAATCAAATCCATATTGCTAAAAATAGAAACATACAAACATAAATTTTCATAGATGCCATTGCAAGGAAATATAAAATAAGATAAAATCAAAATTTTCTTTATTTATAAAATTGCGGAAAATCTTGTGCTTACAATGCAATTACAAATGAAAACTATGTTTCAAAATATTCCTAAGCAATCTATCATAATTCCTAAGCAGCAGCTCAAAACTCTGATCATCGAATCATGCGATCGAAATCCATCTCTTCACGATCAGACTCAGCCTGCTCTTTCTTTAAGCTTCCTTCTTCGATCCTACAAAACATCAAAATGTGATCTTATCACATCATGTATTAAGAATCTTCAAATAGGAACTTAATAAAGTTAGATAGTGGACTTACTTGAAGCAGAGTCATACACTCTGACTTTACCATCCTTATAATCCTTCAAGTAGATAAGGCAGCTTTGCAACCAATGCCCCTTCTCTTGGCAATAGAAGCAAACAAATTCTTTTGGAATGGCACACGGGACAATCTCAGACTTAGCCTTTCTCTTTACCATTTGATAAAATTGTTTGACCTTGGCCAGTCCCTTTCCATTGGGAAGAGAAGACATTTCTGGACTTCCAATGCTTCCATTGTCAATGTCCATGGAAGTTTGGGAAGTAGATCTTCCAATCAAATTTGCTTTACCAGTGCACCAAATCTTAGCTGATTCAGAAGCAATTAGAAAATAAGTAAGTTCAATAAGGTTCACGTCGTGATCTGTCATATATTAGTCTTTAAAAAACAGGCTATACAACTCGGGAGTGACTAAAGAACCCAGTCAACAGCCAGCTTCCTTGGGAAGACGACACCCAACATTCCCAGCCTATCAATATGTAGCTACATGTCCAAGACGTGAGCACATATAAAATTTCCATCTTTATGTTTGCTTGCCAATAGGGCTTGAGTTATCTTGAATTTTTCAAGTCGACGAACATGTGGGTCAGGGAGAATAATTTGAGGAGGTGGAGGAAGTGAAGCATGATTTCCATTTCCACGATCGAAACGTGGAACATCATCTTCGTGAGTGAATCTATTTTTCAAAGGATTCGGGAAGACCATAGTTGTCAGAACTAGACACCTACAAGGAAGAAATTCAAGTTTAGTGTTTTTATGTCCTTAATATAACACCCAAATGAAATATTAAGGCAAGGACCCAAAACAATATTCTACAATTCGGAAGAGGGATGCCGTAATCCAATTGCAAAATATTTGAAGGTAGTTAAGTGACGATTTACCCATTTCCACCATGAAAAACGAAAATGAATATTAGGTTTTATATGAATTGAAATTCCTAGATTCTTTTGAGATTCATTGAACTTTTCAATGGCATGTTTAATCTCGATTATGCCCTTCAAGTTTGTGACTGGGATACCGAGGATCACAAACAAGGTGTGAACAACCATGCAAATTAGCTTGGTACTCTCGATGTCATTAATCACCTAATGAATGTGCCGGTTAACCACACATGCTCCATTGATCAATGGTAATTTACGAGAAATCCATTGTCATCCTTCATTAGTCGACATTAGTGTGCCGGTTAACCACACACGCTCCACTAACTGACCAATAAGGTGCAATGTGTAATTTCATGGGTTAGCATCAAATTCACATTTTTTCTAAAGTAACTAAGATTGGGAGTTTATATAGTGTTTAGTTACTTTGTGTTTCCTTATACTTTTAACGGGGATTTAAGTGTCCTATCAAACCCGTTCCGTTAACGACCGTCCACTGGTCAAGGGTGCGGTGGGTAAGAGTGGATACCCAATGACGGTCATTTTATAGGCCGCTTCCTTAAACACCTCTTATAGACCAGCTTCATGAATGATGCCTACTAACGGTAAGACTGACTTTTTTACTTATATATATATAATATATTAAACTTTTAATTTTATATGGTATAAGGGTGTATTTTAAACATTTAAAATACTAGGTGGTTTAATCTATTAATTAAACTAGACTTTTAATTTAATTAAACTCAAACAATATAATTATGGATTTATTAATACTCTTTTAATTAATCTTTTAATTAATTATCAACAAAACCATAATTAAAAAACTTTTAATTCTAAACTTAGGTTATGATGTCAGAATGTTTAGTATTTAATATTTCACAATTAAACTTTTTTAATCAAATTTTAAATTCCAAAACTTGAGGGCAAGTTTTGTAACTCTTCAAAACCTTTTCGATTCCAAAACTTGATGATAAGTTTTGTAACCTTTCAAAACTCTTGAATTTCATAACTTAAAGAGTTAATTTGTTTCATGAATGAGACTTTTCAAGTTCCATAACTTGAGGACAAGTTATGAAACTATTCAAGAAACATTTAGATCAAATTTTAACTAATTCAATTATCATATAATTTATCATTTACCAATTTGACCTAATACTTGTGTAATAAGATAATTTCAAAATTTAGAAATAGTTAGTTTTTCATATAAACTATCAATTATCTTAAAATTTTGACAATTATCTTTTAATTAAGATGAGAATAATTATTTTCATAACATAAAAATTGAATTTTTTTTATCAACAAAACAATTTATAGTAATTATCCAAATCCAAATTAAGCCATGAAATCCGAAATCTGCCATCAGATGCATCACCACGTCGTGGCAAGCATTGTCACGTCGTGGTGATCATGCATAATCGAAATTGACAGATTTTCTAGCTTTGAAACTAATACCAGTGCATCAATATAATAGAAAACACACATTGCTCTGATACCATTGTTGAGGTTTATGTACTCTAACATCCCTATGGTGCACATACAACCCTAATGCTTTGGATCTAAGTTTTCTCTAATTATACATGCAATATTCATTTTCCAAAGCATGAAGCCTAACTAGCTTTCAAAGGTGATATTTGAATCATAAAAAACTAGTTAGAAGATTACCACTTATTTGTAGCTTGTAGTTCTTGGACTTGCAAGAGCTTAGCACCTCAACTGTGATGCCTCAGACGGTTCACAAGACACCATGAACAAAGGATGAATATGAGAGAAAAGTTACGAAGCCCAAATGGGCTAGGCTTACACCTTAGGAGGCTTGGGGCCGATTTTGTTAGCTTAGGGGTTCAATATATAGTTTGGAATTCCTAGGGTTTCAACTTGTAAACCCTAATTCACTTGGGCCTTTAGTCCATCAACTCATTAGCCTTATGGACTAACAGTTCATGGACTCTCACATAAACTTAGTCCATCACTAATCAATCATGGATCATTGGCCCAGACTATGTGTATCACTAATTTACATAATCAGCCCTTGTTTATTTAATTAGTCTCTTTTGATCATTAAATTAATTCCAAATTAATTCTTGATCAATACTAATTAAATTATATGATTTCTCAATTAATATATTATACCTGTAATATATTAATTAATCACAAATAACTTCTTTCTCAAATATCCATCCTATCAAATTGTTCTGGTCAATGCAACCCGATATAGACCATGCTACTCTCGGTTCAAGTACATACCAATTATAGTTATGGGCTTAGACACCTAATCCAACACTTTCCACTGGTAACGGGGTCTATTCCACCCCTCTGATCACTATCACATAATATCATAGCATACCAGCACATAAAGCATAACAGATAGTGGCATACCAGACAATTATCACAAAGACAATCATCTCAACTATAATCAACTACTAGTGGGCCGACATTGGTGCCTTTAGCCCACTTCTACTAGAAGGTAACTCACCTTAAATGTCGTGAAGTAGCTGAACTATCCTCGGCTCTGAAATCAATTCCACGCAAACTCCTACACATAAAAGATCTCCTTTAATTACCCTTTCATACTCATAAACCCTGAAGGGTCAACTTTGGTCAAAGTCAAAGTCAAAGTCAACACCCTGGTTAAAGTCAGCATTCTGGTCAAAGTCAACATTCTGGGTTGACTCAACTCGCCGATTTAGTCCATCAACTCGTCGAGTTCCATGAATCATAAACCCTGAAATCGCGATCCAACTCTTTAAGACCTAGATCTTGATCCAAAAGCCATTAATACTTCAAGCTAAGGCATACAAACTAAGATCTAGACCCTAGACACTACATGAACACATAAAGGCTCTGACTTTCATTCCATGCATGGCCTTTTGGAGCTTAAAAGGCCAAAATGACATCTTAAAGCTTGCATGGGGCTTCAATGGCCATAAAGTTTGCACCTGTATGCCATGAAAGCCCTTCAAGGTCCTAGATGTGGAAGTATACTCACTTGGGACGTCCATTTCCCAAGGATCAAGATAATTGGACCAAAAACCCAATAAAAGTGAAGATGAAGAGATCTAAGTAATCATTAAGCAAGTGTGAGACTTGCTTACCAGAAAATGCTGCAAATGGAGTGAAGTTTCTAGATCTACTCACTTCTTCTTGAGTCCTCAAGCTTCTTCTTCTTCCACAAGCTTCAAATGCACAAGTTTTCTCTCAAAAATGACTCACAAGCTCACACAAGGCATTAGGGTTTCGAGATTTAGGGTTTGGTACTTGGAGGCTGTAAATGAGGCCAGCCTTTGGACGTTAAGGTGTTCAAATAGGGTGCAAAACCCTGAAAATTAGGGTTTCACTCTGCCAGTCCTACTCGTCGAGTTGAGGCTCTCAAATCGTCGAGTAGATTTTACATCCCGCGTCCAAATTCCATTCCTACTCGACAAGTTTGGGGCCTCCAACTCGTCGAGTTTTTATACAAAAGTGAATAAACTTTTGATTTAAAATACATACCAGGAACCGGGCATTACAATAACATATTTGAATGAGAAAAACTCAATGTCACGACGTGAAAAATAAAGCTCACGACCTGAGTAAGAACGGTAAAATGAGATATGAAAATGAATAGTGAGAGTATTCTACTTGGAATGTCACGACGTGGGAAAGTATATTACCTTATATTGTTAGTGACGGATCCAATTTTGTTGTATTAAAGAAGTATCACGAATAAATCTCACGAGGTGATTGGTGAAGCCCACGACATGAATAATAAGCTCACAAAATGAACATCAAAGTGCACGACGTCACAATGTGTCAGAGTTTAAAATGAGTTTCGTCCTTAAACAGGGTAATTCGATTGTATCTCTCTAAAAACACATACTAAGGTGCAATTATAAACTAGTAAACCCTCCTAAGTCCGTTTTTGAATAGATTGAAGGCATATAACTCCAAGTAGTTGAATCAAGGTAAGAAAAATCATCCATAACATCTTTGTTTTGAAATTAGGGCAAAGTCAGAAGGTTATTGTTAAAACCCTAGATGAAACGTTTTAGTTCAATTAATGAAATTAGGATGTTATATGACATATTATAAGTGGATTTCATTTTAGCACTATGTTAGTGAACCTTGTATGTCAATTTTGATTCATGAGGATTAAGGTTCATGGGTGAAGAAATATGAATTAATGAAATAAGTCTTCCAATGATTGGAGTTTTATGTATGTAATGATATAAAAGGTAAATTAAACCTGATATGAATATCTATTGATTTGTATGCTTATAGATTCTATTCATGATGAATAAATGATATAGTTTCACAATTGACAATTGCTGTTTATTAGTTGAAATGTGTAATGAATTTTGTTAATAACATATATGAGATAATTATGATTAGGAAATCGAGAAGAAGGGATGAGAAAGGAAGTTCCAAGGTCAGGATATCATCCAAATAAACCATAAAGAATAAGGTGAGTAAACTTTAATTTCCTCGCATATTGATTTTGTTATTAATAGTATACTTAACTATATTCCATGAACTTATAATTGTATTCTCATGTTAAGAATATATGTGATTTTGAAAGAGAGTGATTGATAGAGGATGAAATTTGATGCTAGTAAACCATGAGAGTTTATTAGGTGATATCATGTATGAGAAGTTAATTGAGATGATTTAATGAAATCTTTATGATAATCGAGATGAGATTGAACGAGATAATCAATTGTTGATATTAGATTGTATTGCTAAATGGAGTTGATTAAGAATACACGAGAAATATGTATTATACCCACGAGGGGTATATGATTGTTTTGATATAAAAGATGATCTTATGATTATAATATCATATATATATATATATATATATATATATATATATATATATATATATATATATATATATATATATATATATATATATATATATATATATATATATATATATATATATAAGAAAAAGTTACTTATTAATCTTTGAACATAATTTTATAAACTTCTTAATGATTGCAGGTATAAGCATCATGAATAAGGGAAAGAGTCTAATGGAGTGGCCATAGTGTGTATCTTTTGATGACTAAACTTTAGAATGTTTTGTAAAGTTGTAAACCAGACTCGAACCCGATCTTGTATAATTATATTTTGTTTAGAAGATAACGACTTGTATGATGGCTTTTATGAAGTATACATATATATATATATATATATATATATATATATATATATATATATATATATATATATATATATATATATATATATATATATATATATATATATATATATATATATATATATATATATATATATATAAATTTGTGTACTTTATTTTTGGCCGGGTGTTGTAAGTTGGTATCAGAGCCGAGGTTTAGGTGAGTTTTTTTAAATGCGTCTATACGTAAAACTTAAACCAAAGTTAGTGAGTTAAAGATGGCTACTTCATATTATCTGTGTGCTTGTAATGAGTTATATTTAGAGATACCCGTAACAGAGGTGGGTTACACGGTCGACACGGTTCTTATTGTGGACAAGAAAGATCACAAGGCTCGGTACGCCAAGGTGGACATGATAGGCCACCCAAACAACCCCCAAAACTTAGAACAATAATCACTAAAGAAGTAAGTAAAGCTCTACGAGATGTACTGTCTACTCTTCTAGATGCTTGGGAAGAGTCAAATAAAAATAAAAGCAAGATAGACCCTACCAAGATTGAAGTGGTAATGAAGTGGGATCCTCTAAAGACTCCGTCTGAAATTCGTAGCTTCCTCAAATTAGGCGGTTATTACTGAAGATTCGTGGAGAATTTCTCTTCAACTTCAGCCCTATTGACAAAGCTAACGAGAAAATATGAGAAGTTTAATTGGACATATGTGCAACAACAAGCATTCCAGCGATTAAAGGAAACATTGTGTCAAGCTCCGATATTAGCATCACCACGAGGTGAAGAAGATATTTTTTGTTTATATTGATGCTTCTCGAATTGGCCTTAGATGCATTCTAATGCAGAAAGGTCGAGTAATTGCCTATGCTTCGAGGCAATTAAAACCAACAGGACAATTATACCATGTTCATGATTTATAACTTTCTGCGGTTGTGTTTGCTTTGAAAATTTGGCGACACTACCTTTACAGAGTGAAGTTCCATATTTGTACCGATCATAAGAGTTTGAAATATTTATGCGATCAAAATGAGATGAATATGTGACAACGAAGATGGATTGAGTTACTTAAGGATTATGAATGTGAGATTCATTATCATCATGGAAAAGCTAATGTGGTGGTCAATGCATTAACGCGAAAAGATAAACCGATCCAAATTACCTCGGCATAAATGGGATTTGCTAGCAGCTACTAGATTTGATTAGAAGATATCAAAAAGTAGCTGAAAGAGGATAGAATTTGACACAAGAAGATATGGTTAATTATATTAACCAATTAACTGAGAAGTCACAAGGTGTAAAGACATTTATGAAGCGTATTTGGATTCCAAAATATGGCAAAGCGTGAAAGTTAGTACTTGATGATGCTCATGCGTTATACAGTACATCCCGATAGTACAAAAATGTACTGGAATTTGAAGAAGATGTATTGGTGGCTCGGGAAGAAAAGAGAAGTTGGAAAATACGTCGAAAATTTTCTAACTTGTTTACAAGTGCAAACAAATCACCAAAAACCTGGAGGAGAGGTCCAATCGTTACCTATTCCTGTGAGAAAGTGGACGAGATCACTATGGATTTTGTTAAAAAATTACCACGAACATCAAGAGGACATGACTCCATTTGGGCTGTTGTCGATTGCTTCACCAAATCTGATCGATTCATACCCATAAAGGAAAAATTCTCTGTTGATCGATCAGCATCAAAGAAGTAGTCACGTTTCATGGTATACCGAATTCTATCATATCAGATCGAGATAGTTGATTTGCATCTCGATTTTGGCAGAGTTTCCAAAAATAGATGGGTTCTAAGATACCGATGAGCACGACATATCACCCTCAGACTGATGGGAAAAGTGAAAGAACAATTCAGACACTTGAAGACATGCTACGAGCTTGTATAATTGATTTTGGTGGTAACTGGGATGATCACTTACCATTGGTAGAATTTGCATATAATAATATTTATCATTATAGTGTTCAAATGGCACCTTTTTAAGCACCGTACAGAACGACGTGTAGGACTCCCACATGTTGGATGGAGGGTGGAGAAAGACCACTAGCAAAACTAGAGATTGTAGAAGATACTAAAACTAAGATCAAGGAGATTAAGGAAAATATGAGAGTTGCTCAACTTCACCAACAACAGTACGCAAACAAGAGATGAAAGTTGTTAGAATTTAAAGTTAGTGATATGGTGATCTTAAAAGTTTCACCATGGAAATGTATGATTAGTTTTGGTAAACGAGGGAAATTGAATCCTTGATATATTGGACCTTTCAAGATTATACAGAGTGTTGGAAAATTTGTGTATCGATTAGATTTACCACAAGAATTAAAAGGTATACATAATGTCTTTCATATCTCTTATTTAAGAAAAAGCTTGTTTGATAAAGCACAAATGGTACCAATGATGGAGATTGAAGTGGACGAGAAATTGAGGTATCCCGAGCAACGCGACAAAATTTTAGATCAGAAAATAAAGAAATTAAGAAATAAAGAAATTGTATTAGTGAAGGTACAATGACATCACCACAGAGGTTCTGGTGTAACTTGGGAAAACAAGGTGGAGTTTAGAGAAAAATACCCTTATCTTTTTGATTAACCAATAATAGATTTCTGGGACGAAATCTTTTGAAGGAAGGGATAACATGTATAGTTGTTTTTGTGTATTTTAACTTAATCGATGTTATGCTTAAGTAGAGGTATGTTATGTTTAAATTACTTGAAATTTAGTATTAATGTATGAAAGTTTAGACTTTATTGTATTCAAATTATATGGAAGTTGTGTAACACATTTTAATGAGAAAAACTCAATGAACGATTCTCACGAAGTAAGAAATGATGCTCATGATGTGAGCAAGAACAGTAAAACGAGATATGAAAATGAACAGTGACCGTATTCTACTTTGGAATGTCACGATGTGAGGGAAGATAAATCAAGGCATGTGAAAGTATATTACCTTATATTATTAGTGACGGATTCTATTTTGTTGTATTAAATAAATGTCACGAATAAATCTCACGATATGAATAATAAGCTCATGTCGTGAATAATGAAGTTCATGACGTGACGACGCATAAGAGGTTAAAATGAGTTTCTTCCTTAAACAGGGTAATTCGCTGGCATCTCTCTAAAACACATAATAAGGTGCGATTATCACCTAGTAAACCGTCCTAAGTCCGATTTTGAAGAGATTAAAGGCATAGAACTCCAATTTGTTGAATCAAGGTAAGAAAAATCATCTATACCATAATTGTTTTGAAATTAGGGCAAAGTTACAAGGTTATGGTTGAAACCCTAGACAAAAAGTTTGAGTTTAATTGATGAAATTAGGATGTTATATGTCATATTATAACTATATTTTAGCTTAATACCATGTTATTGAACCTTGTATGCCAATTTTGATTTATGAGGATTAGGGTTCATGAGTGAAGAAAGACGAATTGATGAATTACGTCTTCTAATGATTGTGTTTTATATGCTTATAGATTCTATTCATGATGAATAAATTATATAGTTTCACAATTGAGAATTGATGTTTATTAGTTGAAATATGTAATGAATTTTGTTAATAACATATATGAGATAATTGTGATTAGGAAATCGAGAAGAAGGGCCGAGCAAGGAAGTTCCAAGGGTGGGATATCATCCAAATAAACCATAAAGAATAAGGTGAGTAAACTTTGATTTCCTCATATATTGATTTTGTGATTAATAGTATACTTAATTAAATTACCTAAACTTATAATTGTATTCTCATGTTAAGAATATATGTGATTTTGAAAGAGAGTGATTGATAGAGGATGGAATTTGATGCTAGTAACCCATGATAGGTGATTGTCTGGTGTCATGTATAAGAAGTTAATTGAGATGATTTGATGAAATGTTGATGATAATGAAGATGAGATTAAATGAGATAATCAAATTTTGATATGATATTGTATTGCTAAATGGTTTTGATTAAGAATACACGAGAAATATGTATTATACCAATGAGGGTTATATGGTTGTTTTGATATAAAAGATGATCTGATGATTATAATATCATATAGATATATGAAAAAGTTACTCATTAAACTTTGAACTTAATTTTATAATATTTTTAATGATTGCAGGTACAAGCATCATGGATAAGGGAAAGAGTCTAATGGAGTAGCCATAATATTTTTCTTTTGTTAACTAGACTTTAGAATGTTTTGTAAAGTTGTAAACTCGACTCGAAACCGATCCTGTATAATTATCTTTTGTTTTAAACGATAACCACTTGTTTGATGGCTTTTATGAAGTACATATATAAACAAAAATTGTACTCTATTTTTAGCCGGGTTTTTACACTTGGCCACGACGTGACAACAACTAGGGTTCAAAACCTTAGATTATAGGATTAGTGACCTATTTAAAGGCACTAACTCCTAGGGTTGCCTTATTTGGTAGTCTCCATCCTCTGGAAACGATCCCCACCCAAACCCTAGACTCTTTGTGCGTGTTTTGAGAGTGTGAAACCATTTTTGTGAAGCTTGAAGGAAGAAGGAGTCTCAACCTTGCTCATTATATCTTTAGATTCTGTTCTAGGTTATTTTATAATCTTTTTAGTCCCAATATTCTTATCTTTGGAGTTGGAGTGAACTCAAGAGCCTTTAAGTGCATTATCTATATTCTAGACCATGGTATTGGTTGGAAAGCGATTTTTCTTGACTTCTTTTGGTGTCTATGCATTTGGTACAATCATTACGAGCTTAGGATTTGGGATCTTGACTTACTGGAATGTCTTAACAGATAAAGTTGGAAACTTTATCCATCAGGACCTTAGGGAGATTCAAATATGAGATTTAGAGCTCTTGGGGTAAAGGGATAATAGTTTAATCCATTAAGTGTTTTTTGTTTAGTTGCCACGACATGGTGGTCAGTTTGCCACAACATGGTGGTTGGATTGGTCGTGATTGCTTTGTCGCAAGGATGCCACGACGCGTCTAATGGGTGGCCACGATGTGGAGCTCGTCTGGGGTGACTTTAACCATTGACTTTTTACCTGGTTGACTTTAGGTCAAATCACTTCTTTAGGGTAGACTAAGGTCTAATATTGAATATTTTGATAGGTGTGTTAGAATGTCTTTGTAACTCTTGCATGTGTTTTGGGTAGGACCCATTATATGGGTGCGCCCCCGATGTTGTGTTTGGTATGTGGTATTTTGGGGAAATCACTAAGCTTTGTGCTTATCGTGTTAGTGTTTAAATATTTCAGGTACTTCTCTTTCAAAAGGGAAGGGCGGACTTGATCGCACTGCATCCCCCAGAGTTTATTTCTGTATTATCTATTTAATTTACTTCGATGTTTTGAGACTTTTATATACATTGTTGGTTTGAACAAATTATTGTATGGGGTTGGTGATTAAAAATAAAAAACTTTTACTTGATATTTTTGGGACATCAAAAGTTTGTATCTGAGCCTTGGTTTGAGGGATTTAGACAAACTTTTAGGTGAGTCTGAACTCAAACTGATGGAAATATAAAAAGAAAATATTTTTGTAAAGAAAAGGGGGTGCAATGCATGCAGTTAGCCGAGTGCATGTAAGTGATTCCCAAAATACTCATACGTGAATGTTATGTTGTAATATGCTATTATGTGAATGCATGCTAGGATAGGGCTAAGGATTTGCATGATGAATGTGCCTATTAGGATATATGCCTTTATAGACCTACTATGTGTGGACTGCCTAGGTGCTTAGGTTTTTTTGTTGATATTGAGAATTATTTGATGAATGCATTGGAGTAGTACATTGTTAAGATGTAACACTCCAAACCAGGTATTACCTTAAAGCCCTTGAAGATTTTAAAATTTTCATAATAAGTCCCTTAGGTACACTGGGCGTACTAATGGGTACGCTCAACATACTATGTATGATAGATCGCGGAGGGACAACACGTACGCTGGGCATACCAAAAGTACGCTGGGCTTACGTGACGGATGTACAAACTCTAATATCCGGACTTGAGACTTATATAAGCTCCCTTATCTTATTTGAGCCTCACCCTAATCAGCCTCTTTCCCCTTCAAACGTCTCTGAAAACCCTAATACCATTTGAGAGTGTGTTTTGAGCTTAAGGAGTAAATTTATGTCCATTTTAGTGTCCATTCAAGAAGGAGAAGTTGTCAAGCAAGCTTGGAGTGGCATTGGGCTTCAAGAATCTGCATCTAGTTCACCTTGAGGAGCTTCTGGAGGTATTAAGGTTAGATCTTTCCGTATTATTCATTCGATCTAGCTAGGGTTTTCTAGTTTTGTCCCTTTTTTTGGTTTTGCATCTCCTCTTGTGAGTTGAGCAACTCCAGAGGCTGGAAATGTTAGATTTGAGGTCCTTTGGTCCATTCATACCATAAAAATGAAGTTTTGATGGGTGTTTTGACCTCATGCATGGATTAAGACCCTTGGAAAGGTCTTAATGGGTTGTTGGGAACATATGAGACATGCAAAGGCATAAAGTTGCCAACTTTATGGCCTAGGTAGTCTCAATAAGCTTAGATCTAACTATTGGACGTGAGAAAATCAAGTATTAAGCACTTAATGGAATAAAGTGCTTAATTTGTTAGTACGTTGGGCGTAACTTAGCGTACGCAACGCATACGACCCAGGGACCCAATAATTGTTGTGATGTGCTAGTAGGTTATGGAATATGTGATATGATTTTTATTTGTGACGCTTGCATGAAAGACCTCTAGGGGTTCCCGAGGCACCTAGGTGTAAGACCTTGGAGGGTTTCTGAGGCATCCTCGGTTCCTCGGGGGGTTCTCGAGGCACGTGGGATAAGACCTCGAGGGGTTCCCGAGGCACCCGGAGTAAGACCCTAGACGGTTTCCAAGGCTTCCTTGGGCTAAGACCTCGGGGGGTTCCCGAGGCACCCAGAGTAAGACCCTGGAGGGTTTCCAGGACATCCATATATGTTGTATGCATGTCTTATGTGGTATATGTAGCTTTATGGCTAATATGATATGTGATATGTGGATTGTGTGTGCGGTATGCTCTGGGGAACTCACTAAGAATTAGCTTACAGTTTGTGGATTTGTTTTAGGTACATCTGAGCCCAAGGGAAAGGGAAAGGCTTGATGGCGTAGAGTGCACTCTCTCTCCGACATTTTATGGGACACTCTGATGTTTTTAAATAAAGTTGTAATGAATGTGGATTTGAAAACAATTGTTTTGGGATTTCATGGTTTATGGAAATGTGTTTGATTAATTAAAAATGAAAATTTTCTTTTGAAAATTTTGGTCGTTACAAGTTGGTATCAGAGCCTTGGTTTGAGGGATTTGGGCATACTCTCGGGTGTGTCAGGACTCAAACTAAGGAAATGGTAAAATTGTTTTCAAAGATAAAATAAAAAGTTTTTAAAGAAAGGAGAACATGCGAGTGCAACGCGTGTGATCAGCCAAGCCAAGTAAGTAGTTCCCCAATATGTTAGCCATCTAATACTGATATTTTAGCTTTGATGATTGTATGGAACTTGCTATGTGTATGCTTTTAAAATTTTATATGGTCGGGAGCTTATAGCCTTAGAATGATTGATTTGGCCTTATTTCCGGTTCCTTGTTTGGTTGTGGTCCTAGGGTAGAATCTATTATTTGAAAGTCTATTTGTACCTTTTTCTGTGTATAATTTGCATGCATGAAGGCAACCTGTTATGATCGGTATGATTGATGTGAGTAAGGAAATCTTAGGACAGCCTAGGATTTGAGATATGTGATAGTCTGTGGGATATGGTTTATTTTTGGACAAATTGGAGTTATCAGGTAGAGCCTTGGGGAAAGGTACAGGTAGGTGTGGAAGGTAGTATTGGGCCCGTACTACTGAAAGCACATGACCTATACCTGATCCAATGTTAGACCTGGGAGCTCTAAGGAGGACCGGTGTGGGAAGATCCCTGTTATGGACATCCTGATCATTATGTTTTATGGTATTGCAGTTCAGTATGGGGGTGACACGACATGGAGCTGGTGGATCAGGATCGGGATCTGGATCTGGGTCGGGCGATGGTACCGAGCCCATCGATGAGAGGTTGCGTAAGCTCACTGCCGCCGAGGTTACGAGGGGCATCCTTGACGCTACCTCAGTTATCTTTGGGACGGTCAAGGAGGGTATGATGGAGATTATGGAGGAGCGGCTCAGGGAATTCAGAGCCGAGATTGCTGCGGGCCAGGTCGGGGCCCAAACTCCCTCGTTCCCGAAGTTCAAGGCGTGCGGAGCGCCAGAGTTTTTCGGGGTTAGGGACCCCATTATTAGCCGACGCTGGGTGGCGGATATCGAGAACGCCCAGCGCATGAGTTATTGCCCGGATGCGGCAAAGGTGGGTTTTGCTTCTTGTATGATGAAAGATAGAGCCCGAGATTTGTGTGGCGAGGTTACTAGCCAGGTGGGAGCAGCCAGTGTGGATGAGATGACGTGGGCCGAGTTTGTTAGGCGGTTTGATTTGGAGTTTGCACCACCGATTGAGGTGTAACGGATTGTGAGGGAGTTTCATGACCTTCAGCAGACCACCGAGACTGTGGCGGAGATCACCGCCAATTTTCGGGAATGAGCATTATTGATTCCATAGTATGCCACCAGTGAGGACATGAGGAGGACGAGGTATCATTCCATGATGAGGGATGATGTCCGGGAGTTTGTGAGTTTCACATGGTGTAAAAACCTGAATGAGATGGTGGAGAAGGCCCGTGAGCAGGAGATGGAGTTAGAATTCCGCAACAAGCGGAAGCCTGAGCAGGTTCAGACAGCAGTGGGTCAGGCTAAAAAGCCTAAGACCTCGGATTCTTCGAGTAAGTACCAGCAGGGCCGTAGCCGGTGTGCCAGGTGTGGGAGATCTCATGGTAGAGTTTGTCGGGGGACGGGTCTGACATGTTATACATGTAATCAGCAGGGCCATGTGAGCAGAGACTGCCCCAAGAAGGGCTTGATATGTTTCCACTGCAACCAGACTGGCCATAAAAAGGCCGATTGTCTGAGGTTGCAGGGAGGGGGAGGAGCAGTGGTGGCGCATGCGGCTACCACACCGAGGATTTCTGATGGCCACCCTGCTAAGGCGGATGCTCCGACAGTGAAGAGCCGTGCGTTTAAGTTGACCATCGAAGAGGCTCGGGCAGAGCCAGACGTCGTGGCTGGTATGTACTTATTTAGCTGCTCTTTATTTATTTATTCGCATTTCTTATGTGTATATCATGCTTATGTATAGGGACCTTTTTGGTCAATGGTATGTCTACTCACGTTTTCTTCGATTCGGGAGCTACCCGATCGTTCGTGTCTCTTACGCTTAGCAAGAAGTTCCGGGATGCGCCGGGAACTTTGGATTGCCCGCTCGAGGTAGAGATTGCAGATGACCGCACTGTGAGTTATGTGAGGGTGTATCGGGACTGTGTCCTGAATGTGCTTGGTGAGAGGTTCAGCGTTGATCTAGTCCCGATACCATTGCGAGGGTTGAAGGTGATTTTCGGGATGGACTGGTTGGGGGCCAATGGGTCCATGATTGATTGCGAGCACCAGTTGGTGAGGGTTCAAACCCCAAGTGGGGGAGAACTGGTTATATATGGTGAGAGGGCCTTGCAGGGGCCAACTCTTTGTTCGGTTGTAAGGGATAGGAGATTTCTACAGCAGGGATGTACATGATTTTTGGCTTATATCTCAGATACGAGGTTTGAGACCACAACGGATGTGGGCAGTGTGCGAGTTGTATAGGAAATTCGGGATGTCTTTCCCGAAGAGCTACCAGGGGTGCCTCTGGAGAGGTAGGTTGAGTTTCGCATAGATTTGGTGCCGGTTGCCGCTCCAATAGCGAAGGCACCATACCGGTTGGCACCGCCCGAGATGCAGGAGTTATCTATGCAGCTTCAGGAGCTGCTAGACCGAGGGTTCATCCATCCGAGCAGTTCCCAGTGGGGAGCACCGATCTTGCTTGTGAAAAAGAAGGATGGATCACACAGGATGTGCAATGACTACTGAGAGCTGAACAAACTAACGGTGAAGTACCGTTATCCGTTGACGAGGATCGATGATTTGTTCGATCAGCTGCAGGATGCGTCTTGGTTTTCCAGGATTGATCTTTGGTCCGGGTACCATCAGATGAGGATTCGGGATGAGGACATACCGAAGATAGCTTTCAGGACTCGGTATGGGAATTACGAGTTTGTGGTGATGCCGTTTGGGCTCAACAATGCCCCAGCAGCGTTCATGGATCTCATGAACAGGGTGTGTAGACCGATGTTGGATCGGTCGGTGATCGTTTTTATTAATGATATCATGGTATATTCTAAGACCAGGGAGCAACATGATCAGAATATGAGGGAGGTATTGGAGACCCTGAGGGCGGAGAGACTGTATTCCAAGTTCTCCAAGTGTGATTTTTGGCTGCGAGAGGTACAATTTTTGGGGCACATCATCAACCAGGAGGGCATTTCGGTTGATCCAAACAAGGTTGAGGCAGTGATGCGGTGGGAAGTACCAAAGAATGCATCTGAAATCCGTATCTTCTTGGGTTTAGCAGGCTATTATCGGAGATTTATCTAGGATTTCTCCAAGATTGTTGTGCCATTGACCCGCTTGACCAAACAGAATGTGACATTTCGGTGGGGCACGGATCAACAGTTCGCTTTTGAGACGCTCAAACGGAGGTTATGCGAGGCTCGGATTTTAGTACTACCCTAGGGGTTAGATGATTTGGTGGTATACTGTGACGCATCGATTTCAGGGTTAGGTGCGGTACTGATAGCTTACGGCTCAAGGCATTTGAAGCCTCATGAGGCGAATTACCCCACTCACGACCTGGAATTGGGGGTTGTAGTGTTCGCCCTCAAGATTTGGAGGCATTAATTGTATGGAGTGAGATGCACCATCTATACTGATCACAAGAGTTTGAAGTATTTGATGGATCAACAGAACCTCAACATGCGACAGAGGAGGTGGTTGGATGTACTGAAGGACTATGATTGTGAGATTTTATACCATCCGGGGAAGGCCAACGTGGTAACCGATGCTTTGAGCCGTAAGGCGGCAGGTTCCTCGATTAGGAACGTTTGTTTAAGGATGACCGTGATCTCTCCAGTGTTGTATATGATCAAGGAGGCTCAGGTCGAGGAGGTGAAGAAGGAGAACTGGAAGATAGAGCAGATTCGAGGATAATATCCTTTATTTGTCAAGGATAGCCACGGCCTATTGACACATTTTGGCCGAGTGTGGATACTGGTGACTGGAGGAGTGAGACATAAGATATTAGAGGAGGCACACAAGTCCAAGTTCTCTATACATCCTGGGGCAACGAAAATGTATAGAGACTTGAGTTTGAGTTATTGGTGGCCCTGCATGTAGCAGGAGATCGCCTGGTTTGTGGAGCGGCGCTGAACTGCAGGAAGGTCAAGGCCGAGCATCTGCGGCCTCATGGCAAGGTTGAGCTGCTACTCATTCCCATGTGGAAATTGGAAGAGATCACTATGGCCTTCATCACGAAGTTACCAAGGACGGCGAGGGGTGTGGAGGCCATATGAGTGATCGTGGACAGGTTGACGAAGAGTGCCACTTTATTCCGATTTTTGAGAGTATATCCGCTGAGAAGTTGGCGGATATTCATGTACGGGAGGTGGTGGCGAGGCACGGGGTGCCAGTATCGATACTCTCTAACAGGCATGTTCCGTTTACATCCAGGTTTCTGGAAGAAGTTCCACGAGGAACTGGGCACTCAGCTACATTTTAGTACAGCGTACCACCCCTAGACAGATGGACAGAGTGAGAGGACGATCCAGACACTTGAGGATATGCTGCGAGCATGTGTGTTGGATTTTGGAGGGAGTTGGGATACGTACCTCCCACTAGCAGAGTTATCGTACAATAACACCTACCATGCCAGTATCGACCGACCTCCATTCGAGATGTTGTATGGTAGGAGATGCAGGACACCGGTTTGTTGGGGTGAGGTTGGACATCGGGTAATTAGGAGCACTGAGGTAGTGCTCAAGACCACCGGGTTGATTCAGCAGGTGCTTGACCAGCTGCGGGACGCGCAGAGCCGTCAGAAAAGTTATGCTGACCGGTGGCAATCGGATCTTGAGTTCCAGATGGGGGACTTTGTGTTACTGAAAGTGTCGCCCTGGAAGGGGGTCATCAGGTTTCGGAAGAGGGGCAAGCTAGGGCCTCGATATATAGGCCCGATTAGGATTATGACCAGAGTGGGCAAGGTGGCATATCGCTTGGAGCTTCCGGATGAGCTTAACCATATTCATAACACTTTCCATGTGTCAGAGCTTCGGAAGTGTGTCACTGACGAGTCCACGGTCGTTTCTCTGGACGACATTCGGGTAGACGAGGTTCTAAACTACATTGAGAGGCCCGTTGCGATTTTGGATAGGAAGACTAAGGGTGTTCGGAACAAGGAAGTGAAGCTGGTAAAGGTGCAATGGCAGCACCAAAGGGGCTACGAATGAACATGGGAGCCGGAAGAGGAGATGCGGGAACATTACCCCAATCTATTTGCATCTAGGGACTTCGAGGACAAAGTATAGTTCAAGTGGGGGAGAGTTGTAACACTCCAAACCAGGTATTACCTTAAAGCCCTTGAAGATTTTAAAATTTTCATAATAAGTCCCTTAGGTACGCTGGGCGTACTCATGGGTACGCTCAACATACTATGTATGATTGATTGCGGAGGGACAACACGTACGCTGGGCGTACTAAAAGTATGCTGGGCGTACGTGACGGATGTCCAAACCCTAATTTCCGGACATGAGACCTATATAAGCACCCTTATCTTATTTGAGCCTCACCCTAATCAACCTCTTTCACCTTCAAACGTCTCTGAAAACCCTCATACCATTTGAGAGTGTGTTTTGAGCTTAAGGAGTACATTTGTGGCCATTTTAGTGTCCACTCAAGAAGGAGAAGTTGTCAAGCAAGCTTTGAGTGGCATTGGGCTTCAAGAATTTGCATCTAGTTCACATTCTGGAGGTATGAAGCTTAGATCTTTCCATCTTATTCATTAGATCTAGCTAGGGTTTTCTAGTTTGGTCCCTTTTGGTGATTTTGGATCTCCTCTTGTGAGTTGAGCAACTCCAGAGGATGGAAAGGTTAGATCTGAGGTCCTTTGATCCATTCATAGCATAAAAATGAAGTCTTGATGGGTGTTTTGACCTCATGCATGGATTAAGACCCTTGGAAAGGTCTTAATGGGTTGTTGGGAACATATGAGACATGCAAAGGCATAAAGTTACCAACTTTATGCCCTAGGTAGTCTTAATGAGCTTAGATCTGACTATTGGACGTGAGAAAATCGAGTATTAAGAACTTAATGGAAGAAAGTGCTTAATCTGTTAGTAGGTTAGGCGTAACTTAGCGTACGCAACACGTACGACCCAGGGACTCAGTACGTTTCGCGTACCAGGGTGGTACGCTAAGCATACTCACAACATATGGACTTGGACTTGTTTTGGGCCTTTGAGATTTTGGGCCTCAAATAGTCATTGGGCCTAGTCATGTTTTTTGGTTAGTGGACCAGTTTATCTGTTTTGGACCATGGATGTTATGATTGGGCCTTATTGGGCCATGAGGCCCATTAATGGTTTTAGATATGGACTTTGGGCCCATCAGCTAAGGAAGACTTTTTGGGCCATTGTGAAAGGACTTGGAGATTTGGGTTCTCCACTTAGATGGTGTTTGATCGTAACATTGAGTAATATTATTATTGTTCAGCATGGGTGTCTACCGACTGTTAAGAGAGCAGCCCTCAGATTCTACAGACAGAGGTGAGTCTCCTCACCATACCAATGGGTCTAAGGCACCAAGGCCGGCCCATTAATTGTTATGTGATGTGCTAGTGGGTTATGAAATATGTGATATGCTAGTTATTTGTGACACTTGCATGAAAGACCTCGGAGGTTCCCGAGGCACCTAGGTGTAAAACCTTGGAGGGTTTACGAGGCATCCTCGGTAAAGACATCGGGGGGTTCCCGAGGCACGTGGGCTAAGACCTCGGGGGGTTCCTGAGGCACCCAGAGTAAGACCCTAGAGGGTTTCCAGGGCATCCTTGGGCTAAGACCTCGAGGGGTTCCCGAGGCACCCGGAGTAGGACCCTGGAGGGTTTCCAGGGCATCCATATATGTTGTATGCATGACTGATGGGGTATATGTAGCTTTATGGCTAATATAATATGTGATATGTGGATTGTATGTGTGGTATGCTTTGGGGAACTCACTAAGCATTAGCTTACAATTTGTGGATTTGTTTCAGGTACATCTGAGCCCAAGGGCAAGGGCAAGGGCAAGGCTTGATTGTGCGGCGTGCACTCTCTCACTGACATTTTATGGGACACTATGATGTTTTTAAATAAAGTTGTAATGAATGTGGATTTGAAAACAATTGTTTTGGGATTTCATGGTTTATGGAAATGTGTTTGATTAATTAAAAATGAAAAATTTCTTTTGAAAATTTCGGTCGTTACATAAGACTAAATAGCCTGAGAATGTTTGATTCGGCCCTACTGCTTTTTTTTTCTGATGAAGTCCTTATGGTAGAGACATATATTAGAACATCTATTTTATTTCTATTATGTATGAATTGCATTCATGGAGTGGTATTCTACATCGGTAGGAACCTTTTGGGTTCGTGTGAAAGAAAATCTCATGGGAGAGCCTAGGAAGTACCGTAGTGCACTGTGTATGTTGTTTAGCCTGAGAATCTATGAGAGTAGTCATAGGAGGGCGACTTAGAGGATTTATGATGATTTTTGAGGAAAGTACGGATAGGTGTGGAAGTTAGTATTGAGCCCGTACTATTAAAAGCACATGATCCATACTTGAATTAAGGAAAGTCATGAAGATTGTAAGAAGCTTTTGGAGTGAGAGATTCTTTGAGTATGTGTTGATCCTTTGTTTTTCTACATTTCAGTATGGTGGTGATTACTCGAGGAGGTTCTGGTTGTAGTTCAGGCTCTGGTGTTGAATCAATTAATGAGAGGATATGCAACCTTATCACATCGGAGATCACACACGGTATCCTGGATGCTACAACTGTAATGTTTTGTACGATCAAGGGCAGGATCATGGACTTACTAGATGAGCACCTAAGGGATATTCGTGCAAGGAATGCAGCTGGCTAGTTTAGGACACAAACTCTTACTTTCTGAGAGTCGAAGGATTGTGGAGCCCCAGAGTTCAATGTGAAGAAGGACACTATTGCCAGCAGACGATGGATTACAAACATGGAGAGTGCTCAGTGAACTAGGTTCTGCGCTAAGGGATCGAGGGTGAGATTTACAGCATGTATTCTAATGGATAAGGCTCGCGATTGGTGGGAGGAGGTTGACCATTCCTTGGGAGCAGAGGCAGTGGAGGCCATGACCTAGAATGATTTTGATACCAGATTCAGATAGGAATTTTCACCTACCATTATGGTGCAACAGTTAGTAAGGGAGTTCCAGGATCTTATCCATGCGATGGAGACTACGGCAGAGATCATTGCTATGTTCAAGGGAGAGGGTTTTTGATGGTTCCATAGTATGTTGAGGATGAGGAGATGAAAAATATGATGTACCATGCCATGTTGAGGGATGATATCAGAGTGTTTGTTATCATTTTGGGATGCAGGACCCTGGAGGACATGATTGCAAGATCTTTGGAGTAGGAGATTGAGTTGGAACTTCGAACGAAGCGCAAGCCAACTAAAGTTTAGAAGACTGAGATTTCATCGAAGAGACCTAAGACTTTTGACTCTTGATCTAGAGGTCTACATATTCGTAGCTGATGTGGCAAGTGTGGAAGGGAGCATGAGCGGAGTTGTCTTAAGAAGGGCGGGAGCTACTTCAATTGCAGACAGACTGGGAACTAAAGCAGAGATTTCATGCGGGGAGTGTTGTTCTTTTTCCACAACAATTAGTCGAGCGAGAAGAAGGCCGATTGCCCGAGATTCTCAGGCGGGGGCGAGGGCACCCGCTCAAGCCACATTGAGGATTATTGATGGTTGTAAGTGTTGGATTAAGGTGTCTAATCCAATAACTAAATTAATATGTACATGAATTAAAAAGCAAAAGTCATTTTGGGTTGCCCTCATAACCAGTAATAGCTAGAAATGATATTAAAAGAGAGAGAGAGAGAGAGAGAGAGAGAGAGAGAGAGAAACGTTTTGTTAATATATATTAGTTGGGAATAGATAAATGGTATGTTAATTTGTTATGTGATTAATAAATTAACATGAGATAAATAGTTAAATAATTAATTTGTTAATTTATATGGTTAATAAATTCATAAGAAATCAATTAGAATTAATTAATTATTTATCAAAATTAATCTAGAGTTAACTTGGGATTAATTGGAATTAATTAAAGGTGCATGGGATGAATTGTAATTGTTCAATAGTTGAACAAAATAAGCAATTCTAGAATCATCCAAGGGGTGAACGAAATTGGGAGCCTTTCTAGGGTTTCCAGAAGCCTCCTTGTTGCTTAAAAGGAAAAGATTTGAATTATGATTAAATCTATTATTTAATCAATTCAAATATTGTTTTGCCTGTAAGTTACCTAAACTAAAAATAGGACCCCAATGCCATCAATTTTTGTTCTTGACAATCCTAAGAGTATTAAGAAAGAAATTTCCATCTCCTCCCTCACTTTCCTCATCATTCTAGGGATTCTAGGGTTTTGGGTGTGAGCCATCAGAGGCATGAGATTTCCGGTGCTTGCTTTCTAGAGCTTGTTCAAGAATGATTTTATTGATTATTTACAACAATAATCAAAAGGTATGTAGACCCTAATCGCTTGTGAATTTCGATAATAATAGTGTTTCCCTAGGTTTCTTTGATGTTCATAGATTATAGTTGTCAACAGAGTGAACTTAGATCCAAATACGTTGCATGTAAACTTAAGGGTTAATTTTTTCCACCACATATTTTAATTATAACCTACAAAACCTAGCAGTGGTATCATAGCCATAGTTTACTAGTTTATTGTGCATAATAGTGAATAGATCAAATCTAGGGTTTATAGAAATTAAACCCTAATGGGCTTGATTTTTCACAAATGGCTAGGGTTCTTGAAACGCTAGTCTCGACCCCTTAAATTTCGAAAATGCTAGGGTTTCCTTAGGGGTTTTTAGTTTCCTTAATTATTGTTTTAATAGCCTTAAAATAGAATAATTAGAATTGGATAACCCTAAACCCTTTTTGAAAACTATATACGGTTCTAGACAAGGATTAAATTTGAATTATTTAATTAATTGTTTAATAGTAAATAATTATTTAATCCATAAATGACTTAAATTAATTTTATTAAAGGTTAATTAAAAGTTGTAAACAATAATGGGTTTAGATTTAATTAAATTAAAAGTTTAATTTAGGTAATTAATATTTAAACCTTGTATTTTGAAATTTTTTAGAATACACTTTATATATATACTATTAAAACTTTAATATATTATATGTATAAGACAAGTCAATCAAAGCAGTAATACGCCTCATTCATGAAGCCATGCTGTAAGGGAGGTATAAGGAAGTGGCCTATAAAATGATCGCTAATAGGTGTCCACTCTCACCCACTGCTCCCTTGTATGGTGGAGGGTTGTTAGCCGAACAAATTTGATAAGACATAATCTCATTAAAAGTATAATGATATAAAAGTACGATAACCTTTTTTTTAAAAAAAATCTCACTCTAGTTACTTTAGGAAAATGTGAAAAGTATGTGAATCCATGAAAACGCATATCATGCTTTGCATGTCGTTAGTGGAGCATGTGTGGTTAATAGGCACACTAATAGGGACTATAAAGAGATATGACAGGCATCTCAAAAATTATCATTGTTGCTTGAGCATGTATGGTTAACCGACACATTAATGTGAGATGATAAATGACATCAAGGTTGCTAAGCGGGTTTGCATGGCTATTCAAATCTCGTTTGTGATCCTCAGAATCCCAGTCACAAAAGTGAGAGCATAATCTGAGATTCAACATGTCATTAATAAGATTGAATGAATCTCAAAATATCTAGGAGTTTCATAAGACTGGAATTGGTAAAAGCCTTACCTACCTAAAATTGATTCGAACTTGATTATGGCATCCCTCTTCAAAGTTCGAATCGAAAATATGGATCCTAGCCTTAATTTAAATTTTGGGTTAATAATTAAGGATTAAAATAAGCTACATTGAATTCTTTTTTCTCCTATTTTTAAATGTATTATGAAGATAGAAATGGTCTTCCTCGTTCCTTTGGAAATGGTTTTCCTCTTCCATATGAAGATGATCTTCCACATTCTGATGAAGGTGAAAGTGTTTTCCCTTCTTCGGGAATTGGTGGAACTGCACATCATGCTTCTTTAACTCTTCCACCTCCTGCTCCGGTGACTCTCCCAATGTCTCGTTTTCCTGAAGTTGAAAGATATGAGAAAACTCAAGCCCTATTGGCAAGTAAATGGAAATTATATGTATGTGCATGTTCCACAAATGAAATCGTACATTGACAAGTTGATAGAATGGGTGTCATTTTCCCAAGGGAGAAAGCCATTGATTTGGTTCTTCTTTCGCTTCCAAAGTCATATGATTAGTTTATTGAGAACTTTTATATGAGGAATATCAACATGAACCTAATTGATCTGACCCAAATATTGATTGTTTCTGAAGCAAAAATGCTTAAGTGAACATCTAAAGAAGAGATGCTTATTGGGTCTAATTCCAAGGTTTCCATGGACATTGACAGTGGTAAAAATGGTGGTCCATAAAAGATTTCTCTTCCCAACGGAAATGGGTTGTCCAAGATCAAACTGTTTGATCGTATGGTAAAGAAAAAGGCTAATTCTGGGATTGTTCCATGTGTTGACCCCAAAGAGTCCATATCTTTCTACCGCCAATTGAAGGGACATCAGAAACAAAGTTACCCAAAATACTAAAAGATCTTAGAGATAGTAAAGTCAAGTTGTGTAACTATACTTAAGATAGATCCATTATCTGACTCCATTGTTTTATAAGTTCCTATTCATAGATTCTTAATAGATGATGTGATAATAAACATTTTTATGGTATTAAAGGAGCTAAGAGAAATAATGAAGCTTGAGCAAGGTTCGCAAAATCTGATCGTGCGAAATGGACTTTAGTCACATGGTTCGAAGATCGGAGTTTGGAGCTACTTTTAAGGAGTTAGGATAATTTAATAGGTTGCTATTACTCTTGGGAGATGTCTAGAAATATATTTTTCATTTTATGCGTTGTAAGGACAAGTTCCAAATTTTCATTTATTTTAAATAAAAGTGAAATTTTGGTTTATCTGGTTGCCTTATTTTATATTTCCTTGCAACGACATTTATGAAAGTGTTGATTAAATTTATAATATAGCAATATTAATTATAGATTTGATTCTTATGATATTGCTTGTGGTATTGTTATAATTGACTATGCGAAAAGAATTTTCATCACTAAGTTTCAAATTGGAAATTAACTTGAAGACTTATTGAAGCATCGCATAATAGAAATCTGTACTTCGGTAAGAAAGTCAAGAGTATTGATTTCTAGAAGTCCAACTGATTTGAAGGTACATGTCAAAGCTAGTGGGAGCATAGATGTTCTGCTAGTATTGCATGTTGACAATACTACTCATAGGGAACAATGTTTCAAATTTTCAAATTTCAAAGTTTGAGAATTCTTTTGCTATAGTAGACTTAAAGGAGAGGGCACTCATACTTCTTTTCAAATCTAAAGGTTTAGATTGTATAGTTTAATAGAACTTAGTCATATAAATATATGAATATCATGTTAAACTGGTTCAACATAGGAAATTCAATATATGGCAATATTATAACAGGAAATTGAACAAATATCATATCCTTATAGAGGATATAATGATTCGATTCCCATATGCTTCAAATATAGGATCAATTATATATGCTATAATATTCACTTATTCTAATTTTTCAAACAGTTAGAGCATTATGAGAAAAAAGACTAGAATTTTGTGTGACTAAAGTTGTTAAACAACTTTCAATAACATTCTAAGGTTATGCCAAAAGATTGGTTGCTTGTGGACAATTAGAAGTATGATATTAATTTGGACGGACCATAATGACATGATTCTAGATTGAGATGGTCCTAGATTAGAATTGATAGTCATATGGAAATATGGAACTGTTTACATAATGGGAGATACTTGAAAAGTGTTGGAACCTGAAAGTGAACCTCTAGCAATCCTAAGAACATATTCCGAAGTGTGTTGGTTCCGAAGGAAAAAGTGCTCCGGAACCTGTCCGGAGCTGAAGAGAAGAAGAGGAGTATTAAGAAGATGAACACATTCCGGAGTGACTCTCACGTTCGGAAGAAGAGGAGTATTAAGAAGATGAACACATTCCTTGTATTGATGTAACCTTTCATAGGACTTCGCTTTTTGTTGTATTAGACAATCAGAATGTCAGAAATAGTTCTATTGTCCGGTCCTATGTAAGCTACTTGGTTAATTCGCTGTAAAATTCTCTCCTATATAAAGGAGCATTCAATACAAGTAAACTACGGATCTTTCACTCACTTTTTGGCATTTACTCTTATCATATTGGAAACATTCTTCTTGTTCTTCATTTATTAACTTTACCTTGATCATTTACTCTTGTCTTCAATTAATGTCTTGATCATTTGTTGAACATATTATCTAAGACTTGACTGGTCTTTCCAGTCTCAACTTGAACATCCATTAGCAAGCAGACATTGATCTCAAGCATTCACTCAAGGTTTGAGTTTTTGAACCTTGTCCCTGCACATCGATCTTGTTCTCACAAAAAGTCTACATGTGAGTTGAAACCTTTAATGCAATAGAAGTGTTTAAGGTGTGTACCTTGAATTTGAGACTTCATTACAAGGAATTATTTCTAGTAACAAAGTTCCAGTAGAATACTCTCTAATATTGAAGACTCACATCTTGGATAGTGGTAAGAATTTGGAGTTGTAAAATGAGTATCATTGGAATAGTATCTAGTTGATCTGTTCTAATGGGATATTAGAACCTTCGTTACCATGGAATTTTTTCTAGTAACAAATTTCTAATAGGATATTCTATAATATCAAAGGCTCGGTCTTTGATACTTTGGAATCTTGATATCACAGGAGATTAATGCATGTTAAATTGGAATTTCATCACATCTTGGATAGTGATAAGAATTTGGAATTATGAAATGAGCATCATTATAGTAATGTCCAGTTGATCTATGTACAAAGGAAGGACCATAGAGAGGCATAGTATGCATGTTCATAACATGGCATGGTTGATGTTTAATTCAAGTGATTAGTTGATTACTCGAAATATTATACAATGAATAAAGTCGTAATTATTATGGTGATTAAATAATATAGATTATTTGTATTCAATAGTTTTGAGACCATATTTAATTAGGTTATTTTTGTGTTTCACTTTTCATGTTTTACTTCCTAAATGATTTGATTATTCGAAATTCCACGCTCGCTTATACTTTTGGAAGTAAGTAGTGAATTAAGACTATCATGAATTGAGTTTTAGATTGTATATGGAGATTAGACATTACAATGTTTGCTACAATAAGCACGAGTACTTAGAAAATTGTGAGATGATAATATCTTATATTCTTGAAAAGGAGATATATGAGTTGTAATTTACATGTTGGTTCTGCATTGGTATTACGAAAACGCATCGATAATGTGATGTTATAAAACGTAGCATCGTGCATGATTTGATGAGTTAAAGATGCAAGAATATAAGTCGAAGTTTATTCATTCCTTTTGCCCTAATGAGAAAAGCGACATCTTTGGGCCCTTTGATGATTTGTTGTCGACATCTGAAGTACTTAGCTGAGCCCGAACTAAATTGATGTGGTCAATTAGTAGTCTGAATTCAGTCGTAATAAATCATCAAATTCAGAAACAGAATCTTGGACTATGAGATTGATTCTAATCCATGTCTTATGTATATATGATATCTCGTAGAACGAAGGAACATTTGTGAAGAGTTGAAAAACTCTTAGATCGATTAGATCTTCAACAGGTTAAACAATAAAATCAAATAAACACAAAGAACACAATGTAGAATCAACTGATGCTTAATGATTCAAATATAGTCACGCCTCAGCAGAGCTCGACAAAGAACTTCCACTGTAGAGGCGAGCTAGGGTTTGTAGTACAAGAACCAAAATAATAATTATCAAAGCACTCCCCATAAAGGCTGCATGCATGCACCTTAAATACTAAACCCTAAACAAAACAATCACGGTTGGACAGGCCCAACCTGATAGCAAAACTGGGCTAAGGACCGAGCCCATGACGCAACACTTATTCAACCCAACAATCTCCCCCTTTGCGTCAAATGAGGCGAGAGATTATTTCTGTTGTGTAGCCTTCACTTTCTTCACAACCTTGAACAGCCGAGGAATGATAGCAAGAAGCGTCTGCCAAAATTAGATGTACCATCGTAGCATATCAGTAAACAACTTCTTGTCAGCTGCAGAATTCTGATCACAACGGTGAATGATCTCCAAAATATGCTCCAAGCAAGCTGTTGAGAACAGGTGCTTATCAATGAGAGCAAAGAGAGATTTTTGACTTTCGCCCCTAACGAACATCACCGTGTGAAATTTTGGGTCGATTTTACCCTTGACCATCGCATTCACATTGCCAGTTCTTCCAATAGGTTTGATCGTTGGTCGCTTGTGAATGACAGATGCGATTTCTTGATCCATCTTTGCTACTTCATGAATGTAGCAAACAAGCATTCGCTTGATGTGGTCAATGATCGGCTGATACTCCTGAGGATTGGACAACAAAATATTGTTGAGGAGTATCCAGTCGTGAGGGTTAAGGTTCGGTAGATCAGCCAGGGAAAAATTATGAACCGAGCTATCAGAGCCTCGGGTCACTTTAAACTTGACGTTAACAAATTTTCCAGTTGAATAAGGCTTCAGTACCTTAACCGTAGTAATCTTCTATGAGTTCCAGGTTAAGTACTGCGGCTGAGCAAACTCCAGATAAAATTCCAATAGATCCCGATCTACCTTCGGGTCTGGAGAGGGAATGACAGCAGTTGAGTTGAAGCAATGAAAGATAAATGCCTTTCGTGTGATAGGCATATCAAATTGAGCGTCCTTCGAGTTCTTAAGGCCGAACGACATAACAGGTTCGAGCCAATGAGTACTCGGTTCATCTATAGCTTCTCTCTGGAGCGATTCAATGGTCCATTCTGGAAATATGGACTTCTTTTTCTCCAAGAGCTCCTTTTCTTTGAGCTTCTTCTCTAACTCAACCGTTTCCTTCTCAATCTTTTCCTCAAGCTCCTTAACAGTGGGCTTAGTTTTCTGAAAAGGCTTAGAGGGATTTTCACCCAAGATATCTTCAAAATCATCATCATCATCCACATCATCTTCTCCAATCTTCTTCTTCTTCTTATCCCTTTTGCTGACCGAAGCTACATTATCCTTCGGTGCAGCTGTTGATTTGGGTTCGGGAGGAGGTAGAGTATCATCCTTGCCAGCTTGAGTAACCTTTTCTCCCCCTTGTTTCGGCTTGACAGAAGTCATCGGAACACCCTCTATGCGACTCAAGATATCCAACGCAGGTCTGAGTTTTTCGGCTAAATGGCGTCTAATGGATATAGTCAGAATAGAGTCGTGGGCGTCGAGAAGGTGTAACAAAATAGAGTGAACGTCACCCACGGAGCTTCGAATAACTTCTCTTTCAGACTTTAAATCATCAAGCTCTTTTGTGGCAGAGCACAGCTTGATGTTTTGAATTTTTAGCTGAGAAGTACGTTTGTCTAGCTCATCCATAATCCGAATTTCAACTGCAAGTTCGGCTTCCAGCTGGGTCAAGCGGTCATTGACACTAGTATGAAGGTTTTTGTTGGCAGCTTCAATGGCCCGACGAGCGACTTCAAGATTAGTCCTTTCAGCTTCGAGAGAACGCGTGAGAGTTTCAACCGAAGCATTTACAGTCTGGGAGTTCTTCTGAGCAGCAGCTTGCAAAGAATCTAGGAATAGCTGAACCTCAGAAATTAGTTTTTCGACTTTTGCGGTCGCATCTTTGCATTCTTTTGTGGAGGCCTCAACAACAAGCGAGGCCTTCTTACATTGAGATGTTGAAGCGTCAATAGCCTTTGCTGCGGCAGTGAGAGAGGCATCATGTTCTTGAACAACCGAAGAAAACAAGGCCTTGAGAGCAGCTTCGGAGTAAGCACCAGTGGAGGAGGAAGAGAGTAGCTGATCAAGCTTATCAGTAACCGTCTTGAGATGGCGCTTGGTGATAGGAGCATCGTCATCATCGTTACTTTGGACACGGTAGGGACTGAAGTAAGTGGAGTCGAACTCCAAGTCCTCACCGCCAAGAACGGTGTTGGTTTCATTGGATGGAGTAGGTGATGGTGGTTTGGTAGTAACTGGGGTTTCTGGAGCTGAAGAACGAGCCCCTGTATCAGATACGTTGGTTCGAACTCCAGAAGTGGTGGTAGTAGTAGCCTCAGTGAAGATAGGTGAGGAAATGGGAATAGTAGAGGATGGTTGAGATGTGATGATAGGAAAAATAGGAGGGATGGAGACAGGAACAGAAACAGGTGGATGAGAAGGTGCTTTGGAACGAACAGGTACCTCGGGTGTAGGCGAGTGAGGTGGTGTATCACCACGAACCGAACCTTCATCCTCTGAGCTTTCGCTATCAGACTCACTGGGAGGAGTTGTGGGATGATTAGGAGGCACGTATTCTGAGTCAGAATCACTTGAGGATTGAAGAATTAGCCGGCGAGCAGGCTTCTTGCCTTTCTTCAGCTTAGGTTGAGATGGTGCTGCCTTCTCAGACTTTCGGTTCCTAGGGGTTTGAACTTTTGAGACTTGACCCCCCTTATCCCCCTTTTTCACTTCTGCTTTCTTGCCTCTCTTTGCAGGTTTGTCTGCATCATCGATTGATTTCACCATGTCAGCAGTGAGTTCCCTTGGACCTGAAGAGGGAAGCTTCTTGTATTCCTGAATAAGCTTGCTTGAAGGAGACACAGAAGCATACATCGACTCAGGAATGGACCCAACAAAAGGAAACTTTGAAGGATGAGTAACAATAATGTTGGTAGTATGAAAGGTAGCAATGGAAGAAAGCATTGAGTCCGCCATGATAGGGACATGGAAACGATCCATTATCCACTGAGTGATGATAGTCCAGAAGCGAGCACAAGAGATTTCGGTGTGGCGAGATGAAGATGATAAACTATGAATCAGATGAAGCCATAAAACCATTCCATAATCCAGATTAAGACCGTGGTACACACCATAAAGCAGAGTCATAAAGGACTTGCTCGCACCATCAGATCCGGCACTCCGTTCAGAAAGCCCTTTGAAGAGTAGAGTGAAGAGGCCATTCCATTGAGGAGGAAGGCAGGACTTTTTGAACTTTGTCACAGTGGTTAGGGTTTCAGTATACCCCATGTTGTAGAACATTGAGAAGAGATGACCTGTGGCAATGGAATCGGGATTAACCATGGATTCTTCATACGCAATCCCTAGAAGAGAGCAGAAACGATTCCTGGAGATCGAGGCTTTCTGGTTAAGAATGTCGAAGAAAATTTCGTCTGCCCCTTTGTCATACGTTGCAGAGGAATAGATTTGAGAGAGACAAGACATCGGAACAACTTCAACTGTGGTTAGGGCTTTGACGAGTGGGGAATATTTCAGGCATTCCGCCACTTGATACATGTAGGTATCGTAAAGAAAAGGTGAGAGATCGATCAACAAGTTCTGATTGGGCTTGATTGCAAGAAGAGTGGAGCGTGCAGTAGTTTCTTGAACTGAGGATGATTCTGCCATTGATGAAGCTTGTTGAAGAAGAAGATGAGCAGTGAAAAATAGATCGCCTGCTTTTGCTCTAGAGAATTGAATTGTCGTAAGGAATAGTCGCACTAAAATCAGCCCTTATATACGATCTTGGAGAGAGAAAAATCATAAGTGATGATTGCTTAAATCTTGGAAACAACTCCTGAAAAGGCGTGATGTGACATGTTGCAACCCCGATAAAGTAGAGATGACGCATGATTATAACCGATTCAAATTCCGGTGCCTTCCAACCTTATCCATAAATCAAATCACACGTTTAAACTTCCTGCTGAGTTAGCGGGTGAATCTCCAATAAAATTGCTATTACCATGATAACCCAAAGACGTTACACCAACCCATCTCTTTTAATTTTGAAACCATTTGCATTAATTCGCTAAGAACGGAACAAGACCTCTTTGTGAATATAGAATGTGTGTGCGTAAGAGTGTAAAAAATAAAGAAATAAAGCAAACTTTTTGTGGGAATTTGTGATGTCTATTAAGACATGAAGCAGTTGATCTCGGGCACGGATCTCTTCCTTCAAAGTCAAGAGAAACTTCAAAGTGCTTGTTTGGATTCCCGTTGAATTACGATCAAGTAGTTGTTAAGAAGCATTGAAAGGCATCTTTTTAATTGAGGCTTTTAAGGGTCGCTTTCACTTCAATTCTTGATTTCGATACTTGATGTAAGAACGAAACAGAACGAAGTACTTGTGAGACCAATGTGGCCTGTTAAACAAGTAGGTAGGAAACATATTCAGTGACTTGTTGATAAAAGTGAACAGGAAATCTCAAAAAAAATTAAAAAAAAAACTGGATCCTTTTTGGAAGAAAAAGTCTTGGTGAAAAACAATTTCATAAGGATCTCGCAAAAAGAAAATTGGAGATTTCATAAGGTGACAAATAATAGCTAGAACTTTGAAGAGTTCACCATCAATTCATTATGGGAGTTGGATTTTGGGTTTCACTTTATTCGTGGTGGACGAAAATAAGATCATTAACATAGAAATTGTGTAACCATAAACCTCAGTGGTTATTGCTGAGAGTCTCAAGGGTTACAAAATGTGAATTGAACCGAGATGGAGAAAAATAAGGTGGTTAAGAGAACCGAATGTGCCTCTGTCATAAAGAATTGACAAAGCAGAAAAACTCTTAACTTAGTGTGAGAAGAGTAAGGCAGCTCATGATTAAAGTAAATATGACAGCCTGATTGGGGAGACAAGATTTGTATATATCAAGTCATTAAGGCTTTACTCAAAATCGTTCTAGGCTTTAGTCAACATACAGCAGCATGCTTCTAGGGACACTTAGCTAGTACATAGATTGAGATTGATACCTGCCCAGCTCCAACAGTGAGAGAAAGTCTTGAACAGAAAGTAAGCAAGAAACGAAAATGAAAAGAAAAATATTTTTGGATTTTATGAAATATTCTGAAAAAAAATTAAAACAGAAAGAAAAATATTTTTGGATTTTAAGAAATATTAAAGAAATGTGTAAAGAGTGTTAAAAGAAAAGAGTATACATACGATACAACTGAAACCATAAGATAGAAATTAGAGGCGAAGCGAGCCCGATGAAACCGAACCCGCAATGGACCGAGCGTTCGGTGCATTTCGGTTCCCAGAACAACCGAACCCGAAATGGACCGAGCGTTCGCTCTATTTCGCTTCTAACTTTTATGGAAACATAGGAGATTTCGGTACAGATTCAGCTTCCATCATTCCTAAGCCATGCAGGATTTTATTAAAACTTGCTTCAGGCAAGGCCTTAGTGAAGATTTCAGCCAATTGATCAGTGGTTCTTACGAAATGAATTTCAACGTTACCATCTTCCACATGATCTTTGATAAAATGATACCTCAGTGCTATGTCTTTCGTCTTTGAGTGTTGCACTGGGTTGTGACAAATCCTAATTGCGCTCTCGGAATCACAATATAGTGGGATTTTCTTCATATTCAGGCCAAAGTCACGAAGTTGACTTTGTATCCAGATGACCTGAGATGTGCATGATGTTGCGGCAATGTATTCTGCTTCGGCAGTGAAAAGAGATACACATGTTTGTTTCTTAGATTGCCAGCTTACGAGTTTGCCGTCCAGAAATTGGCATCCTCCAGTGGTACTTTTCCGGTCTAGTCCACATCCCCCAAGATCAGCATCTGAGAATGCTTGGATAAAGAACCCTGATTTGGCTGGGTACCACAACCCGAGAGAAGTAGTTCTCTTTAAATACTGAAAGATGTTCTTTACTGCCAACAGATGAGGTTCGCGTGGATTCGCTTGAAACCTAGCACAATAACAAACAGAGAACATTATATCTGGCCGACTAGCAGTGAGATACATTAGAGACCCTATCATCTGACGATAAAGAGTCACGTCAACAGCCGGTTTGTCCAGAGAAGGTGTTAGCTTTGTGTCAAACGCCATAGGAACCTTTACTTTTGAATCTCCCAACATTCCAAACTTGGCAAGCAATGTCTTCGTGTAGGCCTCTTGATTAATGAAAATGCCTTCGGGTCCCTGTCTTATATGTAGACCAAGGAAAAAGTTAATAGGACCCATTGAGCTCATTTCAAATTTAGTTTTCATTAGCTTCCTGAATTCAGCAGTTAAGCTGGGATTTGTGGAGCCGAAGATAATGTCATCAACGTAAATTTGAACGATCATAAGGTGGTCGCCCTCTTTCTTGCGAAAGAAGGTTGGGTCAACCGAACCTTGTTTAAATTTAGACATTTTCAAAAATCTAGTTAGAGTTTCATACCAGGCCTGTGGAGCTTGTTTGAGACCATAGACCGCTTGGCTAGGATGTAGCAGTGATCTGGATATTTTTCGTTCACAAAGCCCGGTGGTTGCTCTACATACACAGTTTCTTCCAGTTCTCCGTTTAAGAAGGCGCACTTTACATCCATTTGGAAGACTTCAAAGTTTTTGTGTGCAGCATAGCGCGAGAAAAATACGAACCGATTCTAGCCTTACTACTGGAGCGAAGGTCTCTTCATAGTCTATGCCCTCTTCTTGACAGTAGCCTTTCACAACCAACCTCGCCTTGTTGCAAACCACATTCCCTTCCTTATCCATCTTATTCCTGAACACCCATTTTAATCCAACCACAGAAGCATCCTTTGGTGTCGGAATCAGTCTCCACACTTTATTTTGTTCAAACTCATTGAGTTCATCCTGCATTGCCTGTACCCAATCAGAATGATCAAGTGCAGTCTTGACTGTCTTCGGTTCGACTTTTGAGACGAAAGAATTAAACATGCAAAATTCTACATTAGAAAAAAGTGCTGTTCGTTTCGCTTTTAGTTGAGATCTTATGAGAACTTTTTCTGTGGAATCACCAATAACTTGTGATTGGGGATGATCTTTGGTCCATTTGATGCGTGGAGGATAATTAGGATCGAATGAAGGATCCAGTTCAGCGTTCACTTCTACTTCAAACTCCGACTGAGTATCATCATCGTTTATGTTCGCGTTCTCCCTCTCGGGCGATGATACTTCCTCTGTTGCAGGATTAGAATCTTTCACTTCGAACGATGATACTTCCTCAGTTTCAGGCTCAGAATTTTCCCCTTGGACTTGGCTTTCGATTGTAGAGCTCTCCCCCTGGAATGTTGGATTTTGGTTGGGAAGATCAGACGAACCCTCGCCCTGAGCATGAGAGCAATCTTTTTGATGTTCACTCGTGTCTGGCTTGTTGGTTTCCACTGGTTGTTCTTTTTCTATATTCTCTGCAGCTTCATCGATTATCTTCTTCAAGTTATCTACCTTGTTGTCTGCAGCTTCGGATTCAGAGTGAATAGCCTTTTCGGGCTCATCAAACAGCAGCATGTATTGTTCAAAAAGGTTTGAAATTGGTATAGTAACTTGACCAGAAATTGGAAATATATCCCCCACGGAACCTTTGGTGGTTTTGAGTCTCTTGACGTAGTTATCGTCGAAGGTAACATAATAGGTCTCCTCGATTTTCTTTGAACGTTTGTTGAGAACCCTATATGCCTTTGATGTTAAGGAATAACCCATAAAGATTCCTTCATCTGCTTTCACATCAAATTTATTTCGGTGCTCCTTTGAATTAAAGATGAAGCACCTTGAACCGAACACATGAAAAAACTTAACATTTGCCTTTCGGTTGTTTAAGATCTCATATGGAGTGATCGAAAAGCGTTAGTTGAGATAAGATATGTTCTGCATAAAGCATGCAGCAGCAATGACATCAGCCCAGAAATACAGAGGTAATGAAGCGAAGCGAAGCATAGTTCGGGCTGCTTCACACAGAGATCGGTTTCGCCTTTCGACAATACCATTCTGTTGTGGAGTGTACGGAGCCGAGAAGTTGTGAGTAGTTCCTTTCTCTGCAAGAAACTCTTCAAAGTCTTTGTTCTTAAACTCCAATCCGTTGTCACTTCTTATGTTACGAACAACCTTTCTCAGCTAGACTTCAATCTGCTTGATAAAGAGTTTAAGTTGAGGAGTGGCCTCCGATTTATGCTTCAAAAAGAATACCCAGGTAAATCGAGAGAAGTCATCCACTATGACAAGTATATACTTGTTGCCACCAACACTTTCGATTGAAGAAGGACCACATAGATCAACATGAAGTAATTCAAGTGGTTCAATAATTTTTGTGTTGATGCGAGAAGGATGACTCTGTCGACTTTGCTTTCCCATTTCACATGCAGCACACAAGTGTTCTTTATCGAATTTCAGAACAGGAAGACCTCGAACATGATCCCCAAGCACCATTTTGTTGATGTCTTTAAAATTCAGATGGGAGAGTCTTCGGTGCCAAAGCCAGCTTTAGTTTGATTGAGCCTTTGATAGCAAGCAGATTGCTGGTTTTCCCCGTATGGGATTGAGATTCAGAGGGTACATCTCTCCTTTTCTTTTTGATTTCAGCAGAATATTGTTTGACTTCTTTTCAATAATCTCTGATCCTTCGTCGTCGAATGACACCTTTAGCCCAGTACCAACCACCAGTTGAGAAACACTGATAAGGTTGTGTTGCAAACCCTCAACATACGCCACTTTTCTTATCGAGAACTTGCCATTGGTAATCATACCATAACCTTTGATCGTGCCATAAGAGTTGTTACCATACTTGACACTTCCACCATTTGTAAGGCATCGAAACTCCCTCAGTTCTTCCCTTCTTCCTGTCATGTGACGCGAGCAGCCACTGTCTATGTACCATTCATCGTCAAACTACTCGTCACATATAACCTGCAAAAATTAAGCAGATTTAGGAACCCAAAGTTTCTTGTGTCCTCGTGAGCCTTTTACAGAACAGGGAATTGTAAGTGAAATATCAACTAAAAAGGTTCTTTTTGTTAACGTTGTTTCATCTTTTCTTTTTAAGGTGAAAACTTTGATTTTATCTCATTTAAGCACTTTAGGTGGAGTTGCCGAATATGTGTATTTTACGTTAGCATACTTTCGATCAACATCAGGCTTAATTGACGAATTCTTTGCATTTTCTGGACAAAGTTTTTCTTTTCCCTTTTGATTATTCTGTGAGTGAAGGTTAGAACTAGGGAAATGTGATTTGGAAGCGGAGTTAGCTTTTCGGATATAGCTCTTTTGTGGTTGAGATCCAAAATTACTTTCCCTTCGGTTCTTCTCACTGATTAGTCTAGAACCGAAACCACCCTTTTAGTTTTTCTCATCTCGAGAACCGAAACCTGGTGTTCGGTTGATTTTCTTTGGTGGACCGAAACTATGTTTTCGGTTGGATTGATGATGAGGATGGATATACTTTTTTCGGTCGGGATGGTTCTGAGGACCGAAACTCTTCTTTCGGTTAGGTTGATCTTGAGGACCGAAACTCTGTTTTCGGTTATTTTCGCCATGCTGAGTGTGAATGCTGGAGTTTTCTTTTCCTTCCTTCTTGTACCTCACATTCCTTTGATGCTTTCGTTCTTTCACCTGTTTTGGATTTCTGTGGATGTTAGCCTTTTTCTCAGATTTTTTAACATAAGCTTCGCTCTTAAGTGAAGAGGTTTCGCTAGACACTACGACGTCTGAAGGCATTTTGGTACCACTTGTGCTAGGCTCATCAAAACGAGAAGGATCATTAAGTGGTTCTTCCACATACCTTCCTTTTACTCTCCATGATGTTTTCTGTGACAGACCTACTGTTTCATCGGCATTATCAATAGATGCTGACCAGAAATATTCATCACAGCCTTCAACATTATCTTCTGCTACTATTGTGGTTAGTTCGGCTGTTTGTTGCTGAGTAACTCCATTAACTTTGTACACCTGATTTGGAGTCGTTTGGACCTTTTGATACACAACGGCCTTTTCTTTAAGGACTTTGGTCTTGTCTTTGGACAAACGAGCGAACTCAACCGAATTTTTAGAAATAAGATTTTTGTTAGTTTCGGGTTCGCTTTTGACAAATTCTGAACAATCAACCTCATCTTCCACAGAAATGACACTCATATCATCATCCTCATCAAATTCAGAAGTATTTTCAACATCAATTTTATTTTCTGAACTCAACTTAGCATTCAACGAGTCAAATTTCTGTACAGTTTCGGTTTGGATTTTCAATTTGTCATTTTCATCCAACATTTTGAGCATGTCCTTATGGTCTTTGGACTTTATGAAGGACTCTATTTTGTCAAGACCAATTCTGTAAGCAGGAGAAATATCCTCAGAAGAAACAACGTTTTCACAGTTATATGCATCAGCGTCGATTTCATCCTCCTTTAACTCAAGAAAGGGTAAAATCATACGATGTATCTTCTTCCCTATTTCACAATGAAGATGCAATTGAGTAATATTGGTATATAACCGCTTAGCAATTAAACAAAAAACATTTCGTTGTTTTAAAAGCTTCAAATTATCTCTTTGCAAATAAATTGTTTCGTCCCTAGACCTAATCAACTCCTTCTCCTTCTGCTCAATCCACATTCGCCTCTCCTCACTCTTCGATGACACCCTGCTGATTTGATCAGTTACGTTAGAGTTTGTGACGCGATTTTGAGTTAAACTTCCACTTAAACTAGAAAATTTAGATTTTAATCCATTGAGTTCCTTTTCATAGTTGGTGATGGGATTATTCAGAGAGATAAGAATAGATTGTACCTTCTGGATCAACTCGTCGCATTCGTTGATCTGCTAATTGACAGGTTTCGCTACAAAACAGCGGTCTTCTTTCTCCTTATCTTCATCATGTCCCCCGTCAGTGGTATAGCCTCGCATGTGTGACACCCCAGAAGTCACCATCAAACACCTTCCTGCAGTATCCTCTTCCTTCACCAACAGAGCCCTGCCATGAGTCGGCTTCCTTACTTCTTCATCCTCTGAATCAGTTGACCAAACTTCAACACCTCCAAATTCATCATCAGCAACATTTCCCTGCACAATGAGAGCATTCATAGTGTTGTTAGATCCTGCTTTCTTCTTCCTGATTTCCTCCAAACGCCTTGTGAGGTTCGCTTCCTCGTCCTCATCTTCGTTCTTCTCAGACATCTTTCTTAGCATGCAGTCTTTGGCGAAGTGATTTTTACCTCCACAGTAGTGACAGGTAAAGCCTGAGTCACCTCCAAGTTTCGGTTCCTTCTTTGGTTCTTCCGTCTGAGAAACACTTTTCAGTTCATCCTTTGCTTTTTCTGCGTTGTAACTGCCTTGCCAGTATCAGTTCTTGTTTGTTGAGAACCTTCTCTTGATGAACTTCTTGGGATTTGACACCATCAGAGCATAGTCTTCGCTTGTTAGATCATATTCAGAGAGATCTAAATCTTCTTCTTCCTGTAACGCAAACCTAATCATCCTTAAAGCTTACCAACCGAAACGTGTCTGACTGTAACGCAAACCTAATCATCCTTAAAGCTTTGATATTGCACTGAAACTTTTCCTTCTCATCTTGAGGAATATCTTTCACGTCACTAATGAGTTGATTATATTCCTTTTGAGTTTTAACAACTCTTGATGTACTTGCATGAACGAATGGACCGACAGTGATCGCCTCCCAGATTAAGTATCCATTATCTTCTGAGCCAATCACGTAGTCTTCAAAGTGATGCGCCCAAACCTCATAATCTTGAGTGTATAAAATAGGAATCCTTGTCGTCGATCCTATGCTGTTTGAGATGTTGATTGGATTTGACTGGGAATCGTCCATGGATGTGTCGATGTTTGTTTTAAAAACCTGCTTAAGATCAGACTTGTAAATAACGTTAGGGTAAGATCGTATATTTAAAGAACCAGGTCAATAGCAGATGACGGCTCTAGTAATATCAATCTAAGCGGAAAACCCTAAAATCTTCTTCAACAGAAGAGATGTGTATGAATTACACAGTCTCCTGCTCTGATACCAATTGAAGAGTTGAAAAACTCTTAGATCGATTAGATCTTCAACAGGTTAAACAATAAAATCAAATAAACACAAAGAACACAATGTAGAATCAACTGATGCTTAATGATTCAAATATAGTCACGCCTCAGCAGAGCTCGACAAAGAACTTCCACTGTAGAGGTGAGCTAGGGTTTTTAGTAAAAGAACCAAAATAATAATTATCAAAGCGCTCCCGATAAAGGCTGCATGCATGCACCTTCAATACTAAACCCTAAACAAAACAATCATGGTTGGACAGGCCCAACCTGATAGCAAAACTGGGCTAAGGACCGAGCCCATGACGCAACACTTATTCAACCCAACAATTTGATCACTTATCTTAGGGCCAATGTCTAATTAAATTAGAGTTCGAAAATTTCTTTGGAAATCACTCTTTTCTCTTTAATTTAGAAGTTATACTTGCAATTGTAGTTATAGACTTATTCAAGTGGGAGACTGTTGGATTAAGGTGTCTAAGCCAATAACTAAATTGGTATATACTTGCATTAAACAGCAAAGTCCTTTTGGGTTTCCCTCATAACCATGAATAACTAAAAATGAAATTAGGAGAGAGAGAGAGTGAGAGAGAGAGAGATAGAGATAGAGAGAAATGTTTTGTTAATATATATATATATATATATATATATATATATATATATATATATATATATATATATATATATATATATATATATATACATATATTAATTGGGAGTACATAATTAATATGTTAATTTGTTATGTGATTAATAAATTAGCATGAGATCAATAGTTAAATAATTGATTTGTTAATTTATATGGTTAATAAATTAATAAGAAATCAATTTGAATTAATTAATTATTAATCAGAATTAATCCAAAATTATTCTGGGATTAATTGGAATTAATTAAAGTTGCAAGGGTGAATTGTAATTGTTCAATAGTTGAACAAAATAAGAAATTCTAGAATCATCCAAGGGGTGAACGAAATTGGGAGACTTTCTAGGGTTTTGTGACATCCCCTAATTTCTCGGCCAGAAAAGACCGATTTAATTTATGCTTTTTAAAATAAAGTCAGATAAATCCTTTTAAAAGATGTTGCGGAATTGGTCCCCAAAACAAAACATGATAAAAGTTTATCAAAACCTTTCTTTAAGAAATACATAATTTCATTTCATGTCAAAACCTCGGGATGTCATGTTCCGATACAGATCAAAAGCATAATCAAGACATTATAAGCCTTACAACAGTTATTTACAACTACTGGCCTATAATCCAAAAATCTCTCATCATCCTCCGACTATGTTCGGGGTCCACTACCTGTAATAATAAAAAGCTGAGTGGGTCAGGCTTGGGAGCCTGGTGAGCATATAGGGTTTTCAACCCACAATAATAATAAACTTATTAATTTCACCAATCAACAATAACCCTGATTACCCATTCCCGTTATCCTCACTTTACATCCCTAAACACCTATCACAAGGGACCTAGCCTAAGGAATATCATTGGGATGGACACTATTGCTAAGGGGAATCCTCAGCAATACATGTCCTAAAGGCAACCATGAAGGGGATGGAGTACGCCAATGAACATATAGTTCACCAACACCTACAAGTTGCGAACCTGCTAGTGTTCCACTGGACTGTCTAGAAAGGTCCGTGGTCGTCATCTATACTCCGCTAGACGACAACAACAACAACATCGAGGCCTCTCATCATTTTAACACCCATCGACTATTTTGTCTACCCATGTTTTTGTTGGATTAGGTGTCTAAGCCCATAACTATTATTGGTATGTATTCGACCCGAGAGTAGCATGGTCCATTTGGGTTGCATATCATCAGGACAATTTGTTAGGATGGACTTTTGAGAGAAGAGGTTATATATGATTATTAATATATTATAAGTTCTAATATATTAATATGAAGTCATATGTTTTAAATAGTATTGATCAAGAATTAATTTGGAATTAATTTAGTGATCAAAAGAGACTAATTAAAACTATGGGGACTAATTATGGTAATTAGTTATATTTATATGTGTTGGGCTTATGATCCATGTTGGACCAAGTTTATGTATGGATACATAAAGAGTTGGGCCACATGAACCATGGATCATTTGATCCATGGATATGGGTTTGGTTTATACCCATGACTCTTAGAATTCAACCCTTAGTGTGTGTGTGCATGTTCTAGGAGTTCATGAAGGTTTTAGAGTGCATGGAGATTCTCTCTCTCAAGTCCTACCTTTGTCCTTGATGTGTTGTGACTTCATTTGAGGCTTCCACACTATTGGGGCTAAGTTCTTAAGGCCAAATACATCAAGACTTCCAGCCACACAAAAAGGTATGTTACACTATCTAGTATTTTATGTAGTTTGTATGACAATTGCATGCTAGCTATAGGTTCAATACCTTGGAAATCATTTGCATTTATAATTAGTGAAAACATAGATCCAAGGTATTTAGGGTTGTATGTGCACCATAGGATGTTGTATTATACCATAACCCAACAGTGGTATCAGAGCCTAGGGCTGTTTTCATGTTATACTTGCTGAAATGGCTGAAAAATCGAAAATTTTGGCTGTCTGAGTGCTGGACTCGCCGAGTCCACTGATGGACTCGCCGAGTCCATGAAGAAATTCATCCAACTCGTCGAGTTGGTTCGTGCACTCGACGAGTAGGACCCCCTGACAGCATATTTTCGACTTTTAAGGCTGGAATTGGACTAAAAACATTACCCTAAGCTGTTTTGGTCTTGTAAACCTGTTTTTGATGTGGTAATGTTCATGCTAAACCAATTTCAAAGATAATTGTCAATAGATTCATGTTTTGTATTAGTTTAATGGTTAGGAAAATTTCATGAAAATTGTTTGACTTGAATTATCTTGTTCTTATGAGTTAGTCTAGATTAATAGAAAAGTTATGTGATAATTTGTTTTCAATCCATATTAATCTTAAAGTTGCTCATAAAATGTTTTTTTGTAACTAGTCCTCAAGTTATAGGAAAAGTCACATTTATGATTCTTTAAAACTCATAATATTTCCATAAGTTAGGAAAAATGAAGAGTCTTATTTTCTTGAATGATTTTAAAGTCTTCCATAACTTGTCCTCAAGTTATGGAACTTGAAGAGTTTTTATTAAAACTACTTTAAATTCATAAGTTATGGAATTGAAAGGTTTTTGAATTGTTCAAAACTTGCCCTCAAGTTTTGGAATTTGTAAAGTTTCCCCCCATGAATACTTTACTTCCAAGTTAAACCCTTAGAATTTTAATAGTTTAAAATTCAACCCTTATACTATTATAATATTATAGGTTTAATATTTATATATATGTATAAGAGTAAAAGTCAGTCTTACCGTTAGTAGGCCTCATTCACGAAGCCGGTCTATAAGGGGGGTATAAGGTTACTACTGCCTATAAAATGGCGGTTTAATGGGTGTCCACTCTCACCCACCGCTTCCTTGACTGGTGGAGGGTCGTTAGCCGAACGGGTTTGACAATACTATAATTCTCCCTTCATTAAAAGTATTAATGATAAATACTAAGTAACTAAACACTTATAAATTCCCAATCTTAGTTACTTAGGAAAATGTGAATTTGGTGCTAACCCATGAAATTTACACTTTGTACCTTACCAAGTCGTTAGTGGAGCGTGTGTGGTTAACCGGCACACTAACATGGACTAGTAAGAGTGGCGAAGGGTAACTTAATGTTTATCATAGATCGGTGGAGCATGTGTGGTTAACCGGCACATTGATTAGGTGATAATATTAAGGGTACCAAGTGAATTTGCATGGTTATTCACACCTTGTTTTGTGATCCTCGGCATCCTAGTCACAAAATTTGAGAGGGCACAATCGAGATTGAAACATGCCATTGAAAAGTTCAATGAATCTCAAAAGATCTAGGAGTTTCAAAACCAAATAAAACCTAATAAATTATTTCGTTTTTCATGGTGGAAATTGGTGAATCGTCATTCGCCTACCTTCAAATATTTTATAGCTTGGATTACGGCATCCCTCTTCCAAGTTGTAAAATATTGTGTTGGGTCCTAGCCTTAATATTTCATATTGGGTGTTATATTAAGGACTTAAATCAACTAACTTGAATATCTCCCATTTTAGATGTCTGGTTCAGACAACTATGATCTTCCCAATTCTGTTTCCTCCACCTCCTCCAATTATTCTCCCTAACCCACAAGTTCAAGGTCACTCAAGCCCTATTGGCAAGGAAAGTCTATGTGTGCTCACATCTTGGAGAAGAAGTCACATATTTACAAGCCGGGAGAGTTGGTTGTCAAGGTCCTGAGGAAGTTGATTGTTAACTTGTTTCTTCAATCACTTTCTACGTCACATAGTGAGTTCCTTTAGGGCTACTATATGACAGACCATGACATGACCCTTAATGATCTTACCCATTTGCTTGATGCTGCTGAATCAGCAATGATTTTGAGCACTGGTAAAAAAAAATTTGATTGGAAGATCGACTTCCCAAACCTTCTATTGCCAAAGGAAGGGGCATTGGTTGCGAAGCTGGCCACATTTACCTGATAGTCTGTAAGGATGGTAAAGTCAAAAGTTTTGACTCTACTTCAGGTAAAGTCCACTATCTAACTCTATTTAACTTCCTATTTGGAGATTCTTATTACATGGTGTGACTAGATCACATTTTGATGTTTTAAGAATCAAAGTGAAGAGGAAGCTTAAAGGAAGAATTTTGAGCTGTTACTTAAAGAGTTGTGATAGATTGCTTAGGAATACATAACAACATAGTTTTTCACATGCATTTGCATTGTAAGGATAAGTTTTTCCGCAAAGTTCTAAAATAAAAGAAAAGTTTTTATTTTATTTTAAAATATCCTTACAGTGGCATTTGTGAGAAATTGTTGTTTATATGTTTCCACTGATAGCAATATTGGAAAATGGATTTGATTCTTTTGACTGTGGTAGTGTCATAATTTACCAAATAAGGAAAGATCCTCATCACCCAAGTTTCAGTTTGGTAGAAACTTGGAATCATGCAAGTTGTATGATGAATGAGAATTTTCATCTTTGGTAAATTAAGACTAATTCATTGTTCACATGTATATGTGAGTCAAGTGAAAGGATCAGGGGATCAGGTACACTTGAGTGTGCACTGGTCAAGCCCACCACAAAGATCGATAAGACTATTCGTCATGATTTACTAAAGCTTAGTAAATATGGTTATACTTACAAGTTTAAGTATAATTCTGAAACATTGGAAAAGTATCAATGTTAGGCAAAACGAATAAGAAGAATCAAATAAGGCAGGAAGATAAAAGTTTCTCCAATCTGAAAAGATGGGAGAGTACTTGAGTATCTTGTTTTATGGTTATCTTAGTGATTATGAAACCATATCACAATTAGTCCTCTAAGGACATCTTAGTGCATTCTTATGACTAAGAAGAGGAATCTTGAATTGTAGGAATGGCTAAATCAAGAAGATGAGTCATACTTCGTTTCTAAACAAGTCTTAGAGTCATACTCCAAGATTGTAACTTGTGTGACATATCTTAAGGAAGGTTTGTAACACTTGTCAAGTGTAAGAGTAAAATGTGTCTCTACTCTTGTACATTTGAAATTGGTAAGTTGTGATGTTTTGGGTTAAACAGAGACCAACTAAGGCCAATTATGTGAAGTGTTAGTCTTGATAAGAATCCGCACTGACCCTTGATAAGAAATGGTTCTTGACAAGAGATTCTTATATGTCAAGAGAACAGTGGAAGTCTTAAAGCTCTTGAAAGTTCCAAGAACTAATCAAGAATAAAAACCTGAAGTTTCTTCACTAGCACACGACTTGAGGTTTATAACCTATCCTGTTGACATTTCTGTGCCTATTCCAGTTAAAGTTGGCTTTGCATAGGAGTTCTGAGAGTTCTCAATTGATTGCATAACAACTTGGAAGAAATGGCAGGCCCTTGTGCTGCCAGTTGGCAAGAAGTTAAGATTGCACAAGTTCAATCCATATGAGGTTGGATTTGTCACTAACCTTGTCTTGTGATTATGGTTTTGAGAAATTCACATGGATAGGGACTCATTCACCATAAAATCTAAGTGTCATAAGGTTTCTCTCCGATTCATGAAAATGATGGTGAGGAAACGCTTTCACTAAGTAGATTTTAAGTAGATAGCAATTGTGTTATTTGCATTCTCAAAGTCGTTAGTGGAGCGTGTGTGGTTAACCGGCACACTAACATGGACTTGTAAGAAATGGCAATGGTCTAAACAATTATGACTATGATTACGGCATCCTTTTTCATAGTTATAAAAATTGTTTAGACACTCATATGAGTTATCTAAGGAAAGGTGTATGATTTTGATAAAGTTTTATCAAAGCATCTCGTATCAGAAGTCTGATCTTTGGTAAGAAAGTCAATAAAGTATTGATTTCTAGAAGTCCAACTGATTTCTGGATACATGTCAAAGCTAGTGGGAGCATAAGTGTTATGCTAATAATTATCATGTAAGTGGGAGCATGATCATTATATTAAGTGTTAATTATAGAAAACAAAAGGTTTCAATTAGGAAAGGTTGTCTCGCTATAGTTAAGGGAGAGGAAATTATACTTCATTTCAATTCTAAAAGCTTAGATTGAGATTTTGATCATCTTGAGTCAAGGATATATATATGAATTTCATTTTGGAATGGCCAAACATAAGGAAACTCTATATATATTGCGTTCTCAAACTTCGATTATGATTACGGCATCCCTCTTCATAGTGAAATTTTGAAAACATGGCAAATAAAAATATTGTAGCAAAAGAGTGGTCTATGATCGCGTCTTTATGTGAGACATCATGAATCGTGTCCCATATGCTTCGGATATAGGATTGATTACGTGTGCTATAATATTTATCCTTTCTAAATTTTCCAAATGCTCAGGGCATTAAGAAGGGAAAAGTCTAGAATTGGATATGACTAAACTGATTAACCTATTGTCGAGGACAATCTAAGGTTTTCCAAAGATTGGTTGCTCACGGACAATTGGAAGTATATTGTTAATTTTGGTAGGACCATATTAACATATTCTGAAAAGAGGCAACTATTGTTCAGAAGTGATAGTCAAAATGGGAATCTGGAAAGGTTTCCATAGGTGGAAGTTGTTCTTTAAATCTTTGTAAGATTAGAAAACTTAATGCAAGAAGGATGTTCAAAGGAATGTACTTTGAATGTGAGACTTCGTTTCCATGGAATTGATCTCCATTGGAATACTCTGTAATGTCTGTTGACAAGTCTTTGTGACTTTGTGCATAGTCATTACGAGAGGATCAATGCATATAAGTTTAGAATCTAACAGATTTCGTTAAATGGTAGGAATTTGGAATTCTTACATTTACGATAAAGATTTGGCATTGTGAAATGAGCATCATTGGAATCATGTTCAATTGATCTACTTCACAAAGTAAAGATCATAGATAAACATAGTGTGCATACTTGGTGTATGGCATGACTAGTGTTTAGAAAACATAGTCTACATGCTTGGAGCATGGGACAACTATTGTTTTAATTCAAGTATAAAGTGGATTATTTGAAACATTATACAATGAATAATGAGTAATCAATATGGTGTTTAAATAAAAGGTGTTCTATTTACTCTCAAAGGTGCTTGGGACCATAGAGTGATTAGTATTATTCTTGTGTTTCACTTTGCATGTTTTGACTTCCAGAATAGCTAGGTTATTCTTCCCGAATGACTAAATTATTCAAACCATCAACAGTCGATAATACGTTGGAAGTAGGTATTAAGGCAAGACTGTCGTGAATCGGGTTTGTAGATGTCCAAGGTAGTGGACATAGTAAGAGTTACTACAACATTCATGAGTACTCCTGGAATAAGGATTCGAGTATTGGATTCAACCTACGCTCATTTGAATCACTTCATGGATTTTATCACGAGTGATCATGAGACGATAATATCTTATATTTTTCAAACCTAGAGATATGACTTGTTGCCTATGAGTTGATCATACATTGATTGCACGTAAACGCATTTGGTAACTCGATGTTATAAAACGTGCCTTTATGTATGATTCAAAAAGTAGTAGAACAAGCATATGAGTCGAAGTTTATCCATTCCTTTTACCCTTGGAGGGATAAAAGCGATATCTGTGGGCCCCTCGATAATTTGGTGATGACAAACGTAAGTGCTCGGTCGGGCCTGGACTGATTTGATTTGTTCAAGTAGTCAGTCGTCATAAATCGGAAATCGGGAAACAACAAATGGACAGAGAGAATGATTATAATCCATGTCTCAGTCCATATGATATCTAGAATGGAGGAATATATGATCCCTTATCTAATGGACGTGTCATTGATTTGTTCAGAGTTCGACAGCGGCTTTAAGAGCTACGATTGCTAGTCGGGTCTTGGAGTCATACGCAATAATAGTTTTAGACTTATCCAAGTGGGAGACTATTGGATTAGGTGTCTAAGCCCATAACTATTATTGGTATGTATTCGACCCGAGAGTAGCATGGTCCATTTGGGTTGCATATCATCAGGACAATTTGTTAGGATGGACTTTTGAGAGAAGAGGTTATATATGATTATTAATATATTATAAGTTCTAATATATTAATATGAAGTCATATGTTTTAAATAGTATTGATCAAGAATTAATTTGGAATTAATTTAGTGATCAAAAGAGACTAATTAAAACTATGGGGACTAATTATGGTAATTAGTTATATTTATATGTGTTGGGCTTATGATCCATGTTGGACCAAGTTTATGTATGGATACATAAAGAGTTGGGCCACATGAACCATGGATCATAAGATCCATGGATATGGGTTTGGTTTATACCCATGACTCTTAGAATTCAACACATATAAATACATATGTTATGACCTAAAATCGCCAACCCTTAGTGTGTGTGTGCATGTTCTAGGAGTTCATGAAAGTTTTAGAGTGTATGGAGATTCTCTCTCAAGTCCTGCCTTTGTCCTTGATGTGTTGTGACTTCATTTGAGGCTTCCACACTATTGGGGCTAAGTTCTTAAGGCCAAATACATCAAGACTTCCAGCCACACAAAAAGGTATGTTACACTATCTAGTATTTTATGTAGTTTGTATGATAATTGCATGCTAGCTATAGGTTCAATACCTTGGAAATCATTTGCATGTATAATTAGTGAAAACATAGATCCAAGGTATTTAGGGTTGTATGTGCACCATAGGATGTTGTATTATACCATAACCCAACAGTTTTACCCAACATATTTGTAGATAAAATACATATACAGTTTAAAACTTGTATAAAACATCTATTCAACAGTCACCTCAAATAAACAATTAATATATTTACACATAGCACGTATTTTAAGGTAAATACTTCATATCTATGTGTAAGGTGAAAGTGACTACACACTCACATGTTTTACTGATAATCGGGCAGCACTTTGTTTCCTAAAACGATCGTTTCTGATAAAACCGGGAGTTTTTATTGAGAAACTGGGCTTTGCGGGGGTTGGGCTTCAAAACCGAAAAGATAAATTTCTCGGGCAGTTCGGGACGTGTTTCGGGTGTTTTGTATGATACCGGGGCTTTAGGGGAAGTGAAAATAGCAAAAATATGAAATTAAGGGTGAAAGATGGAAAATTTCCAAAGTTACCTGGGAGGTCTCGCAGCCTCCTTTATATAGGGCCGAGACTTCTGATCCAAGGGCTGAGAAGACTCCACGCGACAGCAGATCCAAAGAGGAGGCACATGGCTCGCACGTGCGAGGGTCCAGGTGGGGGCTTCTGATTGGACCGAGGTCTAGGTCCGAGGGTTGGGTTCGTGGCGCTATGTGCGAAGTTCGGATACGTCAGGAGAAGGCAGGCGTCGGACTCCTACTGGACCACACTTCGGATGCGAGGGCATGCGACACGCCTCGCCAGCTGGCTTCGGTGACTCAGCATTTTCGGACACGTGGCGCGTTATGAGCGAGGGTGACGTGGCCGAAGTCCACCATGCGAAATTTCTCGGATTTGGCATTTTTTTTCTCGATTTTTGTGCCAAAACTTCTAAAATCCATAACTTTCGCAAATGGGCTCCGTTTTTGACGTTCTTTATATGCACGCGTAGGTAAAATTACGCTCTACAACTTTCGTTTAGACTTCATCGGCTAATTTTGAATTTAATTTTTATATTATTATTTTTAATAGACTGTGACAGGAAATCCGTTAAAAATTCATAACTTCTTCATCCGACGTCCGTTTTCATCTGTCTTTTTACCGTTGTACTAATATTGACGTGACCTTCGATTCTCGTTTAGGTTACGTCGGCTAAAAATCACTCGATCTAAAATACGAGTTTTTAGTTGTCTACTGCTAAGCTGAAACTTAGAAAAATCGTAACTTTCTCATACGAAGTCAGATTTGGGCGTTCTTTTTATACATACTCTCGGTTTAACGAACACTAAGACTTTCGTTTAGATCACTAGGGCTAAAAAGTAGTTTATCAAAAACTCACTTTTTACGTCATTCGACACCGTGCCAGTTTTGTCGCGAAACTTCGACAGGTCATAACTTCTTCGTTATAACTCGGATTTCGGTATTCTTTATATGTCTGTAATCCTTGTCACGACCAATACAACTTTCTTAATAGATATCGGCTTTATCTAATATTTATTGTTGACGCTCATTTTTTATTCTTAATTAATTAAATCGTAGTAATTAGGCATAAAACACATAATTCACATAATATTCACATAATTCCTTTTCATTTCTTCAAAATGAGTTACAAATTTTAACCTAGACTATCACATCAATATTAATGTCTAGCCTAGAAACACGGGCGTTACAATTCTCTCCCCCTTAGGATGATTCCGTCCCCGGAATCACACATCAGCAAACAAATGCAGGTAGCGACTCATCATGTCACTCTCCGTTTCCCAGGTGAGATTTGGCCCATTCGTATGTTTCCAATGCACAAGCACTAAATCGACCATCTTGTGTCGCATCTTCTTAGTCTTACGGTCAACGATTGCCTTAGGTTCCTCAATTAACTTCTTGTTTTCATCCAACCTTAATTCAGAAATTGGAATTATGTCGGGCACATCTCCCGTGAACTTTCTCAAATAACACACGTGAAAGGTATTATGAATACCCTCTAGTTCTTCTGTAATTCTAGCTTGTAAGCTTGATTCCCAATCCTCTGAAGAACTTTAAACGGTCCAATAAATTACACATCAGCAAACAAATGCAGGTAGCGACTCATCATGTCACTCTCCGTTTCCCAGGTGAGATTTGGCCCATTCGTATGTTTCCAATGCACAAGCACTAAATCGACCATCTTGCGTCGCATCTTCTTAGTCTTACGGTCAACGATTGCCTCAGGTTCCTCAATTAACTTCTTGTTTTCATCCAACCTTAATTCAGAAATTGGAATTATGTCGGGCACATCTCCCGTGAACTTTCTCAAATAACACACGTGAAAGGTATTATGAATACCCTCTAGTTCTTCTGTAATTCTAGCTTGTAAGCTTGATTCCCAATCCTCTGAAGAACTTTAAACGGTCCAATAAACCTTGGACTCAATTTTCCCCTCTTACCAAATCTTATAAGTCCCTTCCACGGCGAGACTTTAAGTAAAACCGAATCTCCAACTTCGAATGATATCAGTTGTCTTTTCTTGTCAGCATAGCTCTTTTGACGATCTTCAGCAGCTAACATCCTTTCCCTAATCACTTTCAACTTTTCAGCAGTCTGATGGACTATTTCAGGTCCCATAAACTGCTTTTTCCCAGCTTCCAGCCAACATGACGGCGTTCGACACTTTTCTCCATACAAAGCGTGATAAGGTGCCATCTTGATGCTTGAGTGGAAACTATTATTATAGGAAAATTCTACTAGAGGTAAGTGTTCATCCCAGTTACCTTGGAATTCTAGGGTACATGCTCTCAGCATATCCTCCAACGTTTGAATTGTATGTTCGCTCTGACCATCGGTTTGTGGATGGTAAGTTGTACTCAAACACAACTTGGTACCCAATTCCTCTTGTAGACTCCTCCAAAACCTTGAGGTAAAACGGTTGTCACAATCTGATACAATCGTTAACGGAACACCGTGTAGCCTCACAATTTCCTTCACGTAAGAATTCGCAAGTTTATCCATAGACCATTTCTCGTTGGCTGCTATGAAATGCGCACTCTTAGTGAAGCGATCAACGACCACCCAAATCATGTCGTGACCGTTCCTTGTTCTGGGCTGTTTAGTCACAAAATCCATGGTGATGTCTTCCCATTTACCCATGGGTACAGGTAAAGGTTCTAAAATCCCATACGGTTTCTGATGTTGTGCCTTAACCATAGCACATGTTACACACTCGGCCACATACTTAGCAACATCGAGCTTCATCGTCGGCCACCAGTAGTAGGGTTTTAGATCCCTATACATTTTTGTACTACCGGGACGAATCGAGTACATGGTCTTGTGAGCCTCTTCCATCAGAAGATCTCTTACTCCTCCCGTCTTAGGTACCCAAATCCTATCTTGGAATACCTTCAATCCTTGACCGTTTGTATCAAACAACAATTTTCCCAAACGTTCTTCCTTTCAGTCATTTTTCTCTAAAGCTTCCTCTTGAGCTTTCTTTATACTTTCCACAATTTTCGAGACAACTTCAATTCTCAACGCTCTTGGCCTTTTCTTTTCAAGGTTTACCTTCCGACTGAGAGCATCAGCAACAACATTTGCTTTACCAGGGTGGTAAAGTATCTCACAGTCGTAGTCCTTGAGTAACTCTAGCCAGCGTCGTTGCCTCATGTTCAATTCCTTCTGATTAAAGAGATATTGAAGACTCTTATGATCAGTGAAAAGTTTGCATTTAGTACCATAAAGATAGTGCCTCCATATCTTTAAGGCGAATACTACCGCTGCCAACTCCAGATCATAAGTGGGGTAGTTCTTTTCATGCTCTTTTAATTGCCTTGATGCATATGCTATCACTTTATCCCTTTGGGTCAGAACACAACCTAACCCAACTCCAGATGCATCGCTATAAACTGCAAAGTCATCAACTCCTTCAGGTAAAGAAAGAATTGGTGCTTCACACAATTTCTTCTTTAACTTTTCAAAAGCTTCCTTATGCTTCTCATTCCAAGTATAAGTAGCTCCTTTGTGGGTCAAAGCTATTAATGGAGTCGCAATCGAAGAAAAGCCTTGGATAAATCTTCGATAATATCCAGCTAATCCTAAAAAGCTTCGAATCTCCGTAGCACTTTTTGGTTGTTCCCATTTCATCACAGCTTCAATCTTTGCTGGGTCAACCATTATCCCTTCTTGGTTAACCATATGACCCAAAAATTGGACTTCTTGAATCCAAAATTCACATTTGGAGAACTTTGCATACAGCTTCTCCTTCTTTAATACCTCTAACACTTCTCGCAAGTGTCTGCCATGTTCCTCCTGGCTTTTCGAGTAAATCAGAATGTCATCTATGAACACTATCACGGATTTATCTAGGAACGGTTTACAAACCCTATTCATTAAATCCATGAAAGCTTCTGGAGCATTGGTTAGTCCAAAATACATAACCAAGAACTCATAGTGTCCATATCTTGTTCTGAACACAGTCTTCTCAATATCCTGCTCTCTTACCTTTAGCTGATGATATCCTGACCTAAGATCAATCTTCGAGAAATAGCTCGAACCTTGCAACTGATCGAACAGGTCATCAATCCTTGGCAACGGGTACTTGTTCTTTATTGTTGCTTTATTCAGCTCTCTGTAATCGATGCACATTCTCATGCTCCCGTCCTTTTTCTTTACAAATAACACCGGGGCTCTCCAGGGTGATGAACTAGGTCGAATAAAACCTTTGTCCAATAGCTCCTGAAGTTGTGTCATAAGTTCTTTCATCTCTGTTGGTGCTAGTCGATACGGTGCTTTTGCTATTGGCGTCGTTCCTGGTAACAAGTCGATACGAAATTCTACTTGTCGATCAGAGGGCAATCCAAGAAGATCTTCGGGAAAGACTTCCGGATAGTCACACACCACCGGAATATTCTGCACCTCCTTCTTTTCCTTCTTAGCATCGATAACGAACACTAGATATGATGTACATCCCTTGGCCAAACATTTTCTGTCTTTCATTAGGGAAATGATTCCAGAATTTACTCTGTGTTTGTCTCCATACACCATAAACGACTCTTTCCCTGGCGGGTTTATTTTTACTATCTTCTTCCTACACAATATTTTGGCATCATTGGCGCTAAGACAATCCATTCCTAGAACTATGTCGAAACCATTTAACTCGATAGGCAATAATTCCTCGTGGAACTTATTCCCATTCAAGTCAATGAGGATGTTTTTCATACGATGGCTAACTGGTATAAACTTGCCACTAGCAATCTCGACTATTAAAGCATTAACTAGTCTATCAACAGGCAAAGCTAGTTTTCTACCAAATTCATGCGAAATAAAGGAGTAATTGGCTCCAGAATCAAACAAAATTTGGGCAGGCAATTTTTTTACGAGAAAGGTACCTGAAGCGACATCGGCTTCTTCTTTCGCATCTTCAAGTGTCATCTGAAAGGCTCTCGCCTTCGGCTTTGGTGGAAGATTGGGTTTTGCTGCATCCTTCTTCTTCGGGCAATCCCTCAAAATATGCCCTTCTTCATTGCACCCAAAACAGACGTTCTTATTGAAGGTGCATTCATTGGCATAATGCCCAGGCTTTCCACATTTGTAACAAGTGACTTCCACGCTGCATTTCCCAACATGTTTCTTCTTACACTTGTTACACCACTTGGCTTCGGATCCTCCTCCGAATTTTCTCGAACCAGTCTTCGAGAACTTGTTCTTTTTATTGGAACCTGAAGTTCCTTCAAACTTTCTCTTTTCGCCAACTTCAACCTTTCTGGAGGCTCTCCCCTTAATCATATCTTCAACAGACTTGGCAGCTTAGACAGCTGCCTCTAGTGTAAGTGCCTGACGTACTGGCACCGCATACTCCCATGGAAGTCCCTTTGCGTATCTGTCAATTTTTATCAGCTCATCTGGGACAATACGCAAAGCAAACTCCATTTTGTCTGTGAAGCTATTTGTGTATTCATCAACGGTCATACTCCCCTTCTTCAACATTAGAAATTAGTTTTCTAGCTCAAGCACATTTTAGGCCGAGCAGTACTTGCGCTTGAAGTGCACCAAGAACTCTGCCTAAGTCAGTTGCAGTGGCTCATTAGGGCTTAGGGTTTTCCCCAGAGTGTTCCACCAACGAGCAGCACTACCCCTGAACTGACGCACTGCAAATGTGGTTTGTAACTTGCCTCCGCAACCACAAGTCATGAAGGCCAATTCCATTTCCGAGATCCAATCCATTACTCCGACGGGATCTTCTTTTCCGGTGAAGGTCGATGGCTTGCAAGTCATAAAGTCTTTATACTTGCACCCATTTCTCTCCACTCTATCCTCGTGGTTATTTCTCCCAACCACAAGCGGTTCACTATGACCAATAGATCTACTGTTGTTTCCTTCTTCAGATCGATCGTCATTTAATTCAGGTTGTTCAACAGGAACTGAAGGTTCATCCCTGTTGTTCAGCAACATTTGCCTCAATTCCTCCCTTTGTTCAACCATCATGGTCTGAATCATAGCTCGTACTCCAGCCATGGTGATGGGTTCTGGTACATCTCCTACTATAGGCACCTGTTCCACCACTTGGGGTTGAGGTTGTTGGTTTCTGTTTGCATTTCCGACTCCACTTCGAGTTCTTGCCATTATAATCTATATACCGAATAAGGCGAATTTAGGTCTTTATCCTTGATAGATATTTCAATTCCCTTATCACTCCGAAACGTTTACATGCTAGTTCTAATATCGTAATCGTACGCTTAGAATCCTACACACATAAGGTTTCCAGATCCGGTCGGAAACAGACCATAGATCCAAACAATTAATGGCATATATGGCAAACATATAGCATTTAGCACATAAAATCATTTTGGGCATCTTTCCTAAAATAAACTAGTGCTCGTGTCTAAAATATGGTAGACACTCATCTCACAATCATCACTTAGCATTCTAAGTTTAAGTCTAGAAATCCTACAAATTCCTAGTTCACTTAAACTATTGCTTTGATACCAACTGTGACATCCCCTAATTTCTCGGCCAGAAAAGACCGATTTAATTTATGCTTTTTAAAATAAAGTCAGAGAAATCCTTTTAAAAGATGTTGCGGAATTGGTCCCCAAAACAAAACATGATAAAATTTTATCAAAACCTTTCTTTAAGAAATACATAATTTCATTTCATATCAAAACCTCGGGATATCATGTTCCGATACAGATCAAAAGCATAATCAAGACATTATAAGCCTTACAACTACTGGCCTATAATCCAAAAATCTCTCATCATCCTCCGACTATGCTCGGGGTCCACTACCTATAATAATAAAAAGCTGAGTGGCTAAGGCTTGGGAGCCTGGTGAGCATATAGGGTTTTCAACCCACAATAATAATATACTTATTAAGTTCACCAATCAACAATAACCCTGATTACTCATTCTCGTTATCCTCACTTTACGTCCCTAAACACCTATCACAAGGGACCTAGCCTAAGGAATATCATCGGGATGGACACTACTGCTAAGGGGACTCCTCAGCCATACATGTCCTAAAGGCAACCATGAGGGGGATGGAGTAAGCCAATGAACATATAGTTCACCAACACCTACAAGTTGCGAACCTGCTAGTGTTCGACTGGACTGTCTAGAAAGGTATGTGGTCGTCATCTATACTCCGCTAGACGACAACAACAACAACAACAACATCGAGGCCTCTCATCATTTTAACACCCATCGACTATTTTGTCTACCCATGTTTTACCCAACATATTTGTAGATAAAATACATATACAGTTTAAAACTTGTATAAAACATCTATTCAACAGTCACCTCAAATAAACAATTAATATATTTACACATAGCACGTATTTTAAGGTAAATACTTCATATCTATGTGTAAGGTGAAAGTGACTACACACTCACATGTTTTACTGATAATCGGGCAGCACTTCGTTTCCTAAAACGATCGTTTCTAATAAAATCGGGAGTTTTATTCAGAAACTGGGCTCTGCGGGGGTTGGGCTTCAAAACCGAAAAGATAAATTTCTCGGGCTTCTCGGGCTTCTCGGGCACTTCGGGACGTGTTTCGGGTGTTTGGTATGATACCGGGGCTTTGGGGGAAGTGAAAATAGCAAAAATATGATATTAAGGGTGAAAGATGGCAAATTTCCAAAGTTACCCGGGAGGTCTCGCAGCTTCCCTTATATAGGGCCGAGACTTCTGATCCAAGGGCTGAGAAGATTCCACGCAGCAACAGATCCGAAGAGGAGGCACATGGCTCGCACATGCGAGGGTCTTCTAATCCAAGGGCTGAGAAGATTCCACACAGCAACAGTTCCGAAGAGGAGACACATGGCTCGCACATGCGAGGGTCCAGGTGGGGGCTTCTGATTGGATCGAGGTCTAGGTCCGAGGGTTGGGTTCGTGGCGCTATGTGCGAAGTTCAGATACGTCAGGAGAAGGCACGCGTCGAACTCCTACTGGACCACACTTCGGATGCGAGGGCATGCGACACGCCTAGCCAGCTGGCTTCGGTGACCCTGCATTTTCGGACACGTAGCGCGTTATGAGCGAGGGTGACGTGGCCGAAGTCCACCACAAAAAATTTATCGGATTTGGCATCTTTTTCTCGATTTTGTGCCAAAACTTCTAAAATCCATAACTTTCGCATATTGGCTCCGTTTTTGACGTTCTTTATATGCACACGTAGGTAAAATTATGCTCTACAACTTTCGTTTAGACTTCGTCGGCTAATTTTGACTTTAATTTTTATATTATTATTTTTAACAGACCGGGACAGGAAATCCGTTAAAAATTCATAACTTCTTCATCCGACGTCCGTTTTCGTCTGTCTTTTTACCGTTGTACTACTATTGATGAGACCTTCGATTCTCGTTTAGGTTGCGTTGGCTAAAAATCACTCGATCTAAAATTCGAGTTTTTAGTTGTCTACTGCTAAGCTGAAATTTAGAAAAATCATAACTTTCTCATACGAAGTCAGATTTGAGCGTTCTTTTTATACATACTCTCGGTTTAACGAACACTAAGACTTTCGTTTAGATCACTAGGGCTAAAAAGTAGTTTATCAAAAACTCACTTTTTACGTCATTCGGCACCGTGCCGGTTTTGTCGCGAAACTTCGACAGGTCATAACTTCTTCGTTATAACTCGGATTTCGGTATTCTTTATATGTCTGTAATCCTTGTCGCGACCACTACAACTTTCTTAATAGATATCGGCTTTATCTAATATTTATTTTCGACGCTCATTTTTTATTCTTAATTAATTAAATCCTAGTAATTAAGCATAAAACACATAATTCACATAATATTCACATAATTCCTTTTCATTTCTTCAAAATGAGTTACAAAGGTTAACCTAGACTATCAAATAAATATTAATGCCTAGCCTAGAAACACAGGCGTTACAGGTTTCTAGAAGCCTCCTGGTTGCACAAAAGGAAAGGATTTGAATTATGATTAAATCTATTATTTAATCAATTCAAATCTTGCTTTGGCTGCAAGTTACCTAAACTATAATAGGACCCCAAGGCCATCATTTTTTGTTTATGGTGTTCTAAGAGTATTAGGAACAAAATTTTCTTCTCCTGCCTCTCTTTTCTCATCATTCTAGGGTTTTGGGTGTGATCCATCAGAGGCACAAAATTTCTGGTGCTTGCTTTCTAGATTTTGTTCAAGAATGATTTTATTGACTATTTACAACAATAATCAAGAGGTATGTAAACCCTAATCCCTTGTGAATTTTGATAATAATAGGGTTTTGCTAGGGTTCTTTGATGTTCATAGATTATAACTGTCAATAGAGAAAACTTAGATCCAAATAGGTTGCATGTAAACTTAAGGGTTAAGTTTTTCCGTCACATGTTTTAATTATAAACTATAAAAGCCATCAGTAAGGGCAACGCAGAGGCACCTGTAGTGAAGAGCAAAGCTTTTTAATTGATGGTTAAGGAGGCCCGGGTAGCCTAAGACGTTTTCACTAGTATGTATCCCTTTGATATCTTTTCTTATCTTCGTTATTTATGCTTATGTTTCATCTGCTTTTGATTAGGAATGTTTTAGTAAATGTTGTGACTATGCATGTTATTATGGGCATGAATTGGTTGAGGCAGTATGGGGCTATTATTGATTACGTGCATCAGTTAGTAAGGGTTCGAACCCCAAGTGGGGGTATACTAGTTATTGATACTAAGGGTACTTACACCCCGTTCCCGAGTTGAACTTAACGAGAGAAAGGAAAAGAAATGAGTGGAAATGAGAAGAAAATAAAAGAAATTGGTGTTCCCGAGTTTCATTAAAGAGGGAAGTGGAAGGAAGTGGAGAGAAATGGGAGGATCACTTTCCCTCCTAACTTTCCTTCCGATTTGGGAGGATTTGGAAAGAAAGAACTAAATAATTCATTTTCCTTCCACTTCTCTCCAACTCGGGAACACAAAAGAAAATTTTGTTTTCCTTTCCTTTCTCTTCTTTTCTCTCATAACTTTCTTTTGTTTTCTCTTCTTTTCTTTTGTTAAACTCGGGAACGAGGCGTTAGTATGGAACGACTACTTGCTCTACTGCGAGGGCTAAAAGTTATCTTTAGCAGGGACGCACTAGATTTTTGACATATGTTATGGATACTCGAGTGGTGGAAAATAAGACCATGGATGATGTCCCTATCGTTTGACATTTCCCTTAAGTATTGCCTGAGGATTTATCGGGAGTGCCTCTTATGATACAGGTAGAGTTCCAGATTGATTTGATTCCGGATATGGCTCCGATGGCCAAGGCACCATATCGCCTAGCATCACCGGAGATATAGAAGTTCTCTACACAACTGCAGGAGCTGTTAGACAAGGGATTCATCAGGTCGAGCAGTTTACTATGGGGTGTCACACCTGGTTTTAGTGGTGTCCTAATTTCGAGACGTCGGGCCGAAATTTGATCATGTGATGGTGTTAGGGTTCAAAGTGATATGGTTTAGGCCCTTTTGGGATGTTGTTAATGTTGGATTAACTTATTAAAGATCTAAATTTGTGCCTTGAAGCGAAGGGTAAAATTGGAAATGTGATATCTCAGGTATCTTGCATGAATTAAGGATTTTAGCTCGATATGTTTTTAGCTAAAAGTAACTAGATAAGATTGTGGGGCTCGTCACTACCTTTCTGTACATATAAAGAATGTCGAAAACATATTTAAAACAAGGAAGTTATTTATGTTTGAAGTTGGTTTGGAAGATGGGGGTTTTAAACTATGCAAGTTGTATATGTTGAAGGAGGAGGGCGTTTTAAGGAGCTTTGCATAGCATTGCTTCTGCTAACCAAAACCCTAATCCTAAGATTTTAGGTCCTATTTAAGGGCTCTAACTTCTTGGAACCCTTCCTATTGCCAGCCTCCATCACCTCATATTGATCCTTTGAAACTTTAGCCTCCAATTGTGAGTTTTGGAAGCATTAGTGTGATGTTTATGTGCATTCTTGAAGAAGGAGTCCATTAGAGAAGCAAGTGTGAGCTCCAAGCTTTGTAGATCCAAACTTTACACTTCATCACCTATCTACATAAGATATAAATCTTGCATATTGATGTTCCTTTTGTGATATCTAATTAGTTCAAGGGTTTTAAAATTTTTGTCCCATAATCTTGGTCCTTGTGAGTATGGGTTACTCCAGACCATTTGAACGCCTCCTTTTGATGTTTTTTAGGGTATAGAGTCATAAAAATGAGATCTTGGACACTCTCATCCATCCATGCATGAGTATTTGAGAAATAGATGACTTTATGGACCTTAGTTTTGGTTTTGTGCTCTTTGTGACCATGAAAATGGATAAAATTAGAGACTTTATCCATTATGACATTCATTTAGATCAGATCTGGGAGTTTGAGAGTTTGATTTTCCATATTAAGAGCTTAATCGAATTTTTTGGAATCAGGGGCCCTATATAGGGTGTAATCTAGGTACGCATGGTGTATCTCTACGTAGGGTGTAGATTAGTTATGCATGGCATAAGTCAACTAAGGGTTAACCATTGACTTTTTGGCCAATTTGATTTTTGGACTTAGTATTGTAAGGGTAAAATGGTCTTTTTCCCAAAGGAGGTTTAATTTTGAGCCTAGACCTTTCGTGAGCCAAATATTTCCTTGATTGTTAATTAGGGTTTTATTGTGGATATGTTTAGCAATAGGAGGCTTGATAACATCAGCTCGAGTGGGTGGTTTATCTTGTCTCATGGATTGAGGTGAGTTCCTCACTATACTTGTGGGTCGAAGGCACAAATGCCGACCCGCCAGGTTATGCTATGTATCCTCGGGTATAAGATGTTGCTATGCTATAGTGGTTTGTTAGATCAGTAGATCTTTATGATTACATGTATTGATGTTTATTGTTTATCTGTTTACATACGTTGACATAATGTGGTTGGGTTGAGGCGGTACTACTTTGTGTTATACGCCAACAAACCCGGAAGCAATCTAGTCATAGGATGAGGTCTGGGAGGGCATTCTCATCTTATGATGTAGGATCGGGAGCAATCTAGTCGTAAACTGAGGGGCGGGAGGGCACTCCATTATCATGTTGAGGGTTTGTGGGAAATCGATTCAGGATGTTATGGGCCAGGGGCAATCTACTTGGGAGAATGTGGGCCCAATGTAATCCAGTCATAAGTTGAGGGTCGCGAGGGCATTCCAGTCTTATATTGTGGGCCCGATATGCATGCATTGTTTATGTGTTGTTGTGTGAGGGTATTTTGGGAGAACTCATTAAGCTCCATGCTTACCCACTTATTTGTAATTGTTTTAAGATGACATTGGTTTTTTAGGAAAGGCGAATGTGTGATCATACACATCCTCCTAGTCATTATACTTGAGAGATTATTTGATAATATGAATCTATGGATTTGATTTGAAAACAATGATTAATTATTCTTGTCTTTATGAGAATGTTTTTTAATAAAAATGAAAAAAAAATCATGGTTTTTGGCATGTTACAAGTTGGTATCACAGCCCTGGTTTGAGAGAATTAAATGAACACTTGTGTGATTCCAGACTCAAACTATGGATCTACAAAATATTTTTCATACTTAACTTTAAAAGAACTAAAAGAGAGGATGCGATGTGTATAATCAGCCAGAGCTCAAAGAAAGTTATTCCTCAATATACCCACACTTGTTTTATGTATATTGCTTATATGTTAGAAATCCATGCTAGAATGCCTATTAAGAGAGATGCATATCAGGGAAGATGCCTTTTGATGCCTTTTTGCCTTTAGAGTTCCACTGCTGGAAAGCTGCTTGCTTTGTGCTTTGTAGGACTTATATTGATGTGAGTTAACTATTAAATGAATATGTTAAGGTATATGTTGAAAGGGTTAAATAATGTTAGAGTGATTGATTTGGCCCTATTGCCCAACTCTCATTTGAGTCTAACCATTGTAGGGTGGAGTCTTTTAGTTGAAGGATTATTTAAGCTGAATTGCATGTAATTGTATTCATGAAGCAATTAACTGACATTGGTATAGGTCCTTTAGCAACTGATGACATGGTGAGGTTGGGATCCTAGGAGAGCCTAGGAAGTGCTTTAGTGCGGGCGGTACACTGTTTAGTGGGTATTGGGAATAATATTATGAATAGGTGGGTTAGAAGACTCAGGATGATTCTTGACAAAAGTATGGACAGGTGTGGAAGTCAGTATTGGGCCTATACTATTGAATGCACAGAATCCATACTTAAATCAAGGAAAATCATGGGGAATCTAAGCAGCTGGTATGGGATTGATGTGTGGGTTTCTAAATAGAAGGTAAAGTGTAATGGACTAATGACGACACTTGGGTTATGAGATTCTTATTTAATAGGATGTCGGTTCCTAGACAGGGAGTAGAGTCCTCCGAGATTGATGCGAACAATACCAGACTACGTAATTTGATTACCACTTAGGCTTCATAGATATTACTAAAAGAGTTTCCTAGTATCATTTTTTGAATAACTGACAGAGTAATTATCAAGATCGAGGAGCAAACTACAGCCATTCAGACCATGGAGGAGACTGTTGAGGTGTCTAAGGGGAAAGATCTTGATGTGGTAGCATGTCAAGGGAAGGGAAAGCAGGCACATGATTCAACATTTCTAGTGATGGGAGAAGAGTTCGATGTTGCTAACCTAGGTAATGGAGTCCATAGGGACCACGTCATGCACATTAATGATGGAAGGACCCATGAGCTTGTGCACTGCAAGTTCAAATGTGGCAGGTGTAGACGGAAGGTCCACATTCGCCAAGATTTCACCCTGGAGGTATAATTATGTCATCATTGTCATCAGCCTGGTCACATTAGGGAAAATTACCCACGTTTTACGACCAAGGTGGCTCATACTCCATCATTCGTAGTTTTCTAGGAAGTGGAGTAAGGACCTCAAGACCTCGCCAGTATGTATCGTATCTGAATCCTTCATGATCTTATTATTTATGCTTGTGATTATGTGATTGTGTGTATGACACGTTATGTTCGATTTATATGATCTCCACATAAGAATCAGAGTTTCATAATGATTGCCTTGTTATTATTATTCAAATAATTGTCAAATGCAACTTTACATACCAAGAGCCGTATTTAGAGTGTATATGAATGATCCCGTGTTAGGCTTCAATGTGGAAGACATCGGAAAATGAGGAAGTAAGCCTGAGAGGAGGGGGACTGTGCCGACTGTCAAATTCATGCTTTTAGGGTTGCGAGTGTGGTCCTTGCATCCGAAACTTCTAGAAAAAGATCTTGTTGTAGCCGACTGTAATCAAATAGTGTTAAGAGGGGCATGTGACGCGCATATTAAATGTCAGTTGAAGGGTTAGTTAGCTCGTTGAACCGATCTCTATCATTAGTAAGGGTAGAGCTATTGTTTATTTATCAACTTACTTCAAGATGTCGTGGATGCACTTTCGCATGGGTTTTCTTAAGTGGCTGAGAAAGTTTGAGAATTGTTGAGTTGTATCAGTTAACAGTGTTGTGGGTGCATCGATCTTTTTTCAGGTGTAGAGAAATGGATATTTTAGACCCCTGGTAAGGGTGTCGGAGCAATGTTAATCAGTTTTCTAGAAGGGCCTTGGATCTATGCGGAACCGTATTTCATTGGGTCGCGCTAGTAGGGATGGAAATGAGCCAATCCGATCTCAGTTCCGATAGCACTCTGGTAGATTATGGAGTTTTCCTTGAAATAGGAAGTTTGGTTCAATATGTTAAGAAATTGTAGGATCTGTTCAATTATTTAAGATCACTATATTACATTGGGAAGGTTTTATGGTGGGAACGCTTATTGATATGGATTGTGATCACAAGCTGGAAATCTTAGCGTTTGGGCGCTATGGATTGTGGACATATAGTGGAATTATTTAAAGTTAATAGGGAGTGGCTGGGAGTAACTGAAATATTTTCAAGTGTGGATCAACTTCGAGTTTTGTAACTAAGGACAAGTGGATAGATGGTTTTTGGTTATGGTATAAGTCAAGGATTACACAAGGAATAGTGTCCATTGGTCTGTTGTAGTAAGGGAATCAAAGAGTAAGGATTCATAATCTCTCATTCGGGGACATGAAGCAGAGGTACATGAATTTTTTTGGATCCCTAGATAGGTTTTGGTTTAGGGTTGTATTAGGACCTCACTACATGTTCTTTTCTGATGAAGGCTACGAGGTTCTAAGCATGACCCGAACGCCAGATAAGGTCCAATAGGCTAGGGGTTCGACTCATATTTTTTAACGTCCCAAAAATTAATACCAAAGATTTCATTTTTAAATTAATAAAACTATAATCCAAAACGTCATCATGAAACCACAGTGGAACAAATTGCATCAATATATCATAAAATATTAGAGTATATCACAAAATGCGGAATAGAGTGGTGTGTGCTCTACAATCATCCCGATCCCTTCCCTTTTGAATCAAAAGTACCTGAAACATAAACTAGAAATCATAAGCACAAAGCTTCCAAAATACCACATACCATACATAATAAACACATACTCGACCCCCACCCTTCATTGGGCCTCGCCTGGCATCGGGTCCCGCCCGACATCGGTCCCCGACGGCATTGAGCCCTGCTCGGTGTACTGATCTATTAGTCATCAGGCCCCGCCTGGCATCGAGCCCCGCCCGGTAAACAGATAAATGTATAATCATACGAACACATATGATAATCACAAAGACAATAGCCTACAATAAAGTCATCAGGCCTCGCCCAGCATAGGGACTTACCTGGTAAGCATACCAACACATGACACATGCAACATTCATGAAGACATCTAGCATCCTAAGATAATAACCCATGGTACAACATTGGTGCCTTCGACCCGCTTAACACAACGAGGAAACTCACATCAAGCTTCTGAATCACCTAAATGAATCTCTGACTGCTGGCCCGGAAAATCCTCGCGCTATCAAAATCAATAACATCCAATTATTAATTCGAGTCCAACTCATAACCAAAAGTCTAAGCTATTGGGCCCATAACCAGGGTAAAATACTAATTAACCTTTTTTCTAACTTGGCCCAAAACCAAGTCCCCACCTAACCATACAAAGGCCCAAATCCTAAAGCCCTATATATATATATATATATATATATATATATATATATATATATATATATATATATATATATATATCTTACTACTTTATAATGTATATATTATTGGAAGTTTAAAAGTTTTAAGACTAAAGTCTTAAAACAAGGAGCTTCAATCTTTACCTTCTAATTTTATATCTAATTCATCTAATGGTATATAATAACCATCCTTGTGAGCTGAAAATAACCAATCAAAAATAAGTTTCAAAGCAAATACCAATTTTCACTAAATATAAAAGAAGGACACCAGTTACCTAAATTTACCAAAAGACATTTACAAAGCTTTTCTTTTCTTTGAAACCAGAAACACCCACCACTAGTACTCCTCCGATGCACCCCTACGACACTGCCAGCCACTCCTCTCCGTCGCTCCAGCCGTCGACAGCAACGCCACCAACGTCAGTGCATCACAAACTCCGCCACCTCAAACCGTAGATGTGAAATCGCCACCACAACAGTCGCACTAAATATTCATCTCTTTTGATTTTCATAGGTTTGAATCTAGATATGTATGTAGATAAGCTTTTCTTTAAATTTTATGTGTTTAATGTGTTTGGTTTTAATCGGATCTCCATTTCCTCTTTCTACCGAGAATCGTACCCACATCCACTGTAAACAACCCTTCCTGACCTTAAACCACCGATTCCGTAGCCACCTCATTGTCATCATAGCAGACGATCATTTTTACCAGGAGCAAGAAGAGAAGAAGAAAAGAGAACTAAAAGAGGAATAGATTCTTGTGGCTGCAACTGAGAAATACACGAAGCTTTATGGTTTATTGAACATAGATTATTATTAGAATACCATGTTAATTCCAAAAAAAAAATATGCATTTTGTATTATTATAAATATGGAGTGTATGTCAAAAGTTAAAGCATTGAAGTGGTGGAGTTGTAAAAATTTTGATAAAATATAACGATAAAGATTTTATTGTTTCTTTATATTTTCATTGTTAAAAAAATTCTGGTGGTTAAAAAATCTTTTTATCTTTAAAAAGAAATTGTAGAGAATTTAAGAACAATTTAATATAGATTGTCCAAGAGAGTTGGCGTTTGTACAATAGTTAATTGCATCAAGTAAAATACGTCACATTTCAATATTCAAAACTACATTATTTTTTAAATAATCATTTTAACAATTTAAAATGCTAAGTAAATAAAGTGTATGGAAGATTTGAATGAATAAGTTTTTTGTTAGAGAATAGATAAGTATGGTTTATATTTATTAATAAAATAAAATAATAATAAAGTATATAGAAGATTTGAACAAGTTTTTTTGTTGAAGAACAATTTTATATAAATTAGAAGAGGATATTTAATTTCTCTTCTATTAAACTGATTTAAATTTGTAATTAAAATAATGATATCTTAAAATTTTGATTAGTACTATTTCAAAATAAAAATAGGCACATGCAAATTAAATTCAGTATAAAGTTTTACTAATTATTTTTGTTATTAGTTAGAATAATTTACGTTATGTGTGTGGGGCTGTGGTTGTCGCTCACTATGTGCCTGTGACCTGTGTATGTGTGAAAACACGTAGGGAAAAGTTCTCATAGTTTATAAGAAAATCTATTTTGATCATTTTCTCTATTAATATAACTGACTTGGATGCCATAAATCTAATTGTTTAAAATTATTCATTTTATTTATGATAATAACATTCATTAAATAACATAGGTGGTCGAATGTTCAATTTTGACGCCTCAAACATGTTTGTTAAATAGATTTTACTCAAGTTTAACTTTTGTTCATCCACGATCGAATTAGGTAATTTATGTGCATGGAAATAAACATAATCATTAAAACATCCATTTACGCCGGAACCTTATCATGGAAATGAAAATGCAAATAATCATGAAAATGCATTTTCATCATTCACAAGAAAGTAGTATAATACTTTTATTTTCAACCCAAAAAACAACATAATTTTATTTCTAACACAAAATAGTCGGGTGAAAACAAATTCATCATTCGTTTTCCAATAATTAGATACATATGATAGGGTGGGGTTGGGGGTTGGGGTTGGGGAGGAGTGAAAACCATCTGACACGAAAAAAAAAACTAATCTCCGATTGAGAACTATTTGTCGAAAGAAATTATTTGGTGCCGCAGCATCGCGCGGGTATCCTGCTAGTATATATATATATATATATATATATATATATATATATATATATATATATATATATATATATATATTGCCCAATCTTCCAAATTGGGCCCAAACCCATCATGAGACTAAAATCCATGGAATCCAAACATGCTAGCCCAAAGCCCAAAACAAAGGTCTAATGGCCAACAAGGCCCAAACAATGGGAGTCAAATTATTGGCCCAATACTGAGAAGGTCAAACCCAAGGCCGATCTGCTGAGCATGCGGGGCGTACACATCACGTATGCTTAGTGTATTCCTCCTGGGCTAGTATGCGCAGTGTACCAGCTGGGTACGCCCATCGTACTCCCCAGTGTGCCACCCTACTTCATTAAGCACTTAATCAGTTAATCCCTTACTCTAAACTCTCAAATCTTGACCCTAAAGCCTACTTATCACGTAAAGTTGGCAACTTGACGTGCACGCACGGCTTAATGGTGCTCAAGAGCTCAAAAAGAGCATAACAAAGGTCCTAATACATGCATGGGTCAAGATACACCATAAAGTTTGCATTTTTATGCATAAGGGACCCCTAAAACGTCTAGATCTAAGGGCCAAGCTTCTGAAGCAACCTTTACTCACAAGGACCAAACAAAAGGGACCAAAATAAGCCATAAACAAACCCAAACTAGATCTACATAAGGAGATGACAAGATAAGAGCTTTATACCTCAAATGGCTCGAAATGGTGATGCTTACTCTAGATCTCTAAGCTCTACTCCAAGGAATGAGTCCAAGCTCCTTCTACCACTTCAAAATGCACAAGAACACACGAAAATTCTTCACAAGAACTCAAAAGCACCAAAACGAAGGCTAGGGGAGAAATTAGGATTTAGAAGATATGGAGTCTAGTCTAAAATGTCCAGGAGGTGAGTTTAAGATGATTAAATACGGCACAAACCATAAAATTTAGGGGTTGTCCTAGACCTACGTACGTCGTGTGTACTCCACGTACGCCCAACGTACGTGGATGGAATCCACGATCATCAGGAGGTGTGTACGCTAAGCTTACTCATAGAGTGTGCCCTGCGTACAAGCAAAGGACCATATTGAAAACAATTTAACATAAGGGACTAAAAGAGCAACTTACCCAAACTTAAATGTTACAATTCTCCCTCACTTGAATCGAACTTCGTCCTCGAAGTCCGCTGCTCCAAATAACTCTGGGTAATGCTCGCTCATCTCATCCTCTGGCTCCCATTTCTATTCAGAACCCCTGTGATGTTGCCACTGGACTTTCACCAACTCAACCACCTTGTTCCTCAAGGTTTTCATCTTCCGGTCAAGCATCGTCACCGGTCTCTCAATATAAATCAAGCGGTCGTCCACCTGAATATCCTCCAATGATACCACCACGAAATCATCCACTAAACACTTCTATAACTGAGAGACATGGAACATGCTATGGATATGGCTGAGCTCCTGTAGCAGATCCAAGCGATATGCAACCCGGCCTACCCGGGACAAAAACCTGAAAGGGCCGATGTACCTGGGGCCCATGTTGCCTGTTTTCTAAATCGGATGACACCTTTCCGAGGTGATACTTTCAGGAGAACCATATCCCCCACCTGGAACTCTAGATCCGATCGGCGTCTATCAGCATAAATCTTGTACCGACTCTAAGCTGTCCGGAGTCTACTCGGAACCTGTTGTATCAACCTAGTAGTCTTGAGTACCACCTCAGTACTCCCCATGAACCGCTGACCGAACTAACCCCAACATACTGGTGTCCTGAATTTCTTCCCATAAAGCATCTTAAAAAGAGGTCGATCAATGCTGGCGTGATAGCTGTTGTTATACGGAAATTCTACTAACGGAAGATACGTATCCCAACTCCCACGAAAATTGAAAAGACATACCCTCAACATATCCTCTATAGTCTAAATGGTCCACTCGATCTGACCTTCTATCTACGGATGAAAGGCCTTTCTGAAATGCAGACGTGTACCCAACTCATCGTGGAACCACTTCCAAAATTTGGAAGTAAACCGGAAATCCCTATCTGAAACCACCAAAACCAGCACCCCGTGCCGTGCTACAACCTCCCTGATGTATACTTCAACCAACTTCTCTGCATAAATACTCTCTTGAATCGGGATGAAATGTGCACTCTTGGTGAACCGATCTACGATGACTCAAATCTAATCCACTCTGCATGCAGCTCAAGGCAACTTTGTAATCCAATCTATGGTAATCTCCTCCTATTTCCAAACGAAAACATCCAATGGCTGCACTACTCCACATACAATGTCACATCCCTCTTAATGCAGGGCCACCAATAATCAGGTCAAAGATCTCGATACATCTTCATCGCCCCGGGATGAATGGAGAACCTCGATTTGTGCGCCTCCACCATTAGAACTAGATGCACACTGCCCCAATACGGAACCCATACCCTCCAATGCAGAGTCAGCAACCCCCGACTATCTTAATCAAAGGAAGCCACCTGACTCACAATACACTCGCTCTTCTGGTTCTCATCCATCATAGCCTCGATCTGAGTCTCACGAATATCAAATTGGTCTTCCTCGGATGGTAATCCATCAGATACCTCAGACTCTTGTGGTCTGTGTAAGTGGTACAACGGACCCCATAGAGGTAATGTCACCAAATCTTGAGGTCGAAAACCACAGCCCCCAATTAGAAATCATGCATTAGATAGTTCGCCTCATGAGGCTTAAGCTGCCTCGAGGCGTAAGCGATCATGCGACCCATGTGCATCAGAACTGCACCCAAACCCATGATCGACGCATCACAATAAACCACAAAATCCTTTACACCCTATGGCAAGATCAAAATCAGCGCCTCACACAGTCTCTGCCTCAAGGTATCAAAAGTTGCCTGCTGCTCAAGCCCCTAGCGAAAAGTGACCGCCTTCTTCGTCAATCGAGTGAACGAAACCGCTATCTTGGAGAAATCCTGGATGAATCTCTGATAGTTTCCTTCTTAACCAAGGAAAATCCAAACCTTAGATGGAGACCTTGGAACCACCCACCTCATCACGGCCTCGACCTTGGCCGGATCGACCAAAATACCGTTTTGGCTGACATGGTGCCCTAGAAATCGCACCTCGCACAACCAATACTCGCACATGGAGAACTTCGCATAAAGTCTCTCACTCCTCATTGTCTCCAATACCTCTCTTAGGTGCTCCTCATGCTGCTCCTGGGTCTTGGAATAGACCAGGATGTCATCAATATACACAATTATAGACCGATCCAACATCGGTCTGCATACGCGGTTCTTGATGTCCATGAATACGGCTGAAGCATTGGTAAGCCCAAAAGGCATGACCACGAAGTCGTAATAACCATAGTGAGTCTGGAAGGCAGTCTTCTGTACATCCTCATCCCTAACCCTCATCTAATGATAACCCGAACGCAAATCAATCTTGGAAAACCAAGATGCACCATGAAGCTGGTCGAACAGATCATCAATCCTCGAGGGTGGATAACGGTTCTTCACCGTTAACTTATTCAGCTCCCGGTAGTCAATGTACATACTATGAGACCTATCCTTCTTCTTCTCAAACAATATCGGTGCTACCCATTGCGAATGATCGGTCGAATGAACCCATTGTCTAACAGCTTCTGCAGCTGTGTAGATAACTCCTGCATCTTGGGAGGAGCCAACCGATACGGTGCTTTGCTTATTGGAGCCACATATGGAACCAGATCAATCCTAAACTCAATTTCCCTCTCCGTAGGCACCCCATGCAAATCTTCCGAAAACACATTTGGGTACTCTCGTACAATCGACACATTGCCAACAGTCACCTCACCCTTATTTTGAGTACCATAACATAGGCGACAAATCCAGAAAAACCCTGCTAAATATAGCGTCTGGTCCTCACTGCTGAAAACATAATCAGCCCATGCTGAGCTCCCTCTCCTTAAACCGATAACTCTCCTCCACTTGGGGATCCAATACAGACTAACTGATGCTCAGAATCGATTACCACCTCATTGGGGCTCAAACAGTCCACATCCACGATAGCCTTGTTTCCGCTCAAAGGAATGGGAACCAAATCAATCGGATATTGCTCGTTGAACATGTAAAGAATACAATCCCCATGAACCCTCGCTACCCGTACAGATCAATCATCTACAATCTTGACATATAAAGGACAATCCCGCTCCCCCGGAACTCTAACAAACCACTTGCTAAGCGCAAGCAATAGAAATGATTTGGTAGCCCCCGAATCAATCAATACCAAAGTAGAAGTACCATTTACGAGGAGCGATCCTAAAAATAAACATATAAATATAAGTATGGAAATCAAGATAATAAAGAGATAAGGAGATGATACATACCCATCACCGTCGACTGAAAAGCCATTCTCTACACCACAGGTGCATTCGCCTTGCCCTGGCAGCCGTCATTGATTCGTAGAGTCGTAGGATCGGGTGCCACCAGTCTTGCTGTAATCAAACTCGGACATTGGGCCTTCTTGTGACCCCTCTGATTGTAATGAAAGCAAATAAAATCATATCCTGGGGTGGTGGTGGTAGCAGTGGTACAATCCCTGCTAAAATGACCTGTCTAGCCACACTTAAAGCAACCAGAACCACCCAGTTTGCACGCTCCCTTGTGCGTATTGCCGCACTTACTACAGTAGCTCCGGCCCTGCTGGCCTCTCGATCTAGAATCAACAACCTTGGGCCTCTTGCCCGAACCCTCTACACTCTACACATAATATTGCTTCCTCTTTTTCTCCATATATAGATCTATCTCCCTCTCCCTGACTATCGTAATCATATCATCCAGTGTCTTGCAACTGGATCGGCTCACAAACTATCGGATATCACCCCTCAACATACTACGGAACCAACAATGCTCTCTCCCAGAACATGGCGATGATCTCAGCTACCGTCTCAGTAGTTTGGTGGAGATCCTTAAACTCTCACACCAACCGTTGCACCTCAATCACTGGTGCAAACTCAGCCCTGAACCTAGTCACAAAATCACTTGATGTCATGGACTCAATCGCCTCGCCTCCCATGGCATGCCCTACCTCCTCCCACCGGTCACGGGCTCTGTCCTTCATAAGACAGGATGTAAGTCTGACCTTTGCCACTTTGGGACAACTGCTGCTACGGAAAGCGCTAGCAACATCTGCTAACCATCGTCTGCTCGCAATCGGGTCATTCTTCCTAAAGAACATTGGGGCTCCACATGCCCTGAACTCACGAAAGGTCAATGAACGTGCCCCCAACATGGCTACCATCTTAGAATGGAAAGAGTCCAAAGGCTCCTCCAACAGCTCCTTAATACCCTCTTTGATTGTACCGAAGACCACAAGAGTTTGCTCAAGTATGCAGCATGTAATCTCAGATAAAATGAACTCCCGTGTCTGACAAGTTCCCCGCTCCAGAACCTGAGTACGAGCCCTCACCCCTGAGTCCGAGCCCTCACCAGCACCAGAACTACTAACCAGTCCACCTTGAAGAGTCGCCATACTGAAAATAGACGATATAAACCATCAGAATACACATCAAAATATATATCAAGGAATCCCATACTCTACAAGCTTCCTTGTTTCATTACAGCTCTCCTTGACTAGAGTACGGATCCTCTGCTTCCAGTACTATGGGCCCATACTACCTTCCACATCTATCCATAGTTTCCTCAAGAATCGCTTTGATTCCTCCATTTTACTCCTTACCCATACAATAATCTTACAAGAAAAGGCTCCCATCACTAAATCTCTTCCTAAGTTCTCCTAAGGAAACCACCACACCACTCTTCGCCATCAGCTGTAGAAGGAACTCCTACTAGCACCTGCTAACTAGCTCACAAATATAATTACATATCACTGACACCATATAATTATTTGAATGAAAGTTCTCACACTACAACGGTTGGACTCAGACAAGAGCTGCGCAATAGAGTTAAAACCTGTCCTTCTAAAATTATTTACCTTCCATAATATGTAACTTAAAGTATTTTATTACTAGTTAGCTAATGCTAGTGGGAACTACTAAAAATCACAAAGCAGGCAGCATTTGAGCATTGAGTAATCAGAACCAAGCATAACCTAATCAGGCTATCCTATCACTCATTGATTAGTATTAGCATGTAAGTCTACAAGCTCATACATAAGGAATACAAAGGCATCTCTCCTAGCAATCTATGATGCAAATCCTTAGCAAATCCTTAGCCCTAACTAACAAGCGATTCACAGATTCATAAATCAAAGCATATCATAAATCATGTGTAGGTATTTTGGGAAAACTTACTTGAGCTCGGTCGATTGCATGCACCACACCCTTTTCTTTTATTAGAAAACCCTTTTATAAACATTCCTCTTTGAAACATTTTACCAAATCCTCTGTTTCAGTTCAGACACACCCGAGAGTATGTCTGAATCCCTCAAACAAAGGCTCTGATACCAACTTGTAACGTCACAAAAATTAAGACCAAAAATTTCATTTTTAAATTAATAAAACTGTAATCCAAAACATCATCATGAAACCAAGGTGGAACAAAGTGTATCAGTACAACAAAAAATATCAGAGTATATCACAAATTGCGAAATAATGTAGTATGTGCTCTGCAATCATCCTGATCCCTTCCCTTTTGAATCCGAAGCACCTATAACATAAAATGAAAACCCTAAGCACAAATCTTAGCGAGTTCCCCAAATTACCACATACCATACTTAATAAACATATACTAGTCCCCCACCCTTCATCAGGTCTCGCCCGACATCGGGCCTCACACAGTATATAGATCTGTCAGACATCAGGACTCGTCTGGCATTGGACCTCGCATGGTACACATATAAACATATGAACATATAATCATATGAACACATGCGATAATCACAAAGACAATAGCATACAATACAGCCATCGGGCCTCGCCAGGCATCTGGCCTTGCCCGGTAAGCATACCAATACATAACACATGCAAGAGTCAAGCAAACATCTACCATCCTAACATAATAAACCATGGAACGAAATTGGTGCCTTTGGCCCGCTAAACACAGTGAGGAAACTCACCTCAAGCTGCTGAATCACCCGAATGAATCTTTGAGTGTTGGCCCTAACAATCCCCGCACTATCAAAATTTGTAACATCTAATTATTAATTGGATTCTGAATCATAACCAAAACTCTAAGCTTTTTGGGCCATAACCAGGGTAAAATACCAATTTACCCTTTATCTAACTTGGCCCAAAACCAAGGCCCCACTCAACCATACATAGGCCCAAATCCTAAAGTGTGCGTGTGTATATATATATATATATATATATATATATATATATATATATGGCCTAATCTTCCAAATTGGGCCCGAACCCATCATGGGCCTGAAATCCAAGGAAGCCCAACATGCTAGCCCAAAGCCCAAAATAGAGGTCTAATGTCCCAAAAAGGCCCAAACAATAGGAGTCCAAACATTTTACCAATACCGAGAACGTCAAACCCAAGGCCCATCTGCTGAGTACGCGAGGCGTACACATCTTGTACGCTTAGTACTTCTCCTCGAGCTAGCATGTGCAACGTACCAGCTGGGTTCGCCCAACGTACTCCCTAGTGTGCCACCCTACTTAATTAAGCACTTACTCAGTTAAGCACTTACTCCAAACTCTTGAAGCTTGACCCTAAAGATGACTTATAATGTAAAGTTGGCAACTTTACGTGCGTGCATGGCTTAATGGGTCTCAAGAGCTCAAAAAGAGCTTAACAAAGGTCCTAATACATCTATGGGTCAAGATACACATAAAGCTTGAATTTGTATGCATAAGGGACCCCTAAAACGTCCAGATCTAAGGGATAAGCATCTGAAGCAACCTTTACTCACAAGGACCAAACAAAAGGGACCCAAATAAGCCATAAACAAACGCAAACTAGATCTACACAAGCAGATGACTATCTAAGAGCTTTATACCTCAAATAGCTCGAAATGATGATGGTTACTCTTCATATCTAAGCTGTACTCCAAGGAATAAGTCTTCAAGCTCCTTCTACCACTTTAAATGCACAAGAACAAACTAAAATTCTTCATAAGAACTCAAAAGCAGCAAAACAAAGGCTAGGGGTGAAATTAGGATTTTGAAGATATGGAGTCTGGTCTAAAATGTCCAGGAGGTGAGTTTAAGATGATTAAATAGGGCACAAACCATAAAAATTAGGGTTTGTCATAGGCCTACATACGTCATGCGTACTCCACGTATGCCCAACGTACGTGGATGGAATTCGTGGTCATCAGGAGGCTAGTACGCAAAGCGTACTCATAGACTATGCCATGCGTACTAACAAAGGACCATATTGATAATAACATAGCATAAGGGAATAAAAGAGGAACTTACCCAAACTTAAATGTTACAATTCTCCCCCACTTGAATCAAAATTCATCCTCGGAGTCCGTTGCTCCAAATAAATCCGGGAAGTGCTACCTCATCTCATCATCTGGCTCCCACTTCCATTCAGAACCCCTGCAATATTGCCACCGGGCTTTCACCAACTCAACTACCTTGTTTCGCAAGGTTTTCGTCTTCCGGTCAAGGATCGCCACCGGTCTCTCAATAAATTTCAAGTGGTCATCCACCTAAATATCCTCCAATGGAACCACCGCATAATCATCCACTAAACACTTATGTAACTGAGAGACATGGAACATGCTATGGATCTGACTGATCTCCTCTAGAAGATCCAAGTGATATGCAACCCATCCTACCCGAGCCAAAACCCAGAAACGGCCGATGTACTTGGGGCCCGTCTTGCCCCTCTTTCTGAATCGAATGACACCTTTCCAAGGTGATACCTTCAGGAGAAACATATCCCCCACATAGAACTCTAGATCCGATCAGCATCTATCGGTATAAGTCTTCTACCGACACCGAGCTGTCTGGAGTCTACTCGGAACCTGTTGTATACACCTAGTAGTCTTGAGTACCACTTCATTACTCCCCATGAACCGTTGACCGACCTCACCCCAACCTATCGGGGTCTTGCATTTCCTCCCATAAAGCATCTTAAAAGGACGTCGATCAATGCTAACGTGATAGTTGTTGTTATACGGAAATTCTGCTATTGGAAGATATGTATCCCAACTCCTACCAAAATCCAAAACACACGCCCTCAACATATCCTCTAAAGTCTGAGTGGTCCACTCACTCTGACCGTCCGTCTGCAGATGAAAGGTCGTGCAGAAATGCAGACGAGTACCCAACTCGTCATGGAACTGCTTGCAAAACAAAGGTCTAACGGCCCAACAAGGGCCAAACAATGGGAGTCCAAACATTGGCGCAATATCAAGAATGTCAAACACAAGGCCTATCTACTGAGTACGCGGGGCGTACTCAGATCGTACGCTTAACATACTCTTCTTGGGCTAGTACATGCAACATAGCAGTTGGGTACGCCCAGCGTTCTCCCTAGTGTGCCACCCTACATCATTAAGCACTTAATCAGTTAAGTCGTTACTCCAAACTCTCAAATCTTCACCCTAAAGATGACTTATCACGTAAAGTTGGCAACTTTACATGCATAGTGGGGCTCATGACCTCAAAAAGAGCTTAACAATGATCCTAATACATGCATGGGTCACGAAACACCATAAAGTTTGCATTTTTATCCATAAAGGACCCCTAAAACGTCCAGATCTAAGGGCTAAGCTTCTGAAACAACCTTTACTCACATGGACCAACAAAAAGGGACTAGAATAAGCCATAAACAAAACCCAAACTAGATCTATAAAAGGAGTTGACAAGCTAAGAGATTTATACCTCAAATGGCTCGAAATAATGATGTTAACTCTGGATCTCTAAGCTTTACTCCAAGAAATGAGTCTTCAAGCTCCTTCTACCACTTCAAAATGCACAAGAACACACCAAAATTCTTCACAAGAGCTTAAAAGCACCAAAAAAGGCTAGGGGAAAAATTAGGGTTTATAAGATTTAGAGGCAGGTCTATAATGTCCAGGAAGTGAGTTTAGGATGGTTAAATAGGGCACAAACCCTAAAAATTAGAGTTTGTCCCAGGCCTGCATATGCAATGCGTACTGGGCGTACGTGGATGGAATCTGCAATCACTAGGAGGCTAGTACGCTAAGCGTACTCCTAGAGTACGCCCCACGTACTAGCAAAGGACTAGATTGAAATCAATTGAATATAAGGGACTAAAAGAGGAACTTACCCAACTTGAATGTTACACATTTATCTTTGGTTAGGTATTCTTCAGGGTAGTTGGCAAGACCATGGGTTGGGCCCATGGCATTCGTGGAAATGTTGAAAGACTGTGGGGTAGTCGTAGCATTCACTAGGTTGGTATATGGTTGTGGAAGTGTGGTAAGTCTTTGACTTGGCTCGTATCCTTCTATAGGATGAGTTAGTTCATTCCAAGAATGGTTGTGAGATTGTGGAAGGGTTGTTTATTATAATATGGTGTTGCTCCTATGGTTTTGATAAGTGTTAATTAAGATGTTGACTTGGTGTCTGCAGGTCGGTGGGATGGTGGCCATATGTTTATAGGCCCATTGGGTACTGGTCGGGAATCTTCATGGCTGAGATTGGGTGATGTAAAGAACGGTGAGGAACCATGAGCTTCTCATTTGAATGGTTGGATGGTGTCACGGAATGTCGTGGACCCTCATGGATTTCATTTATGTGTTGGGGTGGTAGTTATGTCGTGGAGATCCACACAGTGTAATTCATTTTGGTCTTTGGCATACTTGGCTATTTTGAGTAGTATCTGAATACTATTGATGGCTTAGTAGTCGACGGGTATGGTTCAGGTTATGCTAGGATTTTGACTAGTTGGAAAAGTCACAGTTGTTTATCGGCATGTCCTCGTGGAGTTCCTTAGTGGATTTTTATTCATTGTTGCATGATCGGTTTTGGTTGAGTTAAGTTGCCAGTGGTAGAGTTCGTTCTAGGGATCATGGATGAATTGTTAGTTAAATTGTACCCTTGAGCGCATGGGAATATGTATGATGCCTAAGATATTCTTCCAGATTGACCACTGATATGCTAATGGGAGCGGTGAGATGGTGACGACTTAGCAGGAAGTCAAGTATGTATCTTAGAACTTTTAGGCAGTTTCTGAGCTTAGGTTGGGTTAAAATTCTTGATCGAAATATTTTGAATATTGCTATACTCGGTTTGGTGGTGTTCCTGATCAGAGACTTGGGATAAGTATGATGAGTGGATGATCATCGGCCAATATGTGTGTCCCTAGAAATTTTAGGTTGATGGACTCCCGATTCTGTAAAGTATAAGTCAATTCAGTCATAACATTGAGACTTTCCTAGTTTAAGTAGTTAGGGTCGTACCGTTGGGGGAGAGTGAGATAGTTGTTGCAATTAAATGTTTTCAAGTGTTTGGATTGTTGCTGGTATCAGTTGGGTTCTGCATGGTCTCTCGAGTTTTCAGTTTGGATGTGTTAATGTTATGAGGTGATGGGAGGGGCCATGTGGAATAGTGTTAGTATAGTTTTAGGAATTCTAACGAAGTCACATTTCGAGGACAAAATCCAATTTATGTGGGAGAGAATTATAACACCTGGTTTTAGTGGTGTCCTAATTTCGTGACGTCATGCCAAAATTTGATCAAGTGATGGTGTTGGGCTTCAAATGAATAGGGTTTAGGCCCATTCAAATGTTGGTAATGTTGGATTAAATGATTAAAGTCGTCGATTTATGCCTTGAAGCAAAGGGTAAAATTGGAAATGTGATATCTCAAGTTTCCTTGCATGAATTAAGGATTTTAGTTCAATATGTTTTAGTCAAAAGTAACTATATAATATTGTGGGGATCGTCAATACTTTTCCGTGCATATAAAGAACGACGAAAACGGAGTTAAAACAAGGAAGTTATGGTTGTTTGAAGTTGATTTGGAAGATGGGGGTTTTGCACTAAACAGGGCGTAGATGCTGAAGGAGGAGAGCATTTCTAAGGACCTACATATGGCATAAATTATGCTATGCATGGCGTAGCTGTTGATAACCAAAAACCTAATCCTAAGGCTTTGAGCCCTATTTAAGGGCTCTAACTTCTTGGAACCCTTCCTATTGCCAACCTCCATCACCTCATATTATTCCTTTGAAACCCTAGCCATAGATTGTGAGTTTTGGAAGCATGAGTCTGATTTTTGTCTGCATTCTTGAGGAAGGAGTCCTTTGGAGAATCAAGTGTGAGCTCTAAGCTTTGTAGATCCATATTTTTCACTCCATCACCTATCTCCAGAAGGTATAAAGCTTGCATAATGATGTTCCTTTTTGTTAGATCTAATTACCTCATGGGTTTTATTCTTTTCGTCCCCTAATCTTGGTCCTTGTGCGTATGGGTTATTCCAAACCATTTGAATGCCTTCTTTTGATATTTTTGAGGGTATAGAGTCATATAAATAAGAGCTTGGACATTCTCATCCATCCATGCATGAGTTCTTGAGAAATAGATAAGTTTATGGACTTAGGTTTTGGTTTTGTGCTCTTTGTGACCATCCAAATGGATAAAGTTGAGACTTTATCCATTAAGACATTCATTTAGATCCAAGCTGGGAGTTTGTGAGTTTGGCTTGCTATATTAAGAGCTTAATAGAAGTTTTTGGGACCAGGGGCGCTACATAAGGCGTAATCTAGGTACGCACGATGTAGCTCTATGCAAGTTGTAGATTAGTTAAGTAAGGCGTAAGTCAACTGAGGGTTGACCATTTAATTTTTGGCCTGTTTGACTTTTAGACTTAGTATTGGAAAGGCAAAATGGTCTTTTGTACAAAGGAGGCTTAATTGTGAGTCTATTCCTTTCATGGTCCAGTCATTTCCTTCGTTGTTAATTAGGGTTTTATTATGGATATGTTTAGCAAGAGGAGGCTTGATATCGTCAACTCGCGTGGATGGTTTATCTTGTCTTCAGGATTGAGGTGAGTTTCTCACTATACTCGTGGGTCAAAGGCACCAACGTTGACCCATCAGCTTATTTTATGTATCCTTGGGTATAGGATCTTGCTATGTTATGGTGGTCTGTTAGATTGGTATATCTGTATGATTACATGTATTGCTGTTTATTGTTTATCTGTTTGTATATGTTGACATAGTGTTTTGTGTTAAGGCGATACTACTTTTTGTTGTATGCCAACAAACCCGAAAGCAATCTACTCATAAGTTAAGGGTCGGGAGGGCATTCCCATTTTATGATGTGGGATTGGGAGCATTCCAGTCATAATCTGAGGGCCGGGAGGGCATTCCATTCTTATGCTGTGGGGTCGGGGGCAATCCCGGAGAATGTGGGTCTAGGGGTGATCTATTCATAAGCTGAGGCCACGAGGGCATTCCAGTCTTATACTGTGGGGCCAATATGCATGTATTGTTTATGAATTTTTGTGTGGGGTATTGTGGTGGAACTCACTACGCTTCGTTCTTACCCAGTTGTTTGTAATTGTTTTCGGGTACCGTAAGGTAATTAAGGGAAGGTGAAGGCATGATCATACACATCCTACACCTTATTTATACTTGAGAGATTATTTGATACTCTGACTCTATCAATTTGATTTGACTACAATGATTTATTGTCTTGTGGTTTTATGAAAATGATTTTAATAAAAATGAAAAATTTTGGCATGGTTTTTGGGATGATACATGGGGAGCACCAATGCTATTTTTGAGAAAGAGTGATGGTTCACATAGTATGTGTATTAATTATATATAGTTGAACAAGTTTACGGTTAAGAACTATTATCCACTTCCAAGGATTGATGATTTGATTGATCAACTTCAGGGTGCATCTTGGTTCTCTAAGATTGATTTCAGATTGGGTTATCATCAAATGAGGTTCATGGATGAGGATGTGCAGAAGACGACCTTTAGAACTCGTGATGGTCATTAAAAGTTTGTGTTGATGGCATTCGGGCTCACCAACACACCGGAAACATTCATGGATCTCATGAACCAAGTGTATAGGACTATGTTGGATCGATATATGATTCTATTTATTGATGATATCTTGTTCTTTTCTAAAACCAAGGGACAACATGAGGAGCACTTGCGTGAGGTTCTGCATACTTTGACGAGGGATTGGATTTATCTAAAATTCTCTAAGTGCAAGTTCTGGTTGCGTAAGGTGCAGTTCTTGGGTTACATCGTCAACCAAGATGGTATATTGGTCGTTCTGGCCAAGACCGAGGAAGTGATGCGGTGGGAGATTCTAAGGTCTCAATCTGAGATTCAGAGTTTCCTTGGGTTAGTAGGTTATTATCGGAGGTTCATCCAAGATTTCTCTAAGATTGCTATTCCTTTGACCCGTTTGACGAAGAAGAATGCTACTTTATTTTGGGCGCCTAAGCAGCAGGCAACATTTGAGACTTTGAGGCAGATATTGTGTGTGGCTCTGATACTAACCCTTCTCAAGGGTGTGGATGTTTTTGTGGTTTATTGTGTTGCATCGATTATGGGATTGGGTACACTGCTTATGCGAAGGGGTCAGATGATTGATTACACTTCGAGGTAGTTGAAGCATCATGAGGCGAATTAACCTACTCATGATCTGGAGCTGGGGGTTGTGATTTTCACCCTCATGATTTGGCGGCTTTATTTCTATGGGATCTGGTGTACCATGTACACGGATCACAAGAGTTTGAGATATTTTATGGATCAACCGAACCTGAATATGAGGCAAAGCAGATGGATGTACATGGTGAAGCATTATAACTGCGAGATTTTCTATCATCCTAGAAAGGCCGATGGAGTGGATGATGCCTTGATTTGTTAGGAAATGAGTACTCCTATCTGATACCTATTCTTGAGGATGGTTATCACTTCACCACTGTTAGATTTGATTAGGGAGGCACATACTGAGGGGTTAAAGGAAGAGAATTGGAAAAGAGAGAAGATGAGGGGTCAGGTTCTTTTATTTGTCAGAGATAGTCGGGGCTTGTTGACTCGGTGCAGCTGGGTATGGGTTCTTTCTTCTGTTGGAGTTACGCAGACCTTGTTGGAAGAAGCACACAAGTCAAATTTTTTGATCCATCCAGGTACCATGAAGATGTTTAGAGACCTTAGACTTAACTATTGGTGGCCCTATATGAAGAGGGAAAAAGCTTGGTACGCAACTATTGCTGGACCTTAGACCTGAGACTTAGCTATTTGTGGCCTTGTATAAACTCAAGGCCGAACATCAGAGACCCCATGACAAGATTCATCTATTGCATATTCCCATGTGGAAATGGGAAGAGATCACCATGGATTTTATCATAAAGTTTCCAAGAATGGCACATGGGGTTGATACTATCTGCGTCATTATCGTTAGGTTAACCAAAAGTGCCCACTTCATCTCGATTTAGGAGAGTTCTTCTGTAGAGAAGTTAGCCGATATCTACATCAAGGAGGTGGTTGCATAACATTGAGTGTCGGTTTCAATCGACTCTGATTGTGACGTTCTATGACAACCCGGAACTGCCACCTTGTATACCTAGTCAACTCAACCAATGTTAAACCCGTATCCGTTGTCTTCTAACACTGTTTAAGGGTTCATTTAAGCGTTCTAAGCTTGTGTACAGCCGAGAGTGAGGTTAGGAATGAGTCGACAAGTCATATAGTGACAAAACCGGGCCATACACACCTTTAGATGGGTGTGCGGCCGCACACCCTCCCTTATGGCAACACAACCACCCTTATATAAAGGGTAGACCCCTTTCCTTTCATTCATTTCACTCCTTGGCAACACACCACATGATTCCTCTCAAGCTTCTTCAACCGCGAACCCTCCAAAGCTTCGAAAACGTGAGTAATCCATCCTTTAGCTTGTTGTGCTTGAAGAACCTCTTGATCTAAGCCTTGATTCATCATGTCCCGTCATGTTCTTCATCTCCTTGAAGGAGTGCGGCCGCACACCCACATAAGGTGGCCTCACACTCCTAAAAGACCCTCCAAAGTGAGAGTTTGGCTTCCATCTTCGAGTTAGACATGACCATAGCCTTGCTACACCTTGGAAATAACATTTTGGACACAAAACTTGAAGGGTGTACGACCACACACTCCTGTGTGCGGCAGCACACTCCCGTGTGCGACCACACACACACATTCTAAGACCACAAACCCATTTCTAAGACCCTAAACTGGTACTACAACCAAGTATGGACCTAGAACACTTCATGGATGCAAGTATGGACCTTGAAAAAATCTCAAAGGCACTTGACAACATGAGTGTACGGCTGCACACCCATTGGGCCGCACACCCATGGCCGTACACACCTTTAAGGTGGCCATACACCTCCCTCATGCAATCCTTTAAGGTTCTAACACTTAGTGCAAGTAGTTCCAAGTCCCTAGAGTGGTTCTTCATCACATTTAGTGGTGAAATACCTTCATTTGACTCCTTTATGTGTTATTACGTGTTAATTAGGATCAAATCGTGTTCAAGGCCTCACTTGAACATCCAGAATTCCGTATCGATCCCTCATTCAACCACTTGCCTGAGGTGAGTTCACACCCCTACATTTTCCGTGTTTTTAATGTTTTCAGGGGGGAATACAAGCCAAACTCAATGTGTTTTATTAAGTTTTAAACTTATTAATACAGTTCAATGATTTCCACGTTCAATAAAATATTCTGATATTTTACCCCTTTTGTATTAAGTTGAGCATAAGGGAAGCTTTTATTTTGGAAATCTAACTTCATGATTTCAGAAAGGTTTTTACAAAACATTTTTCCATATCAACTCTAATAAACTATAATGGGTATAGTTTGGGATAACCCTCTAGGCAGTTTTTACCAAATCAGATTTCATGAATGAATATATATAAACTATGATAGATTTAGTTTATGTTATATATTTTCTCAGGAGTATAAAATACAATTATTTTATTGTTTTATACTGTTTCTAGCGCGTAAACTAGATTATACAGAATTGTAAGGCTCTACTTCAATACTGTACCCTTAGGTGTACAGGGATAAATCCTTTTAGTATAACCAGAGTCTCCTGGAGGGAGAGCGTGAGATTTGTGAATATATCTATTCGGGACTGACAATCCCACACCTGAACTGCTAGCTACAGTTAGGCAGGCATGCCTGAGGTGAACAAATGTCATTTAGCTTAACGCCCGAAGAACGTTATAAAGGTCTCTCGGTCATATCAAGTATGGTTATACGACTCGCAAATAAGTATAAACAAACTTTGTTTTACGGACTCTATTCCTCATTTGTTTTATTTTGAGTAATAAAACTATTTTTATATATGCTGATAGTAATCAGGGATTTCTAAACTGGCATCACTACCTCTAGGACGGACAACTTGTTTTTAGGGAAAATATAGGATTTTCCCAGGATAACACTGGCATTTCTAAAACTGATTGTTTATTTTCTACTAATGAATGTTCGTATTCATTCCATGACTCATTGGATTGTGCGTACTTGGTACGAACTGGGAAGTCATGGAAAGAACGGGTTTTCAAACAAGCTTTTCATAAGAAAATATAGGATTTTCTTGAGGAACACTTTTGAAAAGAATCAAAGAACATTTTTCCACCAAAACTAAATGCTTATGAACTCACCAGCTTTATGCTGATACTCTTTCAAAACTGCTTGTATTCTAAGGGAATTAGTAGGCAGGTACTTCCAGGAGTTGGCAGAAGTCGGAGCATTATAGTCACGTCTGTCCATTTTACTTTTGATATGAACAAAACAATGTATTAAACAATGTAAACCTTTTTCATATATGTATTCAATGTCTGGTTGTGTTTATATGCTTGATATGATACAACTGTTGTGATACTACGCATGAAGTCATCCGCCCCGAACGTTTCCGCCGTTCCGGTTTGGGGGTGTGACAGATTGGTATTAGAGCCCTTGTTTATAGCGAACTAAGTATACCGAACCTTACATGGTATACAACTATAAATACTAAGGGGCCTAAGTGCTCTAAACTAAAACTATACTTTCAAAAATATGAGTATTTTTATAATAAAGTATATAAGTATACCCGAGCATCAGAATCTGCGTCATAAGTAGAACAAAACAAAATTATTTGGATGTTGGACATCGCGGTTAAACTTGGGCAGTTATGTAATCATGTCTAGGATCAATATAGCTTGATCAACTATATTCATTCGAGACATGACCAACATGTGCTTGGGAGTGACTGCGGTGTTGCAGCAAGCCTAAAACTTACCTAGATACCAGAAGAGTTCTAGAACCGAACATAAGGATTAAAATACTATAGCAGTATTTTAGGGTGCTATAACGACCGAACCAGAAACCTACCCAAAGATCCATTCTTCAAGAGTCAATCATGAAACTATAATACATTGGAAGTATTATTAGATTCCATGTCTATTAACTATCCCTTTTCCATCACCTCGTGTAGATAGCATGGATTGATTCCATCTTCCTGGCGACCCGTACTTTCCCAACCAAGGAGATGGTGGATGTATCGAGCAAGAGCCAGAAGGAAACCATGAAATTCCTTTGGACGATGACTTTTCCGAACCAATTCCTGAAGAGACTGACTCGGAACCCGAAGCCGAGAACCTACCTCAAGTGGCCCCAATACCAAATCCCAACCCCCAGCTTGTACTCGAAGGCCCAACGCCTATGTGGGTCAGAAGCCTGGATAGGTGGAGTCACGAACAAGGCCAACCCCGCCCGTACGATGGGGATCGCTGCTTCTACAATGTGGACGAAGGAGGCTCCGCAGATAGAGCCCTTCCAATCATAGTCCGCCGAGTGGCCCGCAATGTTGAACTAAACGTGGCGGCCATTCAGCGAACCGTGGAACTTGAGGCAGACTCAGATACCAACACAAACCGCATTCGCAACCTCGAAGTTGCTCTTGGGAGAACTACGAGAGACAATGAAGCCCATCAGCGAGAGCTAGCTGCAACTCGAGATGAGGTCATAGAGCTCTGAGCACGCCAATCAGTGTACGAGAGCCGCCTGCTTGACATGGAGCGCCAGCTGGCTAACTTAAGGATCCGTCCAAGGAGTGCCCGTCACCAGTAGGAAATGTTCTACTCATCCTTCCTTTTGGTCTAAAGAATAGCTTTCATATTTATGTTCTAAGTAGCTCTTTCCCCTGTAGACATTCTTGTCTTGCAAGTACAGATTCACTAGTTCGTTATGTTTTCAAATTGTACCTCTGTTGGTATGTTGTAGACCTACTCTTAGGTCAAATTTTCCGAACACTGTGCAATCTCAATACCAACAATAGTGACAACAATCCTATTTCAGTTGAAGAGTGATCTTTGTCAAAAGAATACCTTAGACCGGTAGCATGCAAACTAAGCAACTTTATCAAAGTCTTACCACTGTTTTGTTTTTAAAACATGTATCCTAGGATGTACTCTTACCTTAGACGATCATTCCTTTTTCCCCATCGATCTTATATCAGTCTCCATACAAAGTTTTGATGTCATAATCGGCATGAGATGGTTGAGCCCCAGATCGTCCTGATGTTCTTTGCTTCGAGAAAGCGATTCGTCTCAATCTTCCCTCTGACGAAGTCCTCACTGGTTACAGTGATAAAATTTGTTCGAAGCCCTGAAGCATCTGCGAAAAGGATGCCATGCATTCCTGGCTCATGTTGTCAATGAGACGTAAAAAGTCAAGGACCTCGAGAGCATCTCCGAAGTCTGCAACTTTCCTAATGTCTTCCCCAAAGACATTCCAGGGATTCCTCCCGAGCGCCAAGTTGAATCCTGTATCGACTTGATCCCCGGAGCTACCCTTATAGCTAAATCTCCATGTCGACTAGAGCCGGCGAGAATATGAGGGTTATCCAGCCAGCTCAATGAGCTGAGAAGCAAGGAGTTCGTAAGTTTAATATAAGTGAACTTTATTGTGTTCCAATCTTTTCTATTCTTGCTAGGACCACATCATGGGTATGTGGGTCGAATCAATGAAAGTCGAATAGCCAAAACGGGAAATCTTAATGCATAGATAAACATTTAGGATACATCCAGAGGCAACCATCGTTGCTCACAAGCTTCTTTTCTGGACATATAGCAGAACCATGTCTTCACAAGGAGATAACCAACCGACTAGCGAGACACTATTCTTACAGATGGACTACGCTACATTCCAGGCCACAGTCACCGTTGCCGTGAGCTCTGTCATGGCACAATTCCACAACCTGAATGGGAATGGGAACAATTTCAACACCTCAAACCGTAGCAACACACTAGGAAACCAACAAGGGCTGATCCAGGAGGACACTCCAACTCCCAAACCTAAGAGCGCCAAACGAAAATTCTAGAACAAGAAGGAGTGCAAGTTGTCTCAGAAACTTGCCAAGAGACAACAACCCGTGATAACTCCTACAGCCACAACATCCGCCAAACCAGTGCCAACGCCTGTGCGGCGATATGCTGGAAAACTTCCAAATGGCGAGAAATGCAATTTCCACCATGTAGGATAATGCCACGAAATTCGATGTAAGAACTACAACAGGCAAGGACACACCACCCGTTACTAGAGGGCACCGGCACAGCCAAATACCTCGATTACTGGTGTAAAGATGGGTCAGATTTGCTACAGTTGTGGCAAACCCGGACATTTCAAAAGAAATTGTCCAAGGACTAAGGATGACAAGGAAGCTCGCTTCGCAAAGACCCCGACTCAACACATCACTTCCACCACCGATGCTAGCATATTTCAAGTGTGTTGTGCATGTGGCGAAATGGGACATTTCAAAAGAGACTGCCCAACAGAGAAAAGCAATGAGGAAACAGGAGGAGTCTGACCTCAGGGAATGAGGAAGCATCAAAGAACCCTGCTATGTTTTGGTACGTTTTCAAAAACTCCAATAATTACTCATAATCGTGATTACTTCCTCGTCCAAATTAAATTGCGACGTTCTTATAAGACTTAAAGCCCCAATGAGTAAATTATGACAGCTTAGTGGATACGTTAGAGTCAGTCGTAGTTATACATGGCTTGTATACACCAAGCAATCATAGGAAGATCTAGTAAGAACCATTTCATAAAAAGCTCGTAGTTTCAAAACGTCAGGACCCTCGTGTTAGTAGTACCCACCAATTTCGAATCAAACACAGAAAACACCAGAGACATTCATCTCGGGCACCAATGTTCGAGCAAAACGATCCTTCCGGACGAACTTAGCGCGCAATTCTACGACGTCATCCTGTTTAGTCCGACTGAGTCTATGTTATACCAAACCCTTTTGTCTTCAATCGATCGATCGCAAAACTCTCGTCGCTCGTAACGAGAAACTAGATGCAAACTTTGAAAATTCATCTCTCTTCGAAACTTGAAAGTATTCATAAGAAGAGTTTTATCCACAAAGAGATGGACAAAGTAAGAGAATAATCCGGACAATTGTAGATACGTCGTGGGACACTCATCTACCCTTAGTTGAACTTTCTTATAACAACGGTGACCTTACCAGCGTCAAGGCCGCGTCGTTCGAAGCCCTCTACGGCCGTAAGTACAGACCCCCTCTGTGCTGGGCTGAGGTGGGCGACACGCAACTAGTTCAGAGTCAAGTCCCCGACAGCACTCTCACGAGTCCTGAAAGTATCTGAGAAACGACTAAAAAGATCGAACGAAGGGGCTACGCCAATGAGAGACAAAAACCATTCGAATTCCAGATTGGTGAACGTGTCCTTCTTGCATGTCTCACCTTGGAAAGGCCTGATACGCTTCAGATATCGTAGAAAGATGAATCCAAGATACGTGGGACCGTCCGAGATCCTTGCTAGGATCGGTCCCGTTGCGTACAAACTCCAGTTACCCCGAGAACTTAGCAACGTCCATCCCGTCTTCCACGTGTCGAACCTAAATAAGTGTCTGTCCGACGAGACACTTGTGATTCCCCTCGACAATATCGAGTTAAACGAGATTCTACACTTTGTGTAGGAATCATTTGAACTCACGGATCGAAAAGTCAAACCGAACGAAATAACGTCACACCCCGATAGTAGAGGTTCGTTGGTATATCAAGCGAGAACTCGAATTCACTTAGGAGCACGAGAATCCAAGGAAAACAGAAGTACCCCATATTTCCAAGTTCTCGAGTTGTATCTTTATTCTTGAATTTCGGGACGAAATTCCCTCTAATGGAAGGATGATGTGACAACCCGGAACTGCCACCTTGTATACCCAGTCAACTCAACCAATGTTAAACCCATATCCGTTGTCTTCTAACACTATTTAAGGGTTCATTTAAGCGTTCCAAGCTTGAGTACAGCCGAGAGTGAGGTTAGGAATGAGTCGACAAGTCATATAGTTACAAAACCGGGCAATACACACCTTTAGGAGGAGTCTATGGCTGTACACATGGGTATGCGGCCGTACACCCCCCCTTATGGCAGCACACCCACCCTTATATAAAGGGTAGACCCCTTTCCTTTCATTCCTTTCACTCCTTGGCAGCACACCACACCATTCCTCTCAAGCTTCTTCAACCGCGAACCCTCCAAAGCTTCAAAACGTGAGTAATCCATCCTTTAGCTTGTTGTGCTTAAAGAACCTCTTGATCTAAGCCTTGATTCATCATGTCCCGTCATGTTCTTCATCTCCTTGAAGGAGTGCGGCCGCACACCCACATAAGGTGGCCTCACACTCCTAAAAGACCCTCCAAAGTGAGAGTTTGGCTTCCATCTTCGAGTTAGACATGACCATAGCCTTGCTACACCTTGGAAATAGCATTTTGGACACAAAACTTGAAGGGTGTACGACCACACACTCCTGTGTGCGGCAGCACACTCCCGTGTGCGACCACACACACACATTCTAAGACCACAAACCCATTTCTAAGACCCTAAACTGGTACTACAACCAAGTATGGACCTAGAACACTTCATGGATGCAAGTATGGACCTTGAAAACATCTCAAAGACACTTGACAACATGAGTGTACGGCTGCACACCCATTGGGCCGCACACCCATGGCCGTACACACCTTAAAGGTGGCCATACACCTCCCTCATGCAATCCTTTAAGGTTCTAACACTTAGTGCAAGTAGTTCCAAGTCCCTAGAGTGGTTCTTCATCACATTTAATGGTGAAATACCTTCATTTGACTCCTTTATGTGTTATTACGTGTTAATCAGGATCAAATCGTGTTCAACGCCTCACTTGAACATCCAGAATTCCGTATCGATCCCTCATTCAACCACTTGCCTGAGGTGAGTTCACACCCCTACATTTTCCGTGTTTTTAATGTTTTCAGGGGGGAATACAAGCCAAACTCAATGTGTTTTATTAAGTTGTAAACTTATTAATACAGTTCAATGATTTCCACGTTCAATAAAATATTCTGATATTTTACCCCTTTTGTATTAAGTTGAGCATAAGGGAAGCTTTTATTTTGGAAATCTAACTTCATGATTTCAGAAAGGTTTTTACAAAACATTTTTCCATATCAACTCTAATAAACTATAATGGGTATAGTTTGGGATAACCCTCTAGGTAGTTTTTACCAAATCAGATTTCATGAATGAATATATATAAACTATGATAGATTTAGTTTATGTTATATATTTTCTCAGGAGTATAAAATACAATTATTTTATTGTTTTATACTGTTTCTAGCGCGTAAACTAGATTATACAGAATTGTAAGGCTCTACTTCAATACTGTACCCTTAGGTGTACAGGGATAAATCCTTTTAGTATAACCAGAGTCTCCTGGAGGGAGAGCGTGAGATTTGTGAATAGATCTATTCGGGACTGACAATCCCACACCTGAACTGCTAGCTACAGTTACGCAGGCATGCCTGAGCTGAACAAATGTCATTTAGCTTAACGTCTGAAGAACGTTATAAAGGTCTCTAGGTCATATCAAGTATGGTTATATGACTCGCAAATAAGTATAAACAAACTTTGGTTTACGGACTCTATTCTTCATTTGTTTTATTTTGAGTAATAAAACTATTTTTATATATGCTGATAGTAATCATGGATTGCTAAACTTGCATCACTACCTCTAGGACGGACAACCTATTTTTAGGGAAAATATAGGATTTTCCCAGGATAACACTGCATTTCTAAAACTGATGGTTTATTTTCTACTAATGAATGTTCGTATTCATTCCATGACTCCTTGGATTGTGCGTACTTGGTACGAACCGGGAAGTCATGGAAAGAATGGGTTTTCAAACATGCTTTTCATAAGAAAATATATGATTTTCTTGAGGAACACTTTTCAAAAGAATCAAAGAACATTTTTCCACCAAAACTAAATGCTTATGAACTCACCAGCTTTATGCTGATACTCTTTCAAAACTGCTTGTATTCTCAGGGAATTAGTAGCCGGGTACTTCTAGGAGTTGGCAGAAGTCGGAGCATTATAGTCACGTCTTTCCATTATACTTTTGATATGAACAAAACAATGTATTAAACAATGTAAACCTTTTTCATATATGTATTCAATGTCTGGTTGTGTTTACTATGCTTGATATGATACAATTATTGTGATACTACGCATGAAGTCATCCGCCCCCGAACGTTTCCGCCGTTCCGGTTTGAGGGTGTGACACGTTCTTTTCACTTCTACGTTTTTAAGGAAGTTTCATGAGGGGCTGGGTACTCGATTGCTTTTCAGTACCTCTAACCACAAAAGACCGATGGTCAGTGTTAACAGACCATATAGACACTAAGGGATATGTTGTGTGTATGTGTATCAGACTTTGATAGGAGCTAGGATACTTATCCTTTTTTAGTTGAATGCTCCTACAACAATATTTATCACGCTAGCAATGGTATGCCTCCCTTTGAACTACTGTATAGGAGGAGATTTCGGACCCAAATTTGTTGGGGGTGAAGTTGGCCAGCGAGTGATGGGGAGAACTGAGGTAGTGTTCAATACTATGAAGCTGATTCAGTATGTAAGTGGTAGGCTTTGGACCACATAGATTCGACAGAAGAGTTATGTCGATCGATGTTGTTCTGACCTTGAGTTTTAGGTGGGGGATAATGTGCTATTGAACGTTTCATATTGGAAAGGTGTCATCTGATTTCGGAAGTAGGGAAACTTGGGCCTCAGATTCATTGGACCTTTTAGGGTTGTCGCCCGGGTGGGCAAGGTTGTGTATCGTTTGGATCTACCCACTGAGCTTAGCCAGATCCATAATACTTTTCATGTCTCTCAGCTGTGGAAGTGTTTAGGCGATAATTGCACAATGGTTCCTTTTAATGACATTGAGATCGATGAATGCTTGAATTATGTGGAGAGACCTGTTGCGGTTATTGACCAGAAGATGAATACCTTGCACAACAAGGATGTGGGTTTGGTGAAGGTGCAATGGCAGCACCGGAAGGGTTCCAAATGGAGTTGGGAACCCAAAGATGAGATGAGGGAGCATTATCCAGAGTTATTTGCAGTAGCGGATTTCGAGGAATAAATCTTATTCAAGTGTGGGAAAGTTGTAACACGTGTTTCCTGGTATGGTTCTTCTGAATTTAATTTCATTAATTAAGTTTTGGGATTTTGACTAGGCCACAATGTGGTGATGGAATGATCACGACGTGGAAACCTACTTCAGGAAACGTGCATCCGTGAACCACCACGATGTGGCGGCGGCTAGAGTTGAAAACCCCGAATTCCAATATTAGTGTTCTATTTAAAGGCATTTACTCCTAGGGCTGCCTCATTTGGCAACCTCCATCCTCTGACAATGATCCCCACCCAAACCCTATTCTTTCTGTCTGTTTTGAGAGTGTGAAGTGATTTTTTTGAAGCTTAAAAGAAGGAGTTTATCTTGTGGTTTGTGATCATGGTTTTGGCTTGGATCTAGCATCTTCATCTCATTCCTGGCCTTGTGGAGGTATAAAGTATCGACATTGCTAATTGTATCTTTAGATATTGTTTGAGGTCATTTTATGAGTTTTTAGTGCCAATCTTCTTATCTTTGGAGTTTGAGTGAACTCCAGAGGCTTTGAGTACATTATCCAGCTGCTAAACCACGGTGTTGGTTGGAAAGTGGTTTTGCATGACTTAGTTTAGTTTCCATTCATTTTGTATAACGATTAAGAACTTAGGATTTGAGATCTTGACTTACTGGAATTTCTTAATGGATAAATTTGGAAACTTTATCCATTAAGACCTTAGGGAGATTCATATCTGAGCTTTGGATCCCTTTAGGGTAAGGGGATAATATCGTAATCCATTAAGTTGTTTCTGTTTAGTTTCCACGACATGGTAACAAGCTTTCCTCGACGTGGTGGCTAGCTTGGTCGCGACAATTTTGTCGCAAGGCCGCCATGACGTGTCCAATAGGTGGCCATGATGTGGAAATCGCCTTGGGTGACTTTGACCATTGAAATTTGACCTGGTTGACTTTTGGTCAAATGGGTAGTTTATAGGGTAGACGAAGGTCTAATCTTGAATATTTTAATAGGTGGGTTGTAGCACCAGTTTCATGTTATTTCGAGCTATAGTTGATTTAGTTCGAGTGTGAGGTGAGTTTTTTCACACTAAACTATGTAGGGTGCTAGATTGTCTTTGTGACTCTTGCATGTGTGTTGTGTGGGGCCCATTATGTTGGGCGGGGCCTATTATGCTTGGCGGGGACCATTACATGGATGGGACCTGATATGTTGGGTGGGTCCTGTTATATGGGCAAGGTCCAATGTTATGTATGGTATGTGGTATTTTGGGAAACTCAGTAAGATTTGCGCTTACGATTTTGGTTTTTAAATATTTCAGGTACTTTTGGTTCGAAAGTGAAGGGCCCAGCTTGAACGCACTGCATCCCCTGAAGTTTATTTGTATATTATATGTTTGATATACTTTGATGTTTTGAGACTTTTTATATACATTGGTTGGTTTGAACAAATGATTTTATGGTTTTGGTGGTTAAAATTAGAAGTTTTTTTTACTTGATATGTTTGGGACGTTACACTTAGTATCAAGTTCAATTACTACATCATGGAATATGGATAAGTTTCATAATTAACCCCTTCAAGGACACAACAACTCAATGTTGTAGCTAAGAGGATAAATTGAACCTTGTTAGATATGGTTTGTTCCATGATGAATCTAGTGTTGCTTAGAATATGATTTTAGGGGTATGCCTTAGTGACAACCGCCCATATCCTAAATCTTGTTCAAACCAAGAAAGTATCCAAGAAAACTCATGAGATGTGGAGTGGGAAACCTCCCTCACTCATACATATCAAGGTCTGGGGTTGTGTGGTTCTCGCTTTGCGCGAGACCCAAGATAAACTGGAAACCATAGCCGAGAAGTGTATATTCATTGGTTATCCACAAAATTCCTATGTATACTTGTTCGACAAACCAAATGAGAACATGGTTTTTGTAGATCGAAGGGGAGTCTTTCTTGAAATAGAGCTCGTATTCAAAGAGGACAGTGGGAATGCAATTGATCTTGATGAAATTAAAAAGTCAACAAATGAGAAGACTTTAGTTGACACTAACGCTCAACCTGGGCATTAAATATATTGTGACATCCTCTAATTTTCATAACCAATTAAAATTTTTATTTACGCTTACATTATCATTGATGTGGAATTCCCAATACATTTGAAAATTTTGGAGTACAAGTAATTCTCTCTATTTAATAATACCCTAAGGATGTCATAATCGATACAGAAATGAAAGTTACAGTATAAAGACCTAATGGTCCTAAACTCTATTGTAGGCTGTCTCTTAATCACTCAGCATCCGAATCAAGTTCTAGTTGCGTAAGTCTTGAAACATGTGATGCATGTAAACTGAGCGGGTCAGGTTGGGAAACCTGGTGAGATGTATTGGTATTTGAATCCCACAATATTGTTATGATAATATTCGTTGATTATCATACCAAAAAAATCAATTGTTACCATACAATATCCATATAGGCTTACATTCCCACATATCCATTCCTATCTATCCTCAAAGATTATCAAGGATAAATTATCTCTCCTGGTGAACATTTAAAAAGCTTGAATACTCATCTATGGGATTCCTTGGCCGGTGTAGTCATAAAGACATATGGGTCATTAGAGTATTTGATGAATATTGTATCCCAATTCATCTACGTCTGTGAGTAAGGAGCTCACACCACCAACAAAAATCACAAGAATATCTAGAATGATCAAGTGTTGTCACCTAATCTTGGACGTGAGACAACATACCACTACAACTTTTTGAATAGGACCTACCATTTCTGGTTATCCAAGGGGAATACTACAATGTACTCTAGTACAGAGGTATCGTACATCGACACCTGAGAGTGTCATGGAACAGAACATTACTCCCCGTTCCTAGCATACACACATTCTCCTAATGAAACTACCCAATATTAAACCTAAATGAACTAGGTATCTTCCGTAAGTCTAATTTTATCCCTGGACTGGATTACAATGCATGTAACCCACTTCTAATACCAAATCTATTCTTGGGTGACACTAACCTTTCTTTAGTGCATATATTTTCCATAAAAAGTGTTAGGTATTATTATTCATCTGTCTTCTTACTACTAATACTTCTAATATTATTATATAGTATTATCTATTTATCCGAATATAAAATGGAACCATATCCAATTCATATATAGCACGGTGTGTGTGTGTGTGTATATATATATATATATATATATATATATATACATATATACACACACATGTCTTAATATATAATCCAGGCAATAAGCATATAGTTCACATACGACTTCCAACAAATATTTAATACTTTAATTAATACTTGTATTACATCATGTTCATGAAAGGGACTATGCACTCACTTGATAAAATGGGTAAGTGATGATTTCGGCAGTGCTTCGCTTCGCACTTCTGAAAACACCTAGATGTATAAAGTATGAAGCCTTAGTCTAGTTTCATAATCCTTATGACTATTTACTTATACTCTACATTCCTCAATAATCTCGATATCTACATGAAGATCTATTGAGTTAGGAATAACCAGGTAGGATCATATCGGAAGTAGGGTTCGTTTGGTACACAAAGTATTCTGTTTGGAAATATACCTTTAAACATCTCGATGAATCCAACCTAGACATCACTCCCCTAAGTAAATCAATTAGTATAATAACTTGGAATCATTAAAATATATTAATTATCGGTTCATAATATTGACATATAACTATAATTAAAAGTAACAGTAAAATATAACAAGCGTGGCTTAACTTATAGAGTAATCTAGTGAAAATTGGGAATTACACGGGCAGAACTCTGACCTGGGAGCTTGTATTCGCCAGCTATCTGACAGTGTAGGGCTTCGCCAAAGGGGCTGGAAACTTGGGACTCAAAGTGACTATGGATGTAAGGTGTTCAAGAGAGAATCTAGGAGAATGGTGTGAGGAAAGAGCTGATTTTCGTATTTAAACGTGAAATGACGCGTTAGGTTCTTTTCATTACCACTCATCAGCCTGTCAACCTAATTCCCTTAACACCTTTACTTAAGTAACTTCTCATAACTATTATTCCTTCTCCAAGGATAAAAGGGTTCATGAACTTAACCATTCTATGTATCTTTAATGTAACGTCCCAAAAATAGTGAGTAAAATTTTTCATTTTAAATAAGTCAAAACCATTAATCCATTATCCCAAAAGACGATCAGAGTAAAAGTCTTCTCAAAACATCAGAGTAAATCATAGACAACCATTGCAAAATAAATATTCAGGGGATGCAGTGCAATCAAGTCGGGCCCTTCTGTTTTGAACCAAAAGTACATGAAAACATTTAAACACAAAACCATAAACACAAAGCTTAGTGAGTTTCCTAACATAACACATACCATACAAATATACGACAACACATAGCTATGTCGAGTCCATAACAACCCACGAGTCTATATCAACATCGATTCCATAATAACTCTATATAACAACACATAGTTGTGTCCGGTTCGTATTAACACTCAGGTCCGTATCAACCCCACATACATAAACATACAATCATATCAAAAAGTGTCTCAAAGACAACTACTAACCTTCAACATAATCTAGTGGGTCGGCATTGGTGCCTTCGACCCATGAGTACAATGAAGAGACTCACCTTAAGTACTCAACAGAAGCCCAACAACTACCTCAACAATAGAACAGCCAACCCAAACTTCCTAAAACCAAACTGGGGCCAATCCTAAGTCCAATACTCAATTCTACCCAAGTTTGACCAAGAGTCAAACTGGTCAGAAATTCAATGATCAACTTAGTCAAATTCAACGTCACGTCGTGAGAATGCAATAACAAAACAATCGCGATTATGGACACCATTACATCGTAACACATCCTATGTCACGTCGTGACTTCTGGTCAGAAGGCCAAAATATTTATAAAGTTCTTAATCTCTATAGAACATGTCCCATAACCTCAAATCCGGTTCCTAAATAACTTCACAATGGATAAAGTTTCCAAATTTATCCATTAGGATAGTCCAAACAACCAAGAAGTAGTCTTTAAGTCTCAAAGGGACCAAGAATGCATATTTCTCAGCTAAATCCATTAAGTCCAAGTCTCCAACCTTCATATCTGAAACAAAATGATGTTTAGATGGATAAAGTTTCCAAATATATCCCTAAGAATGTCTCAAGCTTTCAAGCTCTAAACTTTAATACACCAAAATATCCAAAATGACTTAAATAACTTGCATGGCTGAAAGGGAAGGCAAAATATCAAAACTTTCCTAGTCCATGAGGTCCAAGAAAACATTCTAATCAAACGGTGTTTGAGTATAGATCACATAGAATATTCTTGAGACCAAGGAGACTAATAAAGTTGCAAACTTTATTCCCAACTCTCACTCAAAACTCATTAAAATGGACCAAAACACCAAATACACTTAGATCCAAAAATGAAATGCAATAAAGCTTGGAACTTTATAACTTACAAAGATCTAGAAGGTAGATGAAAGTTGAGATCTTCAATTCCTAAGCTTCAAGGATCAATCTTGCATGAAAACATTGTTCCAGAACCACCAAAAAATGGATGAGAGAGGAGAGGGGCGACTTAAATCTTGAAAATGTAGGCTAGGGTTTCTCCTAAGAGGTTCTAGATATGATGGAGGCAAAGAAAATACCCTAAAACATGAATCCTTACCTTTAAAACCCTAAAAAATTTATAAGCTTTGGGCTGCACAGTTCTCACGTCGTGAAAATATATTCTCACCTCATGAGAATAGGCTCCTCTCACGTCGTGACACATATCTCTAACCCCATGAGGATAGACTTTCATCCAATTTCACTCTAACTTCAAACAGTCATAACTTTTTCATTTCAACTCCATTTTCAGTGATCTTTATATCCACAGAAAGATATTGGTGAGCCCCACACTTATATCGAGTTAATTTTGGATTAACACATGTCTAAATAAAAGCCAATATCCATGAAAGAAGCCTAACATATCACTTTTCCCATTTTATCCTTTGGCTCCAAAGCACAACCCAATGGCTTAGATAACATAACGAATATTATCATCATCCAATAGGGTCTAAAACCTATTCCCTTGCTGCCGAAGGCCTTTAATTGATTCATTTAATATCCACAATCCCAAAATAAGAAGCTTCTCGAAAAAGGATGTTACAACTCTCCCCCACTTAAATTAGATTTTGTCCTCGAAATCGTTTCTTACAACTTACTCTGCCATACCGATGACCCTGCCAAACTTCCTGAGTACCAGTTAGAACTGAGAAGTACCCCTCATACCGAAGATTTCCTTGTAACAATGCTATCCAAGCCTTAAAATTAGCAGATATCACAAATCATGGTGAGAAATCGAACCTTAATTCTCTGCCCTCTACCAACCAAGGAAAATCCAACCCTTCTACCCGAAAAACTGAAAACCCTAAAACCATTTCTGGCCTCCAAATGACCAAAACCATCTCATATTACTTCCATAAAACTCCACTCTTCTATCCAAACCGAATGAGTTCCTCCAACCCTAAATTACCATACAGGTAACTGGACCACATATATTCTAACCATTCACTGATGCCAATAGTTTTGAACCTTAACACAAGGTGACTTCTGCCACAAGTACCAACCAGTGATGTCAAACTAACATATACATCACATCCTGTTGACCAAAAATTTGCATTTTTGATGTAACCGAGACCTTTGTGGTTTCAACTGACCTACCAATCAACTGATGTACCGAATTTCTGACTGGTTGGGGAAGCTGATATCCTCACACACATCCGCACCATGACTTCCACTAAGATTCTAACTGACCAAGGCTATCCTCACTTGCTTGCCATCACGGCTCCAAATGCCCTCCTGATTGAACCTAGGACGACATCACCCGCCATCACATGAACATTAGCTAGTCCACTTCACACTAGATGAATGATACTTGCCCAACCATAGTCTACATCACCCCTGACCCCAAGTCGGCCTAAAACCTTTCTCAATTTGATGATTATTATAGACCTCCTATAGTCTCACCACCAGTAAGGTCACACCTTATGATCTGATGTGTCAAACTCTACATGCTATCTGTCAGCATCAACGTATACATCTCACCATCAACACCAGTGCATAAAGTCTATCAGCGTCAGTGTGCAGATAATTTATTCTACGTAATCTTTTGTATATTTGGAAATGATATAGATAAGTATGGAATAGAGAGCAGATCTGATTACCTTATGATAAGGATCGGTTCTTAGTATAGATAAGATACAATACCTTCAATCAAGGGATATACTTTTATAGATTAGTATATATTCAACATTAAGGTGAAACCCTAATGTGTGTGTCCCATGAACGGTTTGGCATCGTTGATCGTCTTTGTGACTGTCCTTGTGACAAACTGGTTTTCTTGGTGAAAACAAACTCTTTCTTGGTGAAAGATAATTAAAGAATATCTTGTGTTCTTTACTTTCTACTCTTTATTTGTTTAAATTAGTTTAATTTTGTTATTTATACTTGAAGTGTATCCGATTGATAAAAACCTTCAATTGGTATCAAAGTAGGTTTTTGAAACATTGAAGTAATCATGTCGACTTCTTACAATCCAAAATCAATCGCTTGGAACAAGATCCCTCTGTTTGATGAACTCAACTTCTCTAGCTGGAAATCGAAGGACATGGAAGCACTCGAGTTTATGGACTTTGACATGCTTAACATCAGCAACAAAGGTCCTGTAGCTATTATGCATCAAACATCTAATATTGGTGCATCTGATAGTAAGCTGAAAGGAAAATCTATTCCTGGATATAACAAGGAAGAGAAAAGAGTGTTGAATATCGATGTAAAGGCGATAGTTGCGATTGGAGACTCTCTCACATACTCTGTCTTTCGTTTAGTTCAAAAATGCTCAACTGCTTAAGAGATGATGATCATACTATCATCTTCTTTTGAAAAGGAAAATATTGTATCTCACTGACCAATAATTTTCTTCACTCTGAAAAGCAAAAGGTTGTTGATCATGCTAGTCGCATTCAACTTATTTTTAAAAAATTGGGCTTCTTCTCACATTAATTTCACAAAAATTATTAATGCCCAGATTCAATATCAGTGTGAGAAAATTCTTCGAGGAGATATAGAAGGTGCTATTTCTTTAATCAAAACTGTTGAGTCTAAACAAATCTTCTATAAAGCTAACTGTTTAGGAAAAGACTTTAAGAATAGATTTGTGAGTTTATATTTTATAAATCAAACTTTAATTAACACTCATTGTTCAACTTATTCTAAAGGCATTACCAAATGTGTTACCTAATTACCTGTTCTTGATCCTTCCCACCAACCTTCTCATCGTGAGTATGTTTTTCCCTCCATTAAGATTTTGCTATAATTTCCTATATGAAATGGTAAAGTACATTCTATAAACGAAATTCTTAGCATCTTTTCTCAGTGCTCTATTAGCAACTTTGGTTCTGAAGATCAGTTAATATCTTCTGCTTTAGTTGACTCTTCAATGTATCACAAGTCACATGACAAGGTATCATCTGAGCACACCATCAATGACATTCCTTTTTCCAGAACTAAAACAAGAACTCTTAAATTAAGGAGTCAAAGTTCTTTGGACACTGCAGTTGAAAACAAGTCAAAATCTAATGTTAAAGGAACGAATTCTGGAATCAAAGTATGTTATTGATGTGGTGATGCTTCTCACAAAGTCAATGAGTGTACTTTGGAAAAGAACTCCATTCACACTGATAATATCATAATTTGTAATGATAAATCGATCAAAAAGGGAAACTCATGGCACTGTTTCCCTGATGATTGTTATTATATCTTTTCTTAAGTGACATATTGCAAGATTTGTCAGTGTATATTAACTATATATTTTAGTTTCAGGGTAAAAACATATTTTGTATTTAGATAGCAGTTGCTCAAGACATATGATTGGATTCAAGTTTCTTCTAGAAGATTTCATGAAGAAGGATGGTCCTACTGTTACATATGGAGATAATGGAAAGGGGGCTATAATGGGATATGGATCCATCAAGTGCAACTCAGTTATGTTCAAGAACGTTTCTTATGTGAAGGGTCTTCAGCATAATCTCATTTCAATTAGCAAACTGTGTGACTATGGGTATGAAGTTATCTTCAATAAAAGAGAATGAAAGGTGGTTGATCAAATGAATGCAACTGTTCTCACTGCAAATCGATAGAATGGCATTTATGTTTTGGACATGTTTTCTGCTGAAAACTCTCTTTGTCGCTGTTTCTTCTCTCGTGCTCAGTCTCATCTAAATTGGTTGTGGCACAAGAGGTTATCTCACTTAAATTTCAAGAACATTTCAAAGATCTCAAGTAATCAACTTGTAAGAGGAATTCCTAAGATGCAGTTAGTCAAAAAAAAGATGTGCTCGGCATGTGAAAAGGGAAAGAAAACCAAGTCTTCCTTCAAGCCAAAGTTATGCTCTTCCATTATCAAACCTCTTCATCTTCTCCACATGGATCTTTTTTGGACCAGTCCAGGTTAAGTCAAGAGTTGGGAAGAAGTATACTCTCGTTATTATGGATGAATTTTCAAGATTTTTCTAGGTAGTCTTTTTAAGAAAGAAGAGTTATGTCGCTGATGAAATCATTTCTCTTATCAAGCAATGGGAAGTTCTCTATGATAACAAAGTTAGGCAGTTACGTAGTGATCATGGAACTAAATTAGAAACTCCTCTCTGGAAAACTTCTGCTCAAACTCTGGAATTTCTCAAAATTTCTATGTTGTTAGAACCCATCAACAGAATGGAATTGCTAAAAGAAGGAAAAGAACACTCATCGAAGCTGGAAGAGCTATGGTAGTTGAAGCTGGTCTTCCTCTGGCTTTTTGGGCTAAAGCTATCAACACAGCGTGTTATACCCAAACCGGTCAACCATTGTAATGCGTCATGGGGAAACTACCTATGAGATACTTAAGGGAAAGAAACCAGACATCTCTTATTTTCATGTTTTGGGTGTGTTTGTTACATCCTGAATCAAAAAGATCAGCACTCGAAGTTTGAAGCTAAAGCTGACGAAGGAGTGTTTCTAGGTTATTCTAGTGTATCCAAGGCTTTTAGGGTATTAATTCTTTCACAGAAAACTATTGAGGAAACAACTCATGTCACTTTCGATGAAGACTCGTTCATTCATGATCAGACTGATCATCCCTCATCAATTCTAAATGAACTTATCTTCTGTCCTTTAGACCATGTTCCTGATTTCTTGCCAAATGACATTGAGCCTGTTGTTCCCAATGTTGGTCAAATCTTTAGCTCACAACCTATCTCTGAAGACCATCATGTCCTCTCTGAAGAAGTTGAGCAATCTAATCAGGAAGATTCTTCTCAAAGTAATACCAATCAAAGTTCTTATCCAAGTATTCTTCGAGATCATCCTGAATCCCAAATCTTTGGGGATGTAAATTCTGGGATTATCACTCGTAGTAGAGTTAGAAACAACTTCTGCATGTTTGTGAATTTTGTCTCAATGATTGAACCAAAGAATGTCGCTGACGCCCTCAAATAAGTTGATTGGATCAAGGCTACGTAGGGTGAGCTGAATGAATTTGAACGTCATCGTGTATGGACTCTTTTTCCCAAACCTCAAGAAAAAACTATTATTGGCACTCGTTGGGTTTTCAGAAACAAGATGGATGAAGATGGGATCATCATTAGAAACAAATCAAGGCTTGTCGCTCAAGGTTTTTGTCAACTGGAAGGGTTAGTTTATGATGAAACATTTTCTCCTTTTGCTAGACTTGAAGCAATTCAAATGTTTCTTTCCTTTTCTTCATTCAACAAATTCAAAGTTTATCAAATGGATGTCCAGACTACCTTCTTACATGGAGATCTTCAAGAAAATGTTTTTCTAAAGAAACCTCCACGGTTTGAAAATGAGGAGTTTCCAAATCATGATTATCGTCTTGATAAACTTGTATATGGTTTAAACAGGCACCTGGAGCATGGTAAGACACATTGGCGAGCTATCTTCTTGAAAGTATATACAAAAGAGGAAATATTGACAATACTTTGTTAATCAAACACTTAGAATCTCATATCATTCTTCCTTTAGTGTATGTTGATGACATCATCTTTGGATCCATAGATAAGAATCTATGTTTAGAATTTGCTGAAATCATGTCTAAGAAGTTTCAGATGAGCATGATGGGTGAATTAACTTTCTTTTTAGGTCTGCAAGTTAAACAACTAACTAATGGCATTTTTATTTGTCAAGCTAAATACATTAAAGATATGTTGAAGAAATTTGGATTCTCTTATTGCAAGCCGACCAAGACTCCAATGTCCTCATTAGTGTATATTGGAGTTGGTCCAAATGGCGCTGATGTGAATACAACTCTCTATCAAGGATTGATTGGCTCTCTGCTCTATCTTACTGCCAGTTGCCCGGATATTATGTTTGATACTATATTATGTGCTCGTTATCAAGCCAGTCCTATGGAATCTCATCTTCTAGCTGTAAAAAGGATTTTTCGCTACTTAAAGCATACACCCATCTTAGGTTATAGTATCCTCGTGATTTTGAGTTCAAGCTGGTGGGATACACTGTCTCCGATCATGGTGGATGTGGCATCGATTGTAAAAGTACTTCAGGAGGAGCTCAAATGATTGGAGATAGACTTATAAGTTGGTCTCGTAAGAAAAAAACATCAGTCACTTCTTCTACCGCTGAAGCTGAATACGTAGTTGCTGGAAGATGTTGTGCTCAGATTCTATGGATTCATAATCAGCTCTTAGATTATGGCCTAAACTTCTCAAAGACTCCCATCTGTTGTTTCAACACCGGTTCCATTCAGGTGATAAAATATCTAGTACAACATTCAAAGTCCAAGCACATTGATATCTGTCAACACTTCATTAGGGACTTCGTTCAAAAAAGGAAAAGTGGAGTTGTTCTACATTCCTTCCACTGATTAGTTAGCTAACATTTTCACCAAGGTATTGGACTAGAAGACTCTAAAAAATTGATTATAGATCTTGGAATTCTTTCAATGACTTAATTTCTGACCTGTCTGATTTAACATTGTTTCTATTTGCTTTCAAGAAAACACAAAAACAAATGTTGCAACCAATCGCGCTTTATAAGCGTGTACTTTCCCATCCATGTCGGTCTTCTTCTTGAAGATCAATTTGCACCCGATCGTCTTACGACCCCGTACATTGTCAACCAAGTTCCAAACTTGATTGTCATACATGGACTGAAGCTCGTTGTCCATAGCCTTTTTCCACTTCGCAGATTCCAGGCCTGCTATGGCTTCCTTTTAGCTGTAAGGTTCATCCAAATTTACTAGTGTACTATCACTAATAAACGTATCACCCTCACTTGTTATATGAAAACCATATAACACAGGTGGAACACTAACTCTACTGGAATATCTAAGAGGTAAGGACTCGTCAATCGGTTAAATAGGAGTTTCCTCCTCGGGTTGAGTGCTAGTGTTAGAAGTTCCTTCATCATGATTCTTGAAGCTCTTCAAGATCAATTTGCCTCCCACTATCACCTTGGCTTATGAGTTCTCACTCTCAGAAAACCTCTCTCCTCGCAACGATGACAACATTGTCACTCGGTCTATATAAGAGATTGTTGGATTAGTGTCTAAGTCCATAACTATAATTGATATGTACTTGACCCGATTTGGCATGGTCCATTTGGGTTGCACTTCACCGGAACAATTTATATGGATAGTCTTTTTAGAATAGTATGTTTATGATTTATATTAATATATTATAAGTTCTAATATATTAATATGGAATCATATTATTTAATTTGTATTGATCAAGAATTAATTTAGAATTAAATAGTGATCAAAAGGAACTAATTAAATATGGACTCTTATATATAGTATGGGCCAAGTTCATTTAGGTTGGGCTAAGGTTGCATGGATAGTCCATGGAGTTTTTAACCCACGGATCCTATGGAAATGAAAGGTCATGGGTATTAGGGTTTACATGGATGAAACCCTAATCCTCCATACTATATTAAGACGTCTTTGGCACATGAAATGGACTAGGGTGTGAGGATACAAGAGTGGGCTAATTTCTAGTGTGCTTACTATTCTCTCAAGTTTTCCAAGGTGTTTTGGTGATTTGTGATTCCACTTGAGGCTTCCAGACTATTGGGGCTAAGCTCTTAAAGGTTCAAGACTTCAAGCTACATCAAAAGGTATGTCATCTAACTAGGCTTTTGTAGTATAGTTGCTTCATATTATGCTAGTTAGGATGAAACCTTGGAATATTGAATATTTGCATGTATAATAGAGAAAACATAGATCCAACGTTTATAGGGTTTCATGTACACCATAGGAGTGTTAGAATGCTCAAAACCCATCAGTGGTATCAGAGACTAGGCTTGTTTTCAATTATACTTGATGCAACTTATTTTTCAAAATCAAGAAACTGTCCAGACTAAAAACTCTACGATTTCTGGCCAAAAACTCGACGAGTTCATGAGTTAAGGCATGAACTCGACGAGTTCCTTATAGAACTCGACGAGTTGGTCTTCCAGTTTGCAGATTTTCGAGTTTTAAGGCTGGAATTGGTCTAGAATCATTACCTTAAACTATTTTGGACCTATAAAACCTGTTTTTGATGTGGTAATGATTATGGTAAACCAATTTCAAAGTTGTTATCAAAATTTCAAGTTTTATGTGTGTTTATGTAATTCTTGAAATTGTTGATATGATTGTTCATACACCTATGAGTTTTGGTAAATCATAGGAATTATTTGCAAAATTGTTTGTTAGTTAATTCTTGATCTAAATGTATTTTAATGGAGTCCATAATTTGTCCTCATGGATTACCAAAAGTCATTTCTTTTAAAGATTCATTAAAATGCATAGGTTACACAATTGAAGAGTCTTTTTGTCTTAAGAACTCCATAACTTGTCCTCAAGTTATGGATGTTGAAGAGTCTCTTCATTAAAGTTTTTAAAACCTTAATTAAACTCATAAGTTATGAAAATCCAAAAGTTTTTGAATAGTTCAAAACTTTCCCTCAAGTTTTGGAATTTGTAAAGTCTCACACACACTTTAATTCCAAACCCTAGTGTTTTAAAAGTTAAAATTCAACCCTTATACTTTATAGTATTATATGTTAATAATTTATGTATGTATAATAACAAAGTCAGTCTTACCGTTAGTAGGCCTCATTCATGACGTCGGTCCATAAGGGGGGGGGGGGTATAAGGTTACCGCCTATAAAATGGCAGTTTAATGGGTGTCCACTCTCACCCACCACTTCCTTGACTGGTGGAGGGTCGTTAGCCAAACGGGTAAGACAAGGACTATAATTTTTCATTATAAGTATAATGATAAATATAAAGTAACTAAACCTTTTATAAATTCCCAATCTTAGTTACTTTAGGAAAATGTGAATTTGGTGCTAACCCATGAAATTACACTTTGCACTTTGCTTAAGTCGTTAGTGGAGCGTGTGTAGTTAACCGGAACACTAACCTGGATTTAACAAGGTAGGAAAAGGGTAACTTAATATTTATCATAGGATCGGTGGAGCGCGTGCGGTTAATCGGCACATCAATTAAGTGATAAATATTAAGGGTACCAAGTATATTTGCATGGTTATTCACACCTTGTTTTGTGATCCTCGGCATCCCAGTCATAAAACTTGAGAGGGCACAATCGAGATTGAAACATGCCATTGAAAAGTTCAATGAATATCAAAAGATCTAGGAATTTCAAATCCAATTAAAACCTAATAAATTATTTCGTTTTTCATGGTGGAAATTGGTGAATCGTCATTCGCCTACCTTCAAATATTTTGTAACTTGGATTACGACATCCCTCTTCCAAGTTATAAAATATTGTGTTGGGTCCTAACCCTACTATTTCATATTGGGTGTTATATTAAGGACTTAAATCAACTAACTTGAATTTCTCCCATTGTAGATGTCTGGTTCAGACAATTATGATCTTCCCAAATCTCTTGGAACAAGTTTTCCTAATGAAGATGATGTCACGCGATTGAAGCATGGAAATCATACTTCACTTCCTCCACATCCTCCAATTATTCTCCCTAACCCACAAGTTCTTGAATAGTTCAAGGTCACTCAAGCCCTATTGGCAAGCAAGGTCTATGTGTGCTCACATCTTGGAGATGAAGTCACATATTTACATGCCGGGAGAGTTGGGTGTCAAAGTCTTGAGAAATTTGGTTGTTCAATCACTTTATAAGTCACATAGTGAGTTTCCTTTGGGACTACTATGAAACAGACTATGACATGACCCTTAATGATCTTATCTATTTGCCTGGTGCTGCTGAATCAGCAATGATTTGGAGGACTGGTAAAGCAAATTTGATTAGAATATCAACTTCCCAAACCTCCATGGACATTGACAATGGTAACATTGGATATCCATAAAAGCCTTCTCTTCCCAATGGAAAGGGACCGGCCATAGTCAACTCGGTTGACCAAATGGTAAAGAGAAAGGCTAAGTCTGAGATAGTCCCATGTACCATTACCAAAGAGTCCATATGGTTCTATTGCCAAAGGAAGGGGCATTGGTTACGAAGCTTCCCTAACTACCTGAAAGATCTGAGAGAAGGTCAAGTCAAAAAGATTGACTCTGCTTCGGGTAAGTCCACTATATAACTTTGTTAAGTTCCTTATTGATGATTCTTAATACAAAATGTGACTCGGTTACATTTTGATGTTTGGCAGGATCAAGCGAAGGAAATGAAACTTAAAGAAAGAGTATGTTGAATCTGATTACGAAGATGGATTGCAATCGCATGGCTCGAAGATCGGATTCTTGAGCTACTACTTAGGAGTTATGATAGATTGCTAAAAAATATGTAATAGCATAGTTTTCATTTAAATTTGCATTGTAAGGAAAAAGTTTTTTCCGCATTTTTAATAAATAAATAAAATTTTGTTTTATTTTATATCTCCTTGCAATGACATTTATGTAAAATTGATGTTTGTATGTTTCTAGCAATAGTGGAAATGTGAATTTGATTCTTTCATTTGTGGTAGTGTCTAAATTTACCAAATAAGGAAAGATTCTCATCACCCAAGTTTCAATTGGACCGAAACTTGGAATCATGCAAGTTGTATAGTATGATGAATGAGAATTTTCATCTTTGGAAAATTAAGACTAATTCCTTATTCACATGTATATGTGAGTCAAGTGAAGGACTAAGGGATCGAGTACACATTCTTGTGCACTGGTCAAGTCCACCACAAAAGATCGATAAGACTATTTGTCATGATTTACTAAAGTTTAGTAAATATGGTTATACTTACAAGTTTAAGTATAATTCTGAAACATTGGGAAAGTTTCGATGTATGGCAGAACGAATGAGAAGAATCAAATTAGGCAGAAAGATAAAAGTTTCTCAAATCTGGAAAGATGGGAGAGTACTTTAGTATCATGTTTTATGATCATCTTAATGATTGTGAGACCATATCACAATTCATCCTCTAGGGACATCTTAGTGCATTCTTATGGCTAAGAAGAGGAGTCATGAATTATTGAAATGGTTAAATCAAGAAGGTGATACATACTTGGGTCCAAAACAAGTCTTAGAGTCATACTCCAAGATTGTAATTTGAGTGACACATCCTAAAGAAGGATTATTAACACTTGTCAAATGTAAGAGTAAAATGTGTCCTACTCTTGTACATTTGAAATTGGTAAGTTGTGATGTTTTGGATAAAACAGAGACCAACTAGGCCAATTGTGTGAAGTGTTTGTCTTGAAAAGAATCTGCACTATCTCTTGAATATTTTTTTGTCAAGGAATAGGTCTTGGAAAGAGAGTCTTATATGTCAAGAGGACAGTGGGAGTCTAAAAGATATTGAAAGAGTCTAATCAAGAATAAAACTTGTAGTTTATCACTAGCACACGACTTGAGGTTTATAACCTATCGTGTTGACATATTCCTATTTCTGTGCGCATTCTAGTTAAATTTGGCTTTTCATATGAAAACTGAGAGTTCTCAATTGGTTGCATAACAACTTGGAAGTAATGGCAGGCCCTTGTGCTGCCAGGTGGAAAGAAGTTAAGGTTGCCCAAGTTCAGTCCATATGAGCTTGGATTTGTCACTAACCTTGTCTTGTGATTATGGTTTTGACAAATTCACATTGATAGGAACACATACACCATAAAATCTAAGTGTCATAAGGTTTCTCTCCGATTCATGAAAATGATGGTGAGGAAACGCTTTCACTAAGTGGTTTTAAGTAGATAGCAATTGTGATATTTTCATTCTCAAAGTCGTTAGTGGAGCGTGTGTGGTTAACCGGCACACTAACATGGACTTGTAAGGAATGGCAAAGGTCTAAACAATTGAGACTATGATTACGGCATCCCTTTTCATAGTTCTGAAATTGTTTAGACACACATGTGTGCTATCTAAGGAAAGGTGTATGACTTTGATAAAGTTTTATCAAAGCATCTCGTATCAGAAATTTGAACTTTTGTAAGAAAGTCAATAAAGTATTGATTTCTAGAAGTCCAGCTGATTTCTGAGTACATGTCAAAGCTAGTGGGAGCATAAGTATTATGTTAATAATCATCATGTTAGTGGGAGCATGATAATTATAATAAGTGTTGCGAGTTAGAAATGTTAATTATAGAAAACAAAAAGTTTCAATTGGGAAAAAGTTGTTTTGCTATAATTAAAGGAGAGGAAATTATACTTCATTTTAATTCTAAAAGCTTAGATCGTGAGATTTTAATCAAATTTAGTCAAGTGTATATATTAATTTTATGTTGGAATGGTTCAACATAAGGAAATTCTATATATGGGAACATTATTTGCGTTCAAAAATTCGATTATGATTACGGCATCCCTTTTCATAATCAGAATCATGAGAATATGGCAAATAGAAATAGAAATATTATAGCAAAAGACTGGTCTAGTATCATGTCTTTATGTGAGACATCATGAATCATGTCCCATATGCCTCGGATATAGGGTCGATTGCATGTGCTATAATATTCATTTGTTCTAAATTTTTCCAAATGCCTAGAGCATTAATAGGGAAAAAGTACTAGAACTAGATATGACTAATTTGATTAAGCAATTGTCGAGGACAATCTAAGGTTTACCAAAGATTGGTTGCTCATGGACAGTTGGAAGTATGGTGTGAATTTTTGGAGAGGAGCATATTGACATATTCTAAAAAGAGGCAACTCTTGTTCAGAAGTGATAGTCAAAATGAGAATATGGAAATATTCCCATAGGTGCAAGTTATTCATTAAATCAGTGTAAGATTAGGAAACTTAATGCAAGAAGGATGTTCAAAGAAATGTACTTTGAATTTGAGACTTCGTTTCCATGGAATGATCTCCATTGGAATACTCTGTAATGACTGTTGACAAGTCTTTGTGACTTTGTGCATAATCATTACAAGAGGATCAATGCATATATGTTTAAAATCTAACAAGATTTCGGTAAATGGCAGGAATTTGGAATTCTTGCATTTGCGGTAAGGATATGGGATTGTGAAATGAGAATCATTGGAATTATGTTCAATCGATGTTATAAAACGTGCCTTTGTTTATGATTCAACAAGTAGTAGAACAAGCATATGAGTCGAAGTTTATCCATTCCTTTTACCCTTAAAGGGGTAAAAGCGATATCTGTGGGCCCCTCGATGATTTAGTGATGACACCTCGAAGTGCTTGGCCAAGCCTGGACTGATTTGATTTGTTCAATTAGTCGGTCGTCATAAATCAGAAATCAGGAAACAACAAATGGACAGAGAGAATGATTATAATCCATGTCTCGGTCCATATGATATCTAGAATGGAGGAATATATGATCCCTTATCTAATGGACGTGTCATTGATTTGTTCAGAGTTCGACAGCGGCTTTTAAGAGCTATGGTTGATTGTCGAGTTGCAGAGTCATACGGGATAATAGTTTTAGGCTTATCCAAGTGGGAGACTGTTGGATTAGTGTCTAAGTCCATAACTACAATTGGTATGTACTTGACCCGATTTGGCATGGTCCATTTGGGTTGCACTTCACCGAAACAATTTATATGGATAGTCTTTTGAGAATAGTATGTTTATGATTTATATTAATATATTATAAGTTCTAATATATTTATATGGAATCATATTATTTAATTAGTATTGATCAAGAATTAATTTAGTGATCAAAAGGAACTAATTAAATATGGACTCTTATATATAGTATGGGCTAAGTTCATTTAGGTTGGGCTAAGCTTGCATGGATAGTCCATTGAGTTTTTAACCCATGGATCCTATGGAAATGAACGGTCATGGGTATTAGGGTTTACATGGATGAAACCCTAATCCTCTATACTATATAAAGAGGTCTTTGGCACATGAAATGGACTAGGGTGTGAGGATACAAGAGTGGGCCAATTTCTAGTGTGCTTACTATTCTCTCAAGTTTTCCAAGGTGTTTTGGTGATTTGTGATTCCACTTGAGGCTTCACGCTATTGGGGCTAAGATCTTAAAGGTTCAGGACTTCAAGCTACATCAAAAGGTATGTCATCTAACTAGGCTTTTGTAGTATAGTTGCTTCATATTATGCTAGTTAGGATGAAACCTTGGAAAATTGAATATTTGCATGTATAATAGAGAAAACATAGATCCAAGGTTTATAGGGTTGCATGTACACCATAGGAGTGTTAGAATGCTCAAAACCCATCAGAGATATCCAAAGGATTTCTGTGGAGAGTCGATGAAAATACACCGCTCACTACAAGGTTCGAGCTTGCCGTGAGTCTCTCGTCTTACGAAAGCCTCGCAACCCCAAACCTTGATATGTGCCAACGAGGGAGCTTTTCCGGTCCACATCTTGTGAGGTGTTTTGGCAACCTTCTTTGTAGGGACTAAGTTAAGGATATGGGCGGCAGTCTCTAAGGCATACCCCTAAAATGAGATAGGTAATGAAGCACGACTCATCATGGAACGAACCATGTCCAATAAGGTTCGATTACGCCTCTCAGCCACACCATTCAGTTGCGGTGTCCTAGGTGGCGTCAATTGTGAAACAATTCCGCATTTCTTGAGATAGTCGTGGAATTCAAGACTAAGGTACTCACCACCTCGATCGGATCAGAGCATCTTAATTTTCCTGCCTAGCTGATTCTCCACTTCCTGCTTTAACTCTTTGAACTTTTCAAAGGTTTCTGACTTGTGTTTGATTAAGTAGACATATCCATATCTTCTATAATCATCGGTGAAAGTCACATAGAAGCGGCTCGTATCCCTTGTGTTGGATCTAAAGGGCCCACAAACATCGGTGTGTATGAGATCCAATAAACCCTCACCCCTTTCACAAGTACCAGTGAAGGGTGACTTGGTCATCTTTCCAAGTAAACACGACACGCACACATCATCGTCCCTAACGTCGAATGACTCCAACACTCCATCCTTTTGGAGTTGGGCTATGCGTTTCTTGTTGACATGTCCAAGACGACAATGCCACAAGCATGCTTTATCCAGATCATTGGAAGAATCGATATACAATACATCATTTCCTAAGTTGTCTACAACCATCACAGTTTCATATATTCTATTACAAGGCAATTTTTCAAAATATAAAGTATCATTAAAGAAAGCATTAATATAACCCTTTTCATTATCAAACGAAAATCTAAAACCTTGTTAATACAAACCATGAAAAAAAATAATGTTTCGTGTCATTTATGACGAATAACAACAATTATTCAAAACTAAACCTAACCCACTACTAAGCACTAAAGAGTAAACTCCAATCTTGGTGACAGGCGACGCTTTCCAATTCCCCATGATCAAGTTTATCTTCCCATGCTCCACATCCCTACTTCTTCTTAGACCCTGCAAATCAGAACAAATGTGAAAACAACATCCTGTATCGAGGACCCAAGACATATCATGTGATGAGTTATTTGAATAAATAGTATAAATACCTGCGAAGGACGGTTTGATCTTTCCATCCTTGATATCTTGCAAGTACTTCGGGCAGCTTTGTTTCCAATGCCCTTTGTCGTGGCAGTTGAAGCAATTAGCATCCTTCGGGTTCGAGGAGGGTGCAGCGTGACCAGCCTTGGTTCCACTAGAAGAGGTGTCATCTTGGGACTTTCCCTTATGGTGGCTCTTAGAAGGAGCCTTCCTCTTGTTACCCTTCCCTTGCACAATAGCCATGACGGGGGCAGCAGTAGGAGTTGATGCAACGGATTTTCACTTCAGACTACTCTCAGCAGTCCTTATCAGGCCTTGAAGCTTGCTTTGAGTGACCTCCTCCTTGTTCATGTGGTAGGTCATACGAAACTGGTCGTAGCAAGGAGGTAAGGAGTCTAGAATGATATCTATGCCCAGCTCTTCATCGAATAACATTTAACTTCAGCAAGCGGTCCACATACCTCTGCATTTTCTGCAGGTGGGCCGTGACAGACTCTCCGTCCTTCATTTTGGTAGTGATCATCGTGTTGGATTAGGTGTCTAAGCCCATAACTATAATTGTTATGTGCTTGAATTGATAGTAGCAATATCCTTTTGAGTTGCCTTCAAACCTGGCAATTGAATAGGCTAATTGTTGGAGAGAGAAGAATGATTTATTAATTTATTGCTTGGTTAATAAATTAATAATCAAGATAAATGATTTATTAATGTATTATGGATATAATATATTAATTAGAAATCATATTGTTTAATTAATATTTAATCAGAAATTAATTTGGAATTAATTTTGGGATTAAAGGAATTAATTGAAACTGCAGGGACTAAAGGTGACAATGTTCAAAAGTTATGCATTGAGCATTCTAGAACCTCCCTTAGAGGTGGGGGAACGAAATCTAGAGTGTCCTAGGGTTTCCTTGAGCTCTAAGGGTACCTTGGAAGCCTTAGGGAGGAAGTTAAGGGACTAAGGTTATCTAAGATACACCTGCCTTATCCTAAACCTTCCTTATCACCTATATAAACCCCTATAGGGTTGGATTTCGTCGAAGGCACTCCAAGAAAGGCTAAGGGCCGAAATTCTACTCTACTTCTCTCTCTCCATAGTAATCTTGGTTGCTAGGTTTGTTTGTGAGCCATTAGAGGCGCGACACTTGTGGCGCTTGCTACCAAAGTTCAAGATCTTCAAGGATTTGATTGTTATTACAATATAACAATCAAGGTATGTATCCTAACCCTAATTATATGTTAATTTCGAAAATTACATGTGCCTCCTAGGGTTTCTAGCTTTTGTGTTCAATGCTTGTATGTCTAATAGTGAAAACATAGATCCTCACCTTAGGGTTGCATACACACATAGGATTATTGTTATGTACAAAACCCATCAGTGGTATCAGAGCATATGGTTTTTGTTTTCAATTAGATTTGGTACAATTGATTGAACTAGACAAAATTAGGGTTTATGGCTATTAAACCCTAAGGCCTTTAAATTTTCGCAAATTAGGGTTTAAGAACCCTATTTTTCGAAAATCCCTAAGGGTTTTCAAACCCTTTCCTTTGGCCACCTTGGAGTCGAAATCGAGGGTTTCCTAACCCTAGGGTTTTTGTTTTTTAGGCAAGTTTGAAAGCCTTGCCTTTCACTCCAAGCAGAAGATTTCGAAATCTAAGGAATCTGTTAGTAGGTTGTTATTTTTGGTAATTATCCTTTTAATTGTTTAATTGGATGATTAAAGATATCCCTGCCTAAATTTCGAAATCCATGGATATAGGATTAAATTAAGTTAATATATTTAATTTAAATTGGTAATCCTTATTTGATTTAATAATTTAATTAATTGTTTAATTTTTGAATAATTATTAAAATAGTTCAAATTACACCCTTATGGTTTTATTAAGTTAATTAAAAGTTTAATTAAAAGAGAAAATTAATAAAACCACCTAGTATTTTAAAAGTGTAAAATACACCCTTATATATATATATATATATATATATATATATATATATATATATATATAATTAAAAGTCTAATATTATATATGTATAACTTAAACTGCTAGTCTTACCGTTAGTAGGCCTCATTCACGAAGTCAATCTATAAGGGGGGTATAAGGTTATGGCCTATAAAATGGTCGTTTAATGGGTGTCCACTCTCATCCACCGCTTCCTTGATTGGTGGAAGGTTGTTAGCCGAACGGGTAGGATAGGGCAAACCCTCTCCTCATTAAAAGTATAATGAATAAAGTAACTAAATGTTTTTACCAAATTCCCAATCTTAGTTACTTTAGGAAAAAGTGAAATCGATGCAATTCCATGGAATTACACTTTGTACCCTTGTTGAGACGTTAGTGGAGCGTGTGTGGTTAACCGGCACACTAAATGGGTTCTAAGCAAAGGTAGCGAAGGGTGACTCGGTGTTTTTCATAGTTCGATGGAGCGTGTGTGGTTAACCGGCACATCGAATAGGTGACTGTAACATTCGGGGCACCATGTAAGTTTGCATGGTTATTCACACCCTGTTTTGTGATCCTCGGCATCCCAGTAACAAATCGAGGGGCATATCGAGATTTAAACATGCCATTGAAAAGTTCAATGAATCTCAAAAGATCTAGGAGTTTTCAATACATTTAAAACTTAATCTCCTTTTCGTTTTTCATGGTGGAAAATTAGTGAATCGTCATTCACTTACCTTCAAATGTTCTGCAAGTTGGATTACGGCATCCCTCTTCCAAATTGTAGAATATTGTGTTGGATACTAGCCTTAATATCTCATTTGGGTGTTTTATTAAGGACTCAATCAACTAACTTGAATTTTCTCCCGTTTTATAGATGTCAAAGTCTGACAACTATGGTCTTCCTAAATCCGTTGGAAAAAGTTTTCCACGTGAAGATGATGTTCCACGATTGTATTGTGGAAATAGAAATCATGCTTCATTTCCTCCACCTCCTCCAGTAATTCTCCCTGACCCACATGTTCGAAGACTTGAAAAGTTCAAGGTCACTCAAGCCCTATTGGCAAAAGACACGAAAATGGAAAGTCTATATGTGCTCATATCTTGGATAAAAGGTTACATATTGATAAATTAGGATTGTTGGGTGTCGATGTTTAAAGAAAGTTGGCTGTTGACTTGGTTCTTCAGTCACTTCCCGAATCATATGGTAAGTTCGTTAGAGAGTACTATATGATGGACCACGACATGACCCTTATTGATTTGACTTATTTGCTTATTGCCGCTGAATCAGAAATGATTTGGCGCACTGGTTAGCAAATTTGTCTAGTAAATCAATATCCCAACCCTCTATGGGCAATGGTAACATTGGAAGTCCAGAAAAGTTTTCTCTATGCAAGAGAAAGGCTGAGTCTGAGATAGTCTCGTGTGTCATTCCAGATAGTCCATAAGTTCTACTGCCAAAAAGAAAGGGCATTGGTTACGAAGCTGCCCTGACTACCTGAGAGATCTAAGAGATGGGAGAGTCAAGATGTATGACTTTGCTTCAGGTAAAAATCCACTATCTAACTTTATTAAGTTCCTATTTGGAGATTCTTAATACATGATGTAATAAGATTACATTTCGATGTTTTGAAGAATCGAAGAAAGGAAATGAAGCTTAAAGGAAGGAGCAAGCTGAGTCTGATTGCGAAGAAATGGATTTCGATCGCATGATTCAAGGATCAGATATTTAAGCTACTACTTTAGAGTTAGGATAGATTGCTAAGTAATATTTACATAGTTTTCATTAGTAATCGCATTGTAAGGACAATATTTTTCCGCAATAAAATAAATTTTGATTTATCTTATTTATGTTTCCTTGCGATGGATTTTATGAAAATTGGTGTTTGAATGGTTCTATTGTTAGCAATATTGTGAATGGATTCGATTCTTAGTTATGTTATTTGTGGAAATGTCAGAAATTTACCAAATGAGGAAAGATTCTCATCGCCCAAGTTTCAATTGGACAGAAACTTGGAATCATGCAACTGGTATTGTGTGACGAATGAGAACCTTCGTATATGGAAATTGAGACTAATTCCTTGTTCACATAAGTATGTGAGTCAAGTGAAGGATAATGAGATCTGGTACACAATGTTGTGCGCTAGTCAAGTCCACCACAAAGATCGATAAAATGTTCGTCATGATTTGCTAAAAGATTAGTAAATATGATTATACTTAAAAGATTAAGTATGATTCTGAATCATTGAAAGGTTTCAATGAATGGCAGAACGAAATAGAAGAACCAATTAGGCAAGAAAAATAAAAGTTTCTCCAATCTAAGAAGAAGGGAGAGTACTTTTGTATCGTGTTTATGTTCGTCTTAAGAACCATATTACAATTCATCCTCTAAGGACACCTTAGTGCACTAGTATGGCTAAGAAGAGGAGTCGAGAATTGTCAAAATGGTTAAGACAATAGGATGAATCGTACTTCGTTCCAAAATCAAGTCTTAGAGTCAAACTCCAAGATTATGACTTGAGTGACATAATCTTAAGTAGGAATGTTCTTACATTTGCACATTTTGGTAAGTTGTGATGTCTTGAATAAGACATAGACCAACTAGTACCAAATTGCGCGTAGTTTTGTCTTGATATAGACACACACTAACTCTTGGATATTTGTTTTGTCAAGAAATGTTTCTTGATAAGAGAATCTAATATGTCAAGAGCTCAGTGGGAGTCTAAAGATCCTGAATAGTTTCAAGAACAAATCAAGAAATAAACCTATTAAACGCTAGCACACGACTTGAGGATTATAACTTATCGTGTTGACAAAATTGTATTTATGTGCCAATCCAGTTGAGTGATTATGCATATGAGTTCTACGAGTTCTCAATTGAATGCATAAGGGCAAACACCTTGATCAATGAAAGTACATTGACTGGCATAGGTGAGCTGCTAAATAACTGGGAAGTAATGGTGGGACCCTTGATGGCAAGAAATTAATAATGAACAAGTTCTATCCATAAGAGTTTGGATTTGTCACAAACATTATCTTATGATTGTGGTTATGACAAAATCACATGGATAGAACACATGCACCATAAAATCTAAGTGTCATAAGGTTTCTCTCCTTCATGAAAATGATTGTGAGGAAACGCTTTCACTAAGAGAGATTTTAAGGAGATGGCGATTATGTAAATTGCATTCTCAAATTCGATTATGATTACGGCATCCCTCTTCATAGTTCGAATTGTGAGATTTGGAAATTAGTCTGAACATTTGGGACTTAGTAATATAAGTTCTGAATTAGTTTAGACACACATGTCAGCTTTCTAAAAGGTGTATGAGCTTAGATACAAGCTTATCGAAGCATCTCGTATCAGAAATATGAACTTCGGTAAGAAAGTCAATAAGTATTGATTTCTAGAAGTCCAACTGATTTATGAATACATGTCAAAGCTAGTGGGAGCATAAGTGTTATGCTGGTAAGAAGATAATTATCATGTTAGTGGGAGCATGATTATTATGATTTGCGAGTTAACAATAATAATTATAGAAAACAAGAATTTCAATTTGCAAAGTTGCAAGGGATGAAGAGTTGTTTTGCTATAATTAAGGAAGAGAATATTATACTTCATTTCAAATCTAAAAGCTTAAATTGTGAGTTTTTAGTCAAATTTAGTCAAATATATATGAATATTATGTTGGAATGGTTCAACATAAGGAAATTCTCTATATGGAAAGGATAATTGTATTCTCAAAATTTGGTTATGATTACGGCATCCCTTTTCATAATCAAAAATTTGAGAACATGGCAATTAGAAATATTATAGCAGAGGACTAGTCTAGTATCACGTCTTTATGTGAGACATTATGAATCGTGTCCCATACGCTTCGGGTATAGGATCGATTGCATATGCTATAATATTTGACCGTTCTAAAATTTTCCAAATGCCTAGAGCATTAAGACGGAAAAGCGACTAGCACCGGATTTGACTAAAATGATTAAACAACTGTCAAAGGATGATCTAAGATTTCCTAAGAATTTGTCGCTTGTGAGTAGTTGGAAGTATAGTATTGGATGGACCATATCGACATTATTATGAATAGATAAGATTCTATTTAGCATGAGTTGTCATATGGCAAATATGGAATGTTTCCATAAATGGGAGTTGGATATTAAGAATCTATGTCGAGATTAGGAACTTTTATGCAAGAAGGATGTTCAAAGGAATGTACTTTGAATGTGAGACTTCACGTCTATGGAATTGTCTTGAAACAATCTCTGATAGAGAAGTTTGTAATTTCATTGGCTGAGTCTTGGTGACTTTTGTGCAGTGACATTACGAAAGGATCGTTGCATAAAATGTTAGAATCTAACATATTCTAAGAGTGGCAAGAATTTTATATTCTTACACTAACAATGAGTTTTGGGGATTGTGAAATGAGTTTCATTGGAAATGTTTTCCAATTGCTCTATTTCACAAAGAAAGGATGATAGGTAAACATAGTGTGCATGCTAGGTGCATGGGACAACTGTTGTTATAATTCAAGTGTTAAGTTGATTATCTGAAACAGTATACAATGAATAATGAGTAATCAATATGGTGACTAAATAAAAGGTGTTTTATTTATACTCAAAAGTTTTGGGGTCATATAGGATTAAGTGTTATTATTGTGTTTCACTTTGCATGTTTTGACTTCCAGGATTAAGTGTTATTATTGTGTTTCACTTTGCATGTTTTGACTTCCAGAATAACTAGGTTATTCAAACATCCACAGTCGCTCATACATTGGGAGTAGGTATGAAGCAAGACTGTCATGAGTCCGTCTGTACATTGTCTAAAGTGTTTAGACATAGCAAAAGTTTGTTGCAGAGTTCATGAGTGCTTTAATACGATTAGAGTATTGGATTAAACCCACGCCCACTTGAATCATTTCATGGATTTTATCACGAGTGATTGTGAGACGATAATATCTTATATTCTTGAAACAAAGAGATATGAGTTACAGTTTGCAAATCGGTTGCACATTGATAATACGTAAACGCACCAGTAACTTGGTGATATAAAACGTACTGTTGTGTGTGATTTGATGAGTAAATAGAGCAAGCATATGAGTCGATGTTTATCCATTCCTTTTACCCAAAGTTGGATAAAAGCGATATATGTGGGCCCCTCGATGATTTAGTGATGACACCATAAAGTGCTTGGCCAAGCAGGGACTGATTTGATTTGTTCAATTAGTCAGTCGTCATAAATCGGAAATCGGGAAACAGAACATAGACAGAGAGAATGATTAAAATCCATGTCTCGTGTCTATACGATATCTATAATGGAGGAATATATGATCCCTTATCTAATGACACGTCACTGACTAGGTCAGAGTTTGACAACGGCTTTTGGTAGCTAAAATTTGCTAGTCAATTTTTGAAGTGATACTTGCAATTATAGTTATTAGACTTATCCAAGTGGGAGACTGTTGGATTAGGTGTCTAAGCCCATAACTATAATTGTTATGTACTTGAATTGATACTAGCAATGTCCTTGTGGGTTACCTTCAAACCTGGCAATTGAATAGGATAATTGTTGGAGAGAGAAGAATGATTTATTAATTTATTGCTTGGTTAATAAATTAATAATCAAGATAAATGATTCATTAATGTATTATGGATATAATATATTAATTAGAAATCATATTGTTTAATTAATATTTAATCAGAAATTAATTTGGAATTAATTTTGGGATTAAAGGAATTAATTGAAACTGCAGGGACTAAAGGTGACAATGTTCAAAAGTTGTGCATTGAGCATTCTAGAACCTCCCTTAGAGGTGGGGAACGAAATCTAGAGTGTCCTAGGGTTTCCTTGGGCTCTAAGGGTACCTTGGAAGCCTTAGGGAGGAAGTTAAGGGATTAAGGTTATCTAAGATACACCTGCCTTATCCTAAACCTTCCTTATCACCTATATAAACCCCTATAGGATTGGATTTCGTCGAAGGCACTCCAAGAAAGGCTAAGGGCTGAAATTCTACTCTACTTCTCTCTCTCCATAGTAATCCTTCGTTGCTAGGTTTGTTTGTGAGCCATTAGAGGCGCGACACTTGTGGCGCTTGCTACCAAAGTTCAAGATCTTCAAGGATTTGATTGTTATTACAATATAACAATCAAGGTATGTATCCTAACCCTAATTATATGTTAATTTCGAAAATTACATGTGCCTCCTAGGGTTTCTAGTTTTCGTGTTCAATGCTTGTATGTCTAATAGTGAAAACATAGATCCTCACCTTAGGGTTGCATGCACACATATGATTGTTTGTTATGTACAAAACCCATCACATCGAAGCGATGATCTCATACCTCTCCTGCCTCGCGCTTTGATGGTACCTATCCATCAAATCTTGATGCATCTCATAGGGATAGTAGTCCTCGTAGGACTTTTGGAGTTCGGCAATGATAGTCGCGAGCATGATGCAATGAACCTTCGTAGCATCTCGCTCGTGAGCCTCGTGAGCAGCGATATGCTCGGGAGTAGCAGTGTTGACGTTGACTTCTTTCAGCTCCTTGTCGAGAACATACTCCTTGTCCTCGTAAAGGGTGACCATTTGGATATTGTGGATCCAATCATTGAAGTTGGTCCCTTCAAAAATCACCCTCCCACACAAATTCATGAGTGAGAATGAGTCGGAAGAGGTCGAGCCTGAAGCGTTGTTGTTGTTTGAAGCAGACATCTGAAATAGAAAAGAGACAAAGTTTGATTAGATAAGAGTCCCCAATTAAACACCCAAATGAGAAATTAGGGCTAGGATCCAACAACATTATTCACAATTTAAAAGAGGGATGTTGTAATCTAAATAGTAAATAATTTGAAGGTAAGTGAATGACGATTCACTAATTTCCACCATGAAAAATGAAAAAGAAATTAAGTTTTAAATGTATTGAAACTCCTAGATCTTTTGAGATTCATTGAACTTTTCAATGGCATGTTTAAATCTCTATATGCCCTTCCAGTTTATGACTGGGATACCGAGGATCACAAACAAGGTGTGAATAACCATGCAAATTACTTGGCACTCTCGATGTTACAAATCACCTAATCAATGTGCCGGTTAACCACACATGCTCCATTGATCTATGATAAACATCGAGTCACCCTTTGCCACCATTGCTACTCCATATTAGTGTGCCGGTTATCCACGCACGCTCCACTAACGACTTGGCAAGGGTACAAAGTGTAATTTCATGGAATAGCATCATTTCACATTTTTCCTAAACTAACTAAGAATGGGAATTTTATAAAAGAAGCATTTAGTTACTTTATATAATCATTATACTTTTAATGAGGAATTAGTTTCCCTATGCTACCCGTTCGGCTAACGACCCTCCGCCAATCAAGGAAGCGGTGAGTGAGAGTGGACACCCATTAAACTGTCATTTTATAGGCATCAACCTTATACCTCCCTTATGGATCGGCTTCGTGAATGAGGCCTACTAACGGTAAGACTAGCTTAGTCTTATACATATATATATATATATATATATATATATATATATATATATATATATATATATATATATATATATTATCTGATAATATTATAATAGTATAAGGTTGAATTTTAAACTTGTAAAATTCTAGGGTTTAGAATTTAAATATTTCAAAATTAAACCTTTTAATTAAAAATTTAAATTCCAAAACTTGAGGGCAAGTTTTGAAACTTTTCAAAACATCTTTTAGATCAAATTTGAAAATTATTAATTAATCTTATTATTAATATTTATCACATAATTTGACCTAATCTTTTCCTTAACAAGATAATTCAAATCAAAAAATACAAATAATCATATTTATCTTATAAAACAAGTAATTATCTTATTTTTGACATTGATCCTTCAATTGAATTTGGATAATCAATACCATATTGAAAAAATTGACTTTTATCAGTTAAAATCGTTTTTGGTAATTATCCCAACTCAATTTTAGTCAAAATCCCGAAAAATCAGCCACTAGACGAGCCGACTCGCCGAGTCACAGAATTGGACTCGTCGAGTAGCCCTGACTCGTCGAGTTCACCAGGTGACTCGACGAGTCCCTCAGTTAGAAGCATAATTTTTCGATTTTTGAGCTTGAACAAGTTATCTATGCATCAAATACAAAAGAGAAACGATCTAGGCTCTGATACCACTTATTGGTTATGAGCAAAACAACATTCGTATGGTGTTCATGCAAACCCTAATTGCTTGGATGTAGTTTTTCTATTTGTACATGCAATATTGTCCAAGACTTGCAAACCCTAGTCTAGCATACAGCAAAACTTTAAATCAACATAAATAAACTAGTAAGAATGTTACCTTTGATTGTTTCTTGAAGATCTTTAGCTTATGAGAACCTAGCACCTCAAATGTGATGCCTCTAATGAATCAAAAACACCAAATCAAGTTGGAAGATCTTGCAGAGAGGGGAAAGGCTCAAAATCGACTCTTGGATCTCTAGGGTTCAGGTGGTAGCCGAAATATGAAGCATAGGGGGTCCTTTATATAGGTGTGAGATTAGGGTTTCAGTTAGAGTCCTTATCCGGTTACTTAGCCACCAAGCAGCCCATAAGAATCTTCTGGATCCCTACCTTGGACGAAATCTTATGGGCTATCCATAAGGATTTCGTCCACCCTATCCCTAGGGTTTCTCAACCTACTTTGAAACTATCCAATAATTACAACTTCAGTCCCCAAAGTTTGATTAAGCTCTTTTGTTCACAAAATTAATTCTTAATTAATTCTTGACCAATATTAACTAAACAAATATGATTTCTCCTTTAACATATTATTCATATAATATATTAATAAATCATAATAATCTCTTTCTCCATTTAGCATCCACTCAAGTTGCTCTAGTGAAGGCAACCCAAAAGGACCATGCTACAACTGGGTCAAGTACATACCAAATATAGTTATGGACTTAGACACTAATCCAACAACATTTGTGGAAGAGAAAATGATGGAGAAATGTTGGAGGTGGTTCTGAAGATAGAATGTACCTCTGCTATATAATACTAACCAAGCAGTGAACTCTTAACTCATTGTGAGAAGAGTAAGGTAGCTCAATGACTTATGTGAATGCATATCCTATTTGGGAAGAAACGATTGGTAATATCGAATCATTAAGGCTTCAAACATAGAATCTCAAAGGCTTCAGTCGACATGCAACAGCATGCTTCTAGGGACAATTAACTAGTACAAAGATTCAGAGTTGAAAACCTTCCCCATCGTTTGGAATTGAGAACATGATGAAAACGTACCTGCTTCTAAAAGACATTTTGAAAATAACACACAAAATAAAGAAAAATATTTTTGGTAATTTTGGGTTTTTCTGACAAAGATAAAACAGAAATAAAGAAAATATTTTTGTAATTTTGGAGTTTTCTGAAAAAAAAAATAAACTTAAAAACAGAAATGTACAGTAAGTTTCGATTTAGTCGGAAGAGACTTAATATACAAAGGGTACAAAATTTTCGAACCTTCAAATGAACAGTGGACTACGAGGCGTTCTGAGGGCTCACAACCATTCAGAACATGAAGTAAAGATTCTGAATTGTTTTGAGGGCTCGGAGCGGTTCAGAGAAAGAAAACTGCTTTACTTATAATGCTGATTTCAGAACAAAATCTGCTTCTATCATTCCTAAGCCTTCTAGATTCGATTAAAGGATAGTTCAGCTAAGGGTTTCATAAAGATATCAGTCAGTTGATCAACAGATCTTACAAAGTGTATTTCAACATTGCCATCCTCCACGTGATCTTTTATGAAATGATACCTCAGTGTTATATGCTTAGTCTTGGAATGTTGCACTGGGTTGTGGCAAATGCGAATTGCACTTTCGGAATCACGGTATAAGGAGACGTATGTTTGCTTTTTTGATTGCCAACTTACGAGTTTTCCGTCTAGAAATTGACATCCTCTAGTTGTACTTTTGTGATCAAGACCGCAACCGCCAAGATCAGCATCAGAGAACGCTTGAACAAAGAAACCTGAGTTTGAAGGGTACCAAATTCCGAGAGAAGTTTTTCTTTTTAAGTATCGGAAGATGTTCTTTGCTGCAATAATATGGGGTTCGCGAGGATTTTCCTGAAACCTGGCACAATAGCAAACATAAAACATAATGTTCGGACAACTGGCTGTTAGATACATTAAAGAACCTATCATTTGTCGATAGAGAGTCATGCCAGCTGCTGGCTTGTCCAAGGAAGGTGTAAGATTTGTTTTGAATGCTATAGGAACTTTAACCTTTGAATCCCTCACCATTCTGAATTTCGCGAGTAAGGACTTTGTGTAAGCCTCCTGGTTGATATGTATACCTCTTGACTCTGTCTAATATTTAAACCAAGGAAAAAGTTTATTGGACCCATTGAGCTCATCTTAAATTTAGTTTCCATCAATTTTCGGAATTCAACAGTTAATCTAGGATTAGTAGATCCGAAAATGATATCGTCAACATAAATTTGGACAATCATTAGATGGTCACCATCTTTCTTACGAATGAAGGTTGAGTCGACCGAGCCTTGTTTAAACTTAGATTTCTTTAAGAAACGGGTAAGGGTTTCATACCATGCTCGTGGTGCTTGTTAAAAACCGTACACAGTCTTATCCAAAATATAGTAGTGATTTTGATACTTCTCATTTACGAAACCCGGTGGCTGCTCCACGTAGACATTTTCTTCTAATTCACCATTAAGAAACGCACACTTCACGTCCATTTGATAGACTACGAAATTCTTGTGAGCCGCGTAGGCAAGGGAACTCCGAACAGATTCTAGCATTGCTACTGGTGCGAAAGTTTCTTCATAATCTATGCCTTCCTCTTGACAGTATCCTTTCACAACTAATTGTGCTTTTTTTCTAATTATGTTGCCTTCTTTGTCAAGCTTATTGCGAAATACATATTTCAAACCTACAACTAATGCATCCTTCGGAGTTGGAATCGACCTCCAAACATTATTGCACTCAAACTCATTGATCTCTTCCTGCATTACTTACACCCAATCAGAATGATGGAGAGCAATCTTAACGGTTTTTGGCTCAATCTTGGAAATGAACGAATTAAACATGCAAAATTCCATTTTGGAAAATAATGCAGTTTGATTCGCTTTTTGCTGAGCTCTAGTGAGAACACCGGAAGAAGTTAAACCAATCACTTGCGATTTAGGATAATATTTGGTCCACTTTGCCAAAAGAGGGTAGTTCGGATGATAGGATGGATCCAATTCGGCATTTACATCTTTGAATTCCGACTGAGCATCTTAGTCATTATTTTCACCTTCATTCTCCCCGTGGAATGGTGCATTTGGCTCAATATTCGAAATCAAGTTCTCCCCCTGGATTGGAGTGTCAAGGTTGACTTTGGGATTTGCATTCTCCCCCTGAACAGGTGAATCAGATGTTAAGGTTGAACTAGAACCCTCCCCCTAAACAGGTGCATTTGTAGCTCGTGGTGAAGGTGGAATCTCAGAGGTCTTCGGAATTTGAGGTTCTTTTTCAGGTTCTTTGGCAGCATCATCAATGATCTTCTTTAGTTAATCTTCCTTATTATCCATTGCTTTTGATTGAGAAGAAATCGCATTTTCTGTCTCATCAAACAGATTCATGAATTCCTCGTAGAGACTTGAAAGAGGAATCGTCATCGGATTTGTCGATGGAAAAATCTCCTCAGATTGATAATCAGTTTTCCGATACTTTTCATATAGTTATCATCAAACGTGATATAATAGGTTTCTTCTATCTTTTTGGACTTTTTATTCAGAATCTTATATGCCTTCGAAGTAATAGAGTACCTGTAACGCTCGATATTTTTTCCAAGGTATTATTTATTTTTTCATGTTAATTATTTGTATTGATTTGGGCTTGGATCCATTGGATCCCTATTAATTGGTCTTAAGGGTGCCGTATGCGGGGCGTACCACCCTATGTACGCGCAACGTACTAGTAAAATATTATCGTGCATGCCATGCACGTACGCGCTGCATACTAAAGAATACGCACAGCGTACGTGTGCAGTCCTCAAAACCCTAAATTTTAGGGTTAAGCTCTATATAAAGAACATTATATCTTTAGGACCATCCTCCCTCTCACCCTTAAGCAACTCCCATGAAACCCTAATTTATATATTGTGTGTTCTTTTGTTTGGAAGGCCTCTTGAGAGCATTCTGGGTGTTTTGATCCATTCTCCAAGGAAGTGAAGGTTGAAGCAAGGTGGTGGTTCAAAGGAGAAGGTGTAGATCTGGGATTGTTGCTTCATTTCAGACCTTTTCAAGGTATAAAGTCTTGAACTTGCCTTACAAATGCTTAGTTCTCTTGAGTTGAGCTTTTGGACCTTATTGGTCCAAAGAATGAAGCTTTATTGTTTAAAGTCGTTTCCTAAGCTTATGGTTGCCACCCTTGGTGTTATGAGAGTCCCTAAGTCAGAAAGTTGCCATCTTAGAAGTCTTTTTGCATCCATGCATGAGTTTTGTTCATTTTTAAGGAAGTAGGTTGTTATATTTCTAGTTTGGGTCCATTTGGGGGCATGCAAGCCGCCAAGTAATCGAATTTATGGTTTAAGACCCTTCAATGCACTCAGATCTGTGTTTGGAGCTTCAGATCTTAATGGATTAAGCTCTTTTTGAGATTATGGCTTAACAGGAGAGTACACTGGGCGTACAAGCCCGTACGCGCAGTGTACACGCCATGCAGCCTGCACACTAAGCATACAGCTGAGTACGCCCCGCGTACTCACTGGATTTGGGCTGGCGTCTTTTGGGCCTTGGTTTGGGCTGTTTCCTTAGAATTGTGCATTGGGCCTCAGTGGGCCATCTGGAATCAACTTTTTGGGTTAGGAAAACGCATTTAGGCCTTGGCTTAGGGCCATGTGAAGGGATTGCGCCCAATTGGAAATTGGGCCATATGCTGGGCCTTGTGGGATTAATTATCTCTTTTGGGTCATTGGTTATGATCTAGAGTATCATTTTGGACAAGGGTATGTTAGGGGTAAAAGGATCTTTTACCCCAGTGAGAACTGGTGGTTAAGTGATTTAGATCTCGAACTTAATTAGCTTTTATTTGATAATTGATAGCTCGGGGAATCATAGGACCAGCAGTCGGGGATTATCCGTATCATTCAGCTCTGCGAGGTGAGTTTCCCTCCGGGATTGAACGGGTCGAAGGCACCAATGCCGGCCCATGTATATGTTATGTGCGATGTCGGGCGATACTCGATGATTATTATATGTTTGGTTATACTTGTTGTATGTGTGATACTTGTATGTGCTTGTTTGTTATTTGAGTATGGCGGGGCCCATATCTCATAATTAGTTGAGTGGGGGCGGGGCTCGTATCTCACCAAGTGTGGGCGGGGCCCGTATCTCATTGGGTGGGGCCCGTTATCCGAGTGTGGGTGGGGCATGTATCTCCTATTTGCATGATATGTGTGGTATGAGGTAGCTTGGGGTAAATTCACTAAGCTCCGTGCTTACGGTTTTCAGTTTTGCTTTCAGGTACTTCTGGTAGCAAAGGGAAGAGTTCGAAATGACTGCATTGCACACACCATTATGTTTTCGGCTGGGATGATTTTACTCTGATTTTGTTGATATGGATACAGTAACTCGTGTTTATGATTGGATGTGTCGACAAATGATTTTTATTTAATATTTAAAAACAAAATTTTTGGGACCATATTTTAGTAGTGTTACAGTACCTCAAAAAGATCCCTTCGTCTTCTTTCACATTGAACTTATTCCATTGCTCTTTAGAATTTAAGATAAAACACCTAGAACCAAAGACATGAAAGAACTTGACATTAGGTTTTCGTTTATTTAGAATCTCAGAAGGAGTGATTGAAAATCCTTTATTGATGAGAGATCGATTATGATTGAAACAAGCAGTTCCGATAGCCTCAGCCCAGAAGTAGAGTGGCAAGTTCGCAAAATGTAACATAGTCCTCGCAGCTTCACACAGAGACCGGTTTTGTCTTTCAACAACTCCATTCTGCTGAGGAGTGTAAGGAGCAGAGAAGTTTTGAGCAATTCCTTTTTTAGTCAGAAATTCTTCAAACACTTGAAGCTCGATCTGCGAATGTTCCGAACTAGCTTTCGCAATTGAAGCTCGATCTGCTTGATAAAGTCCTTAAGCTTGGAAGACGCTTCTGATTTATGTTTAAGAAAATAAACCCAAGTAAATTTGTAGAAGTCATCAACAATGACTAGAATGTATTTGTTACCACCAATACTCTCAATGGAAGAAGGACCGCAAAGATTTATATGTAATAGTTCAAGTGGCTCGATCACTTTAGTGTTGATGATGGTCGAATGACTCTTCCGACTTTGCTTTCCCAGCTCGCAAGCAGCATAGAGATGTTCCTTCTTAAACTTCAGAATAGGAAGTCCTCTCACATGATCACCAAGTACGAGTTTGTTGATGTCCTTCAATTTGAGATGCAAGAGCCTTCGGTGCCATAACCAACTATCATCCAAAGATGCTTTCGTAAGAAGGCATATTGAAGGCTTTCAGGTGATCGGCTTTATATCCAACGGAAACATCTCTCCCTTTCTTTTGGATTTCAGAAGTACTACCTTTGTTTTCTTCTTTATAATTTCAGATCCCTCATCATCGAATGATACTTTCAGCCCTGTACCTACAACCAATTGAGAAACACTTATCAGGTTATGTTGCAGGCCTTCCACATATGCTACCTTGCTGAAAGAACCCCTTTCTAAACTTTCATATTTCTGAAAGACCCAAACTTTCATACTTGACAAATGTTACTTCAAAACATGCTACATGCATATTCATAAAAACAATATTTTTACATTGATAATTTGATTACAAAAGACTGGATACAAACCGACTAAGTTTTAGTATATTACATAACTACCCAGGATATTTAAGCTTTTATACATTCGTAAACCCAAGTACAAAAGTAATAGTATAAACTATTCTAAATCTTCCAACAGTATATGACTATACTGGATTCTTATTACCTGCAATTGTTAAACACTGAGAGGGGTAAGCGGTGACGCTTATTGAGTTCAACAATAGATACAATATAACGTTATGACATATATATATATATATATATATATATATATATATATATATATACTTCAATATGGCAGAAGCAAAGAGGAACAAGAAACAACAAAGGCATATGTGAATCATGTGACAAACTTTCCATATCAATCAATGATTTGATACGAAGATATACGATCAATAAAGCTTCGGCCCAAATGGCACGGAAGACATACACTTTCTGATTTAAACATTTCGGTAGATTTCAAGCTTATAGCCCTGTCTAACCATCTGCCAATGCCATAGAATAGAAGTCATTCTCTTACGGAGACATGCTCTACATGGCCAGAGGCTACGTACCAGTACCACCATGAATCTAAGTCCTTTCACTGATCACATGGTCAAAGGTATAGCTTTGCTATCATAAACAACAGAAATAAAAATAACACGGGAAAATAACCCGGAATAATAACACTGAAAAGCACATAGCACATATAACACATAACATACAATTTTTCCGATATATTGAACTCACTGTGAAATAACCGGGGGTTAAAATAGTAATTTGGGCAGCACTTCGTTACTATAATTAGCTTTCTTCGTTGAAAACCGGGAGTTTTCTTGATAACCGGGCCTTGCGAGGGTTGGGATTCAAACTGTAAAGATAAATTTTTGGGGCTTCTCGGGCACTTCGGGGCGTGTTTCGGGTGTTGGAAATGATCTCGGGGCTTCGGGGGAAGTCGAAATAGTGAAAATATGAGTTTAGGGGTGAAAAATGCCAAATTTCTAAATCTAGTCGGGAGATCTCGCAACCCCCCCCCCCCCTTTTATAGGGTGCGAGACCGAAGATCGATGGCTGAGAAAGCTCCACGCGGCAGCAGATGCGAAGCTCGAATCCGGAGGGGAGGCAGCTGGCGTGCTTCGGACAGAGACACGCGTCGGTCTCGGATTGGGCCACGCTTCGGATGCGAGGGCTCGCCACCGAGGCCACACGCGTCAACATCTGATTGGACCGAACCTCGGACTCGAGAAGAACGCGACACGCGGGTCGGACACGGGGCAAGCTGCGAGAATCCGGGTGACGTGTCTGAAATCTGACCTTATCCATGCGAGATTTCTCGGTTTTTGTGCCAAAAACTTCCGAAATTCATAACTTTCGTATATGAGCTCCGTTTTTGACGTTCTTTATATGCACGCGTAGGTAAAATTATGCTCTACAACTTTCGTTTAGACTCCGTCGGTTAATTTTGAATTTATTTTTAATATTATTATTTTTAACAGACCAGGACAGGAAAATCCGTTAAAAATTCATAACTTCTTCATCCGACGTCCGTTTTCGTCAGTCGTTTACCGTTGTACTGCTAATGACAAGACCTTCGATTCTCGTTTAGGTTGTGTTGGCTAAAAATCACTCGATCTAAAATTCGAGTTTTTAGCTGTCTACTGCTAAGCTGAAACTTAGAAAAATCATAACTTCCTCATACGAAGTCGGATTTGGGCGTTCTTTTTATCAAAATTCTCGGTTTGAAAAATACTACGACTTTTGTTTAGATCACCAAGCCTAAAAAGTAGTTTATCAAAAACTCACTTTTTACGTCATTCGGTGCCGTGTCGGTTTTGTCGCGGATCTTCTATTGGTCATAACTTCTTCGTTATAACACGGATTTCGATGAGGTTTTCGCCTAAATGTTTCTAACGAGATTCTTTACAACTTTCAGTAATAAAATTTTACTTATTCCAAATTTTATATTTTCGTTAAATTTTGATATTTGTCTTTTGATTGGAATCTCATAAGACTTCCAATATTTTCCGATTGATTCTAAACATAGATTTACTTCATTTCTAGTAAAAACTATCTGTTAGAACTCAATACTCGTAATTATATAATATTTCATAATATTATTCACTTTTAAAATTACATAACACGATAACCGAACGTGTATGTTACAAATACCTCCTCCTTTTGAGGATTTCGTCCCCGAAATCATAACGATATAAATGACTGGGAATATTTCGCTCTTATCTCATTCTTATTTTCCCTAATTTTATAATTTGGTTCTCGATGGTGTTTCCACTTGACGCGCACCAACTCCAAGACATATGCACAAAGCATATTTTCTACTGTTTGTGTTGTTCTCTCCGTCTGACCATTTCCATCTTCAATTCTCTGACTGAAATTTCGTCACTACACGAGACATGGATCTCTGAACCGATCACCTCACTTCGCAGATCTATTTTAGTCGGACTCGATTCTTTACGACCATTAAGGTCTGAACGAAAATCATCTTCTTAGTCATCACCGAAACGAAGGTAATGACATACTCGAACAAAAACGGAATCAATTTCTAGTTTCTTGGTAACCTTGTGAGTTTCCCTGATCCAAGTGTGAGTCATGTGCTTCCGGTAGTATAGGCCTCTACTACCATTCACACCTACTCATACTCGTCCCAAGTATTGTCTCGCAGTTCCCAAGTCACCATATCAAGAATTTTTACAAAGGAACTTATCACACATGAATGTGTTCAAACAAGTACATACGAGAATTTCTCCTAGACTCAACTGGGGATTTTGCGTTTCTTATCAAACATATATTGGATTTCCTAAATTCATCTTCTAGAATTGTTTTATGTATAAGCTTGATCTAGCATATCCTAATATTTCTCCTAATTCGAAAGGAATTTCACTTCCAGACCAAGGTCAGCAACAGACCTTAAACTTTCTCATGTAATAGCAATATAAGTAAGCAACCTAAGGCATGCTATATCCATTTATTATTTAGCACATATTAGAATATAAGGCATTTCTCCTCTAATATTCTAGTTCTTGTCCATTTAGGTATTCAACCTAAAGTATACTAGATACACATCATATCATCGTCCCTTAACAATCTATGTTTAAGTCTGGAAATTCTCAAAATTCCTAGTTCACTTAAACTAATTCTCTGAAAAATTTTAAAGTAACTTAATATTTTAGAATACTAGGGTTTATCACTACCCAATACCCCACTTAAGTCTTTCCTATGGTTTGTATCCATATACTTACAAATGACTATGTTCATATATTGAACGTTACACAGTTTAAGTCTAAATACCAATCCGTGATATTTAGTTCGCTTAAAGTAGTGCTCTAATACCATGATTGAAAGAACCCCTTTCTAAACTTTCATATTTCTGAAAGACCCAAACTTTCATACTTGACAATTGTTACTTCAAAACATGTTACATGCATATTCATAAAAACAATATTTTTACATTGATAATTTGATTACAAAATACTGGATACAAACCGACTAAGTTTTAGTATATTACATAACTACCCATGATATTTAAGCTTTTGTACATACGTAAACCCAAGTACAAAAGTAATAGTATAAACTATTCTAAATCTTCCAACAGTATATGACTATACTGGATTCTTATTACCTGCAATTGTTAAACACTGAGAGGGGTAAGCGGTGACACTTAGTGAGTTCAACAATAGATACAATATAACGTTATGCCATATATATATATATATATATATATATATATATATATATATATATATATACTTCAATATGGCAGAAGCAAAGAGGAACAAGAAACAACAAAGGCATATGTGAATCATGTGAAAAACTTTCCATATCAATCAATGATTTGATACGAAGATATACGATGAATAAAGCTTCGGCCCAAATGGCACGGAAGACATACACTTTATGATTTAAACATTTCGGTAGATTTCAGGCTTATAGCCCTGTCTAACCATCTGCCAATGTCATAGAATAGAAGTCATTCTCTTACGGAGACATGCTCTACATGGCCAGAGGCTACGTACCAGTATCACCGTGAATCTAAGTCCTTTCACTGATCACATGGTCAAAGGTATAGCTTTACTATCATAAACAACAGAAATAAAAATAACACGGGAAAATAACCCAGCATAATAACACTGAAAAGCACATAGCACATATAACACATAACATACAATTGTTCCTATATATTGAACTCATTGTGAAATAACCAGGGGTTAAAATAGTAATTTGGGCAGCACTTCGTTACTATAATTAGCTTTCTTCGTTGAAAACCGGGAGTTTTCTTGATAACCAGGCCTTGCGAGGGTTGGGCTTCAAACCGAAAATATAAATTTCTCGGGCTTCTCGGGCACTTCGGGGCGTGTTTCGGGTGTTGGAAATGATCTCGGGGCTTCGGGGGAAGTCGAAATAGTGAAAATGTGAGTTTAGGGGTGAAAAATGCCAAATTTCTAAATCTAGCCGGGAGATCTCGCAACCCCCCCCTTTTATAGGGTGCGAGACCGAAGATCGATGGCTGAGAAAGCTCCACGCGGAAGCAGATGCGAAGCTCGGATCCGGAGGGGAGGCAGCTGGCGCGCTTCGGACAGAGACACGCGTCGGTCTCGGATTGGGCCACACTTCGGATGTGAGGGCTCGCCACCAAGGCCACACGCGTCAACATCTGATTGGAACTAACCTCGGACTCGAGAAGAACGCGACACGCGGATCGGACACGGGGCAAGCTGCGAGAATCCGGGTGACGTGTCCGAAATCTGACCTTATCCATGCGAGATTTTTCGGTTTTTGTGCCAAAAACTTCCGAAATTCATAAACTTCGTATACGAGCTCCGTTTTTGACGTTCTTTATATGCACGCGTAGGTAAAATTATGCTCTACAACTTTCGTTTAAACTCTGTTGGCTAATTTTGAATTATTTTTAATATTATTATTTTTAACTGACCGGGACAGGAAAATCCGTTAAAAATTCATAACTTCTTCATCCGACGTCCGTTTTCGTCAGTCTTTTTTCCGTTGTACTGCTAATGATGAGAACTTCGATTCTCATTTAGGTTGTGTTGGCTAAAAATTACTCGATCTAAAATTCGAGTTTTTAGCTGTCTACTGCTAAGCTGAAACTTAGAAAAATCATAACTTCCTCAAACGAAGTCAGATTTGGGCGTTCTTTTTATCAAAATTCTCGGTTTGACAAATACTACGACTTTAGTTTAGATCATCAAGGCTGAAAAGTAGTTTATCAAAAACTCACTTTTTACGTCATTCGGTGTCGTGTCGGTTTTGTCGCGGATCTTCTATTGGTCATAACTTCTTCGTTATAACACGGATTTCGATGAGGTTTTCGCCTAAATGTTTCTAACGAGATTCTTTACAGCTTTCAGTAATAAAATTTTACTTATTCCAAATTTTATATTTTCGTTAAATTTCGATATTTGTCTTTTGATTGAAATCTCATAAAACTTCCAACATTTTCCGGTTGATTCTAAACATAGATTTACTTCATTTCTAGTAAAAACTATATGTTAGAACTCAATACTCATAATTATATAATATTTCATAATATTATTCACTTTTAAAATTACATAACACGATAACCGAACGTGTATGTTACACTTGCAAATGGAGGATTCGCCACTTGTGATTATGCCATATGCTTTGATTTCTCCCGTGGCATTACTTCCATACTTCACTTTGCCTCCGTCCTTCAGTGATCGGAATTCCCTCAGCTCTTCTCTCCTTCTAGTCATGTGACATGAACAACCACTGTCAATATACCATTATGGGTCGTACTGTTTGTCATGAATCACCTACAAAATTCAGAGAGATTTAGGACCCCAAAGTTCTTTGGGTCCTCGTAAGGTTTTCTTAAGAACATGAAAGGTTATATCTACATCAACCAAATAAGATCTTTTTATCAAAGTGGAATTCTCTCCTTTTGTGATTTTGAAAACAACAATTCTATTATCTTTGGAATTCTTTTCTTTAAAAGAATTTTGTTTTCGTTTAGCTTCAATTTGTTGCCTATCTACCTTCTTCATAAACTTCTTTTCCTCCTTTTGCAAGTTTGCTTCGGATTCCTTAAGTGAAATTTCAGGTTCCGAAACAACTTTTCCTTTGCCCTTAACATCTTTCGATGTGTTGACTATTTTTGAAACATTTGTTTTTGGAGAAAAATAAGGTTTTGTCTTTTCCAAAGGTTTCGTTTGTTTTGAAAATGATGATTTCGGAAAAACTTTTGTTTTTGAAACCTACGGAGTTGAAGATTGTGCCTTTGAAGACGAATTAGGTTTCGGATTTGGAGAGAATTTCGCATTTTGATTTCCGGAGCTTTCTGGATTAACAGAATTGGAGTTTTTAGATTTCTAGAATCGCTTTCTTTCTTTTAGATTTTTCTGATATCTAGCATTTAGTTGTCTCTTCTTGGCAATATGTTCCTCAGCTGACTTATAAATTTTGGCTCTAGGTTTCTATTTTCTAACAGGCAAGTCAGTCTGTTCGGAAGATGTTTCATTTGGGACATCTTTAGTGCCACTCGGACCAGCTTTATCAAAACAAGAGTTAACACAGTACAATGGTTCTGTGACATATCTCCCTTTGGTTTTCTAAGAGGTCATTTCGGAAAGACCTTTGGTTTCATCAAAGTTATCAATTGGTCCTAGCCAAAAGAATTCATCGCAGCCATCTGCATTATCATCATCTACTAAGGACGTTAGTTCGGAAGTTTGATTTTTGTCCAGTCTGGTTTTTACAAAAACTTGATTAGTGATGGTTTGAACTTTAGGAAACATTGTAGTTTTTGCTTTTAAAACCTCCAAACCCTTATTTTCAACAATACGAACATATTCAACTGAGTTTTCGGAAATCAACTTCTTTTTTGGGACATCCTGATTTTGTACAAAAGCTGAACAATCGATGTGATCCTCTACAAAAATATCACTCATGTCACTTTCATCAAATTCAGAAACATTTTCAGCATCGAAAGTATTTTGCGAACTCAATTTTGTGCATAAAGAGTCAAATTTTTGCACAGTATCAGATTTAGTTTGCTCTTTATCATTTTCATCCAACATTTGTTTTAACATGCTCTTATGTTCTTTGGACTGGATATAAGCTTCAATTTTATCAAGTCCAATTTTGTAAGATTCAGATACATCATCCAAGGACACAATGGATTCGCACTTATATGACTCTGCATCGATTTCATCCTCTTTCAATTGAAGAAAGGGTAAAATCATTTTGTGTACCTTTTTCCCTATTTCACAGTCAAGATGCAGTTGGGTAATGTTAAAATATAACCTCTTAGCACTCAAACATAAAATATTTCTTTGTTTTAAAAGCGATAAATTGTCTCTTTTCAAATAAATAACATCATCCCTAGACCTATTCAGCTCTAACTCCAACTTCTATATCCACATCCGTCTCTCTTCACTATTGTTTATTATCCTGGTGATTTGATCAGTTAGGTTAGAATTGCTTAGATGTGTTCTTTTTAACCTATCACTAAAACTAGAGACAGTAAAATTCAAATCATCTAATTCAGATTCGTAACGAGTGACCGGAATATAAAGAGACTGGAGAACAGATTGTAGCTTACTGATGACTCTCTCACATTCACTGACCTGTTCCGAAACAGGTCTTGTGGCAATACAACTATCAGATACATGCGCATTGTCAGTGGTGTATCCTCTCTACTCCGAAACATACCACGGACCATCAAGCATCTTCCCTCGTACTCAGGGACTCCATACTTCACTACGAAGCATCCACCATGCAAGGGCTTCCGAACATCCTCGTCTTCCGAATCTATTGGCCAGACTTCAACACATCCAAACTCATCATCATCCTCCTGCACAATCAAAGTAGGATTAGGACTATCAGCACTCTTTTTCTTTCTAATCTCTTCTATCTTTCTAAGATAGTAAGCTTCATCATCTTCTTCATCCTTCTTCTTGCTCATTTTTCTTAACATACACTCCTTGGCTAAATGATTCTTGCCATGACGATAGTTGCAATCATATCTAGAATCTCCCATCAGCTTCTTTCTTTCTTCACCTCATCCTTTTGCGAGTTGTTAAGGCTCTCATCCTTTGCTTTGTTAGAATTGTAGTTCCCTTGCCAGTTCCTGTTTTTGAGGCATCCAAACTTCTTTTTAGCAAACTTTTCTGGGATTTGACACCATCAGAGCGTATTCTTTTTTTAAGCTCACAATCAGAGAGATCAGACTCCGAATTTTCTTCTGCTACCTTTTTGCCCTTCGCAACTAGGGCTAACGAACCCATACTGGAAACAAGCGTAACATATTTCGTCACTTCATCTTCGTGGGATCTAATAATTCCCACCAGATTCGACAAAGTATAGCTCTTAAACTGTTCATGAGCTTTTACAGTTGACACTACTGCTTTCCATTTTGATCTCAAACCGTTCATGAACGTCACATTTTACTCTATCGGTTCACACCTGATTTTATGTTTTAACATCCTGCTTAAAAGATGATTAAGATTAAATGTTTGATCAAGTTTCTCATCTGGCTTTTGAGAAAAAGCACCAAACACCGAAAGAAGTAGTGTTTGAACTGAATGGTCAAGATATGCATCGCTTGAATAGATTTCTTTCAACCTATCCCATATCTCCTTTGCTGTTTCACAAGAACTCACCAAACGAAACGTTTTTGTAGGAAGAGTGAACCTGATTATCCTCACTGCCTTGACGTTACTCATTAACTTCTCTTTTTCATCTTGTGGAATGTTCGTTTTTCAACGAGAAGAGCGTTGTATTCGGCTTGAGTTTTGATGACTTTCCTTGTAGCAGTGTGAGAAAACGTCTATTGGTTTATTGACTCCCAGATCAAGGAACCATGATCTTTAAGACCAAGCACGTAGTCTTTGAAGTGCAATGCCCATACTTCGTAATCTTGTGGAAAAAGAATAGGAATTTTGGTTGTAGATTCGATGTTGCTGGATAGATTGAAGGAAATAGTGTGTGGATCTTCTAGTTGCATGATGTTGATTCACAAAAACATGTTAAGAATCAGATGTGTAATATAATAATCGAGTTTAGGGCTCAAAAAGAAACCAGATCTATCATCTACAATCGATGAGAACGATGAAGACGACAAGTATAGATCTTATAGAAACTTAAAACCCTTATAAGCTAGACAGAAGATATGCTTATGAATTACACAATCTCCTGCTCTGATATCAATTATTGAAGACAATAAACTTAAGATTGATAAATTCTTTAACAAAAAGGTGAATCAAAACAAGAAGAACAATTTATTAAAACAAGTCGAATGATTCTATTATCAAAGCCTTAGAAGAGTTATGTGTGAACTTCTCTGTAAAGGTGATGTAGGGCAATACAATTGATAACCCTAAAAACGTTAATACTCGGGTGGACAGGGCCAGTCCATTACATTATGGACTATTATAGTACAAAACAATATTGACATAATACATCAAACACCCTAACAATTATCATCATCCAATAGGGTCTCAGCCCTATTCCTTCAATGCCCAAGGCCTTTAAATGATCCATTTAATTTCCACAATCCCAAAATAAGAAATTTCTCAAAAGAGGATGTTACATTTTAGGGTTCAACCTTTGGCGGATTTCGACGGTTCTTACGTTGTCATTAACATAACTATTAGGGAGATCTGCGAATGGTCTCATATCCAAATACCTCAAGTTATTCTTTGATAACGAGTCTATCAAAATGTCCTTCTTGGACCAATTCCTTACATATACGATACCTAGGAAGGTATCTTTTTTCGCTCGATCGATTCTGAACTACATTATATCGTGATTCTACACAACCATGGACACTTGGTATTAAGATCTAAGGTTAGATTTTTCCATTTACCTATAGGCGTAGATAAAGGTTTCAGGTTCCCTCATGATGTTGTTTCATTTCCAACCAAAATGTCAATTCAAACAGGTATTGAAGCGAATAACTCTTTTTCTTAGCTTCTAGTGTTGCAACTTCCTCGGATCTTGACATGGAATCTGAAATCGAGTTGCCTTTCAAAATTTTGGTTTCCCCCACTTGGGTTTGAACCCTCTCTTTCTCGTTAAAATCAACCAATCCAAGCCTAAGCTGGCTTTGTCTCTACGATTCGTAGTTTTCTTTCTTCTTGAAAGAAACACCTGATTGTCATGATGACTTTAACACTTTTGATATAGTATTGCTACTTGTGCTTACTACAAGTGATCTTCTTGTAAGATACAATGCAATCCGGTCAAGATCATGAAAAGAGCTTAAATCGTTCTACCAACATACTCATAGACCTGATGACAGATGAGGGTCACAATATTAGTAGCAACTACAGTTGTTGAACTCAATATTTTCTCTTCCTCTTTTCTAAGATGATTAACCTTGTCTTACTCTTCCTAATCATAATTAAGATAATGGCTTACCAATGTACTACTACCATCCTTATCCGTAGCCCTTCTACAATATTCATAACCTTTGTAACTTGCCCGACGAGTATCAAACTCTTGGACTTTTACAGGCGGTGCTTAGCTTGCGTTCTTATATTAATTTTTCTATTTGACCTTCAGTCCAAATCTTCGTGTCAAAAATTTAATCTTTATTGGAGGCTCTTGATCCCTCTTGAATTTTTCTACAGACTCATCCTAAGATGAGGTCTTTACTCCAGCTATAGTAATATACAGAACGGTCACATTCTAATGACCTTCTATTACATGGTGCAATTGATACATGTTGGATTGGACTCATGCCTCTTAGAGTCAACTTCCTAATACTATGGATAACTTCCTCCATGTTCTTATGTGGTGCAACCACATTATAACAAGTAACATTTCTAGCTACTAGGAACTTAGTTTTAATGACGGCTGCAATATATCTGTCGATTGTCTCGATCCTTTCTTCTTCAATCTTACAACTAAAGGCGGACACTACGTCGAACAAGGTTCTCAAAACCGAGTAACATATTTCTCATATTCACCCTTAACCAGGCACGATTTGTAAAGACTACTAGGGTCGGAATGACATTTTCTTCTCAGTCATTACCGAAACGAAGGTAATGATAGAAATAAACAAAAATTGAATCAGATACCAGTTTCTTAGTAATGTAACACCCCGGTTCAGGTAAACTTCCTTTTCAAGCTTAAATGAATAAATTAGTTCAAGATAAGTCCTTACGCCATGCGTACTTGGGGCGTACTCTCACACCCCTAAACCGGAACGGCGGAAATGTTCGGGGGCGGAGGACGTCATGTATAGTATGACAACAATCGCATAATACTAATCAAGGTGTAAGTCCCTGATCTGCTTGTGTATCAATCAGATCCATTTGATGGTGCGGAATCCCAATCAAACGGATGATGCCAGATCAAAAGAAGAAGGAGGAGAAGAAGATGATGAATCTATGATGTAGTCAATGAATAGAATGATGCTCCATACACATAGTTCACACACTAGCTCTTCTCTCTATATTCTCTCACACCTTAGAATACACACCCTTAAGCTCCTCTCAACTATTCACCCACATGCACTCCTCACCATATATATATGAGACATGGGCCGTGAACAGGTTCACGGCCGTAAACACAGCCGTAAACTCATAAAACATTACAGAAAAATACAATTGCCTAGAAAAGCAAATTATAAACCATAATTTTAGACCCAACAATCTCCCCTTGGTTTATAGCTTTCTTTTCTAATCGACCCAACAAACTCCCCCTAAAAAGTAGCTGGCTTTTCTTTTCAATCTTCATCGGGAGCTTGGCTTCAACATTAATCTTCAATTTTCTTCACAGCATCAATATGAACATATGAATCTTCTATGAATGACTTCATCTTGAGCAGTTGGGCTTTTCTTCAGAATTTGCTTTGAACGCACGGTGGGTGAGGAGGCTTTTTGAAAAGATTCTTGAAAGATAGCGCTTTCAGCTTGAGAATCTATAGAGAGACTATCAGAGAGAACTAATCTTCTGGATCACTTCAGCAGGTACAAGATAGCAACAAACTGATTGAGGAGGCTTCAATGCAATCTGTCACATAATCTTCAATTACAGCTTGACCTTGCATCTGCGGTTGAAGGATTGAATGTTGAAAGAATAATCTTCATTCCTTGCTTCTTTAAATGAGAATTCTTCGATGCTCACAGATGAAGCCTTGGCTCAGAAATTTTCAATTCAGTCTCCATGAGTCTCATCTACATCTGAATTCACTTTTCCAGACAAAACAAAACTTAAAGAAAACTTAGCACACAAAACGGAAACAAAAATATTTTTGGATTTTTGATTTTTCTGAACAAGAAATAAAACAAAAAAAAACTATTTTTGGATTTTTAATTTTCTGATTTTTGTTTCATTTTTGAATTTTCTGATTTTTTTTTATTTTTTGAATTTTTTGATTTTTGTTTGATTTTTGATATTTTTAATTGTAAGTCCCTGATCTACTTGTGTATCAATCAGATCCGTTTGATGGTGCGGAATCCCAATCAAACGGATGATGCCAGATCAAAAGAAGAAGAAGAAGGAGAAGAAGATGATGAATCTATGATGTATTCAATGAATAGAATGATGCTCCATACACATAGTTCACACACTAGCTCTTCTCTCTATATTCTCTGACACCTTAGATCACACACACTTAAGCGCCTCTCAACCTTTTAGCCACATGCACTCCTCACCATATATATATATGAGACATGGGCCGTGAACAGGTTCACAGCCGTAAACACAACCGTAAACACTTAAAACATTACATAATAATACAATTGCCTAGAAAAAGCAAAGTATAAACCATAATTTTAGACCCAAAAATCCCCCCCTTGGTTTATAGCTTTCTTTTCTAATTGACCCAACAAACTCCCCCTAAAAAGTAGTTGGCTTTTCTTTTCAATCTTCATCGGGAGCTTGGCTTCAGCATTAATCTTCAATTTTCTTCACAGCATCAAGATGAACATATGAATCTTCTATGAATGACTTCATCTTCAGCAGTTGGGCATTTCTTCAGAATTTGGCTTTGAACGCACGGTGGGTGAGGAGGCTTTTTGAAAAGATTCTTGAAAGATAACGCTTTCAGCTTGAGAATCTTCAGAGAGACTATCAGAGAGAACTAATCTTCTGGATCACTTCAGCAGGTACAAGATAGCAGCAAATTGATTGAGGAGGTTTCAATGCAATCTGTCACATAATCTTCAATTACAGCTTGACCTTGCATCTGGGGTTGAAGGATTGAATGTTGAAAGAATAATCTTCATTTCTTGCTCCTTTGAATGAAAATTCTACGACACTCACGGATGCAGTCTTGGCTTTGAAATTTTCGATTCAGTCTCCATGAGTCTCATCTACAACTGAATTCACTTTTCAAGACAACAAAACTAAAAGAAAATATTTTTTGATTTTTTGATTTTTCTGAACAAGAAATAAAACAGAAACAAAACTATTTTTGGATTTTTAATTTTCTGATTTTTGTTTGATTTTTGAATTTTCTGATTTTTGTTTGATTTTTTATATTTTTAATTATCCCCCTAAATTTGTGCATAGAGGAAAACTATGAACAAATTTAACAAAAACAAAAATATTTGGGATCAAAGTTGTCAAGCAATCCAATATCGTTTATCAGCACACGCCTGCATGTCTAGATCTGGTCAATCACCGGTATTGTGGTCCACTTAAACACAAAGGATTTTGACAATTTGGACAGATTATAGGTGACAAGTCATTGTGATATATATTCCTAAATGGACATTTAGCTGACAACGACCAAGGATATTGTTGTCCACTTAAATTAAGCAGCAAGATCTACAGACAACCTATTAAATGGTTCAATTTTTAGATGTACTAGACCGTGTTTCCCACTTCCTGATATACCCCGGTAATCGAGAACTTCCAAAGAACTCCTTACTTTAGGTGAGTATTCAATCATTAAGAAAGAAGTCAGATATAGAAGTGCATATGTTGTATCCCAGGTCGGATATCTTCCAATCACACAGAGGGAACAACATATGACTAACATAGATAGAGGGATTGAGAGGTAGAATGTTGCATATGGTGTGTCCCAGGTTGGATCTTCCGATCACGCAGAGGGGACAGCATATGGCTAACAGATAGAAAGAATTTCATAGATAAGGAGGTGCGTAGAATTAGAGTTGCATACGTTGCAATCCAGGTCGGATATGTTCCAATCACGCAACGGAAGCAACATATGACTGACAGATAGAAAGCAAGAAAATAATTTCCTACAGACCTACTTTATCAGAACCCCCCAGTTGCCCTATCAGAACCAGAATTAAGGACATAAGTCTGTACATCAAGGAAGAGTTAAGCCACGGTTCTAATTGCATATTAATTTAGTTTATCTCGTGGGTTCCCATGTTTATCTCACTGGTCAATCTACCCGAGCGTCGTATGGTGAGTCCAAATGAAACTATCTAAGCCTATATTGTCTATTCCTTTCATGGTCAATCAATGTCTAGTCCTTTTGAATCCTTTGTGCCTACCAGCACACTGAATACAGAGTCTAGACAATCCGGCTTTAGTGCATTACACGCATCATAAAATGCCCATTAGCACTATACTTCATATCACTTCCCAAAACAACCTACTAAAGAAAGACATATACGGAAATTAAAGAAACATGTCTTTGAAATGAAACAATGTAAGATAAGCTCAGGAGTATAGAGAAGAAAACTCAAACCGTAAGTCACCGATTGAATTTTCATCCAGAAGGTCTGAGAACAGCACGCATAATCTCAGAACAGATCCGAAAATTCTTCAAGTCATTAAGCACAAAACCCATGTGTGATCCCCTCCTTTCTTTCTTTCCCGCAAAGGAAACATACTCTCAAACAATGTTCTGAGTGTTGTACAGTTGAGAGATGCCTCCTATCATGTGTCTGGAACAGCCACTATCAACAAACTGAAGTCTGATGATATGCCTCCATAGCTGCTCCGACACAGAGCGGGATCAGTTGGTCTTTGGAACCCAGTCCATTTTGAAACTGGGTTGACCTTTTTCATCCTTGCACGGTACTCTCTCCCATGACATATTCTGTTTATCACAAACAGAAGATGAAGAAATATTAGAGTCATTGGGTGATTTGGGAGATTGAACCTTTGGTACCCATCTGTAGTTGGGTTTAACCCATTTCTTTTTCGATCCGATGGGTGCCTCGACACTTGCTTTTGAACTTGAAACCGACTGCCTAGATGGCTTTGACATAACCGGTCTTGGCTTCATTTGAGCATCTCTTGGATTCTGCTTCTTGGTCGGCGTACCCTTCTTGACTTTGGGATTTTGATTCTTGGCCTTCTGCGCGTTCCAGTCACCATTGTCTGAACGTGACCTTGAGGGGTTTCTTTTGGAAAATCTCCCTCTTGGCACGTTCTGCCACCCTTGTGCGTAGTAGGGAACGTATGCGCGATTTGGACAATTTCTGGCAATGTGTCCAGGTGTTCCACAGTGAAAGCAAGTCTTTTTCTTCACGCGAGTGTTGTTTCTTCTTGCCCCTGGTGGCGTGTCCATGCCTTGTCTCTTATTGTTCCCACAAGCACAGCTGCAGCAGGCATTCTGTTTAACTTGATTTGGTGGCCTGTACTTCTCAACAACAGGTTGATCAGAAGCAACTGAGTTCGAAGCAACAGATTCAGAGTTCAAGGAGACATTGGTTTGTTCAACAATTTTCTCCTTGTTCTCATCTTCCGTTACTTTACCTGCACAAGAAGTAGAAGCATTAGAATCGTTCAGCTCAACACTTTCTGGCACATCCACAGCAGAATTATCAAAGATATCATCATATATATCGAAAAAATTTAAGCCTTCAGACTTTGACACAATTTTATTATCAGACACACTTTCTTCAGTTTCTTGCTTTGATTGACTTAAAGATTGATCTGCATGGGAAGTAGAAACATTAGTATTTTCAACATTAATACTACCTCCTGACACAAATCCATATTTAAGAAATGGTTCTCTGTCAATCTCTTCTTTAGACAATGGCTTAAACTGATAATTATGATTATAAGGAGGAGGCACTTTATCATACCCTAAACCCTTTGACTGATTCTCTTTGAATTTCAAATTGGTTTCTATCATTGATGCAACTACTTCACTTGACACATCAAATTTTCTAAAAGTAAAATTTGTATTTTCAAATTTGTTTTCCAATGTGTCAAGCTCAGCAGTTACCTCAGCGAGTTGTTCAGTTACATATCTATAATATGTACTCTTAATACTATACTCCTCCTAAAGTTTTCTAAAGTCTTTGGTTTTTGCTTCTAATTCAGCCTTCAGGGGTTTCTGTCCTTGCCTAAGTTGATATCCTTCGTATTTTAGGTCCTTGACTTCTCCACGTAATAATTCTATATGCTCAAGTAAATTTTTGACATTATCAATGCATGCTTGAGAACAACAAATTTCATTGACTTTGGTGTTTGAAGAACTCATTGTTCTAAAAATATGTCCTTTGACTAAAAACTCAAAAGTCAACCTTAAAAGTCTAATTTAAAAAGTCAAACTTAAAAGTCAAACCGAAAAGCTAAATTTGAAAAATTCAAGGTTAAACGAAAAAGTCAAAGTTTAAAGTCAAAGGTCAAACTTTAAAAGTCAAAGTCAAAATTTTAAGTAAAAAGTCAAAATTAAAATCTAAAATTTTGGGTTGAAAATGTAATTTAAAATTAAAAGATAATTGATTTTAGGCTAAAAATGTCAAATTGGCGAAATTAGGTGCGCAGATACGATATTTGAATAAAGAAGCGAAGAAATTTATCATCCAGCTAGCTATAGAAGTTGGTTAAGGCGCTGGGTGAGTTGGGAGGAGATCAAGGTTCGATCCCCGACACCCCCAAGTCCGTTTCCAATTTTTTATATGTGACGCTGCTGTGCTAGGATGCTGCTTGCGAAGACTGCTGCGAAGCTTGCCGAACGAGACTGCTGAACGATCGAGGTGAGAGGCCGCAAACTCTGACCCTACACGTGCGAGACCGAGCTGCAAACTGCTGAGCCGTAAACTCCGGCCGCAAACCGTCGGCCGCAAATGTCCGAGCCGTAACCGCCGCCGTAAACCGTCGGCCGTAAACTCCGGCCGCAAACCGCCGACCATAAACTTCCGAGCCGCAACCGCCGCCGTAAACCGGCGACCGTAAACTCCGGCTGTAAACATCGACGACCGTAAACACTGCTTCAGATCGCGAAAAAAACGACGTTTTTCACCATTTTTGCTCCAAAACTCGATCAAAAACTCCTTTTTATCAAAAACACGAAGAACAAACCCCCCCTTATTTTGCCAAGATCTATCCAATTTTTTATATGTGACGCTGCTCTGCGAGGATGCTGCTTGCGAAGACTGCTGCGAAGCTTGCCGAACGAGACTGCTGAACGACCGAGGTGCGAGACCGCAAACTCTGACCCTACACGTGCGAGACCGAGCCGCAAACTGCTGAGCCGTAAACTCCGGCCGCAAACCGCCGGCCGCAAACGTCCGAGCCGCAACCGCCGCCGTAAACCGCCGGCCGTAAACTCCGGCCGCAAACCGCCGACCGTAAACTTCCGAACCTCAACCGGCGACCATAAACTCCGGCTGTAAACATCGACGACCATAAACACTGCTTCAGATCGCGAAAAAAACGAAGTTTTTCACCATTTTTGCTCCAAAACTCGATCAAAAACTCGTTTTTATCAAAAACACGAAGAACAAACCCCCCTTATTTTGCCAAGATCTATCCAAAAACGCAGGAATTCTTCAAAAATTCGATCAATTAAGCTCCAGATCTGAAAAAATCGATTGATACAACCAAGCTCTGATACCGCTTGTAAGTCCCTGATCTGCTTGTGTATCAATCAGATCCGTTTGATGGTGCGGAATCCCAATCAAAAGGATGATTCCAGATCAAAAGAAGAAGAAGGAGAAGAAGAAGATAAATCTATGATGTATTAAATGAATAGAATGATGCTCCATACACATAGTTCACACACTAGCTCTTCTCTCTATATTCCCTCACACCTTAGAATACACACACTTAAGCTCCTCTCAACTATTCACCCACATGCACTCCTCACCATATATATATATATATATATATATATATATATATATATATATATATATATATATATATATATATATATATATGAGACATGGGCCGTAAACAGGTTCACGGCCGTAAACACAGCTGTAAACTCATAAAACATTACAGAAAAATAAAATTGCCTAGAAAAGCAAAGTATAAACCATAATTTTAGACCCAACAATCTCCCCCTTGGTTTATAGCTTTCTTTTCTAATTGACCCAACAAACTCCCCGTAAAAAGTAGCTGGCTTTTCTTTTCAATCTTCATCGGGAGCTTGGCTTCAGCATTAATCTTTAATATTCTTCACAACATCAAGATGAACATATGAATCTTCTATGAATGACTTCATCTTGAGCAGTTGGGTTTTTCTTCAGAATTTGGCTTTGAACGCACGGTGGGTGAGGAGGCTTTTTGAAAAGATTCTTGAAAGATAGCGCTTTTAGCTTGAGAATCTTCAGAGAGACTATCAAAGAGAACTAATCTTCTGGATCACTTCAGCAGGTACAAGATAGCAGCAAATTGATTGAGGAGGCTTCAATGCAATCTGTCACATAATCTTCAATTACAGCTTAACCTTGCATCTGGGGTTGAAGAATTGAGTGTTGAAAGAATAATCTTCATTTCTTGCTCCTTTGAATGAGAATTCTTCGATGCTCACAGATGAAGCCTTGGCTTAGAAATTTTCAATTCAGTCTCCATGAGTCTCATCTACATCTGAATTCACTTTTCAACACAAAACAAAACTAAAAGAAAACTTAGCACACAAAACGGAAACAAAAATATTTTTGGATTTTTGATTTTTCTGAACAAGAAAAAAAACAAAAAAAAAACTATTTTTGGATTTTTAATTTTCTGATTTTTGTTTCATTTTTCAATTTTCTGATTTTCGTTTAATTTTTTGAATTTTCTGATTTTTGTTTGATTTTTGATATTTTTAATTGTAAGTCCCTGATCTACTTGTGTATCAATCAGATCCGTTTGATGGTGCGGAATCCCAATCAAACGGATGATGCCAGATCAAAAGAAGAAGAAGCAGGAGAAGAAGATGATGAATCTATGATGTATTCAATGAATAGAATGATGTTCCATACACATAGTTCACACACTAGCTCTTCTCTCTATATTCTCTGACACCTTAGAATACACACAGTTAAGCTCCTCTCAACCTTTTACCCACATGCACTACTCACCATATATATATGAGACATGGGCCGTGAACAGGTTCACGGCCGTAAACACAACCGTAAACACTTAAAACATTACATAATAATACAATTGCCTAGAAAAGCAAAGTATAAACCATAATTTTAGACCCAACAATCTCCCCCTTGGTTTATAGCTTTCTTTTCTAATTGACCCAACAAACTCCCCCTAAAAAGTAGTTGGCTTTTCTTTTCAATCTTTATCGGGAGCTTGGCTTCAGCATTAATCTTCAATTTTCTTCACAGCATCAAGATGAACATATGAATCTTCTATGAATGACTTCATCTTGAGCAGTTGGGCATTTCTTCAGAATTTGGCTTTGAACGCACGGTGGGTGAGGAGGCTTTTTGAAAAGATTCTTGAAAGATAACGCTTTCAGCATGAGAATCTTCAGAGAGACTATCAGAGAGAACTAATCTTCTGGATAACTTCAGTAGGTACAAGATAGCAGCAAATTGATTGAGGAGGCTTCAATGCAATCTGTCACATAATCTTCAATTACAGCTTGACCTTGCATCTGGGGTTGAAGGATTGAATGTTGAAAGAATAATCTTCATTTCTTGCTCCTTTGAATGAAAATTCTTCGAGACTCACGGATGAAGTCTTGGCTTGGAAATTTTCGATTCAGTCTCCATGAGTCTCATCTACAACTGAATTCACTTTTCAAGACAATAAAACTAAAAGAAAATATTTTTTGATTTTTTGGTTTTTCTGAAAAAGAAATAAAACAGAAACAAAAATATTTTTGGATTTTTAATTTTCTGATTTTTGTTTGATTTTTGAATTTTCTGATTTTTGTTTGATTTTTTATATTTTTAATTCTCCCCCTAAATTTGTGCATAGAGGAAAACTATGAACAAATTTAACAAAAACAAAAATATTTGGGATCAAAGTTGTCAAGCAATCCAATATCGTTTATCAGCACACGCCTGCATGTCTAGATCTGGTCAATCACCGGTATTGTGGTCCACTTAAACACAAAGGATTTTGACAATTTGGACAGATTATAGGTGACAAGTCATTGTGATATATATATTCCTAAATGGACATTTAGCTGACGACGACCAAGGATATTGTTGTCCACTTAAATTAAGCAGCAAGATCTACAAACAACCTATTAAATGGTTCAATTTTTAGATGTACTAGACCGTGTTTCCCACTTCCTGATATACCTCGGTAATCGAGAACTTCCAAAGAACTCCTTACTTTAGGTGAGTATTCAATCATTAAGAAAGAAGTCAGATATAGAAGTGCATATGTTGTATCCCAGGTCGGATATCTTCCAATCACACAGAGGGAACAACATATGACTAACATAGATAGAGGGATTGAGAGGTAGAATGTTGCATATGGTGTGTCCCAGGTTGGATCTTCCGATCACGCAGAGGGGACAGCATATGGCTAACAGATAGAAAGAATTTCATAGATAAGGAGGTGCGTAGAATTAGAGTTGCATATGTTGCAATCCAGGTCGGATATGTTCCAATCACGCAAAGCAAACAACATATGACTGACAGATAGAAAGCAAGATAATTTCCTACAGACCTACTTTATCAGAACCCCCCAGTTGCCCTATCATAACCAGAATTAAGGACATAAATCTGTACATCAAGGAAGAGTTAATCCACAGTTCTAGATGCATATTAATTTTGTTTATCTCGTGGGTTCCCGTGTTTATCTCACTGCTCAATCTACCCGAGCGTCGTATGGTGAGTCCAAATGAAACTATCTAAGTCTATATTTTCTAGTCCTTTCATGGTCAATCAATGTCTAGTCCTTTTGAATCCTTTGTGCCTACCAGCACATTGAATACAGAGTCTAGACAATTCGGCTTTAGTGCATTACACGCATCATAAAATGCCCTTTAGCACTATACTTCATATCACTTCCCAAAACAACCTACTAAAGAAAGACATATACGGAAAATAAAGAAATATGTATTTGAAATGAAACAATGTAAGATAAGCTCAGGAATATAGAGAAGAAAACTCAAATTGTAAGTCACCGATTGAATTTGCATCCAGAAGGTCTGAGAACAGCACGCATAATCTCATAACAGATCCGAAAATTCTTCAAGTCATTAAGCACAAAACCCATGTGTGATCCCCTCCTTTCTTTCTTTCCCGCAAAGGAAACACACTTTCAAACAATGTTCTGAGTGTTGTACAGTTGAGAGATGCCTCCTATCATGTGTCTGGAACAGCCACTATCAACAAACTAAAGTCTGATGATATGCCTCCATAGCTGCTCCGACACAGAGCGGGATCAGTTGGTCTTTTGAACCCAGTCCATTTTGAAACTGGGTTGACCTTTTTCATCCTTGCACGGTACTCTCTTCCATGACATATCCTGTTTATCACAAACAGAAGATGAAGAAATATTAGAGTCATTGAGTGATTTGGGAGATTGAACCTTTGGTACCCATCTGTAGTTGGGTTTAACCCATTTCTTTTTCGATCCGATGGGTGCCTCGACACTTGCTTTTGAACTTGAAACCGGCTGCCTAGATGGCTTTGACATAACCGGTCTTGGCTTCATTTGAGCATCTCTTGGATTCTGCTTCTTGGTCGGCATACCCTTCTTGACTTTGGGATTTTGATTCTTGGCCTTCTGCGCGTTCCAGTCACCATTGTCTGAACGTGACCTTAAGGGGTTTCTTTTGGAAATCTCCCTCTTGGCACGTTCTGCCACCCTTGTGCGTAGTAGGGAACGTATGCGCGATTTGGACAATTTCTGGCAATGTGTCCACGTGTTCCACAGTGAAAGCAAGTCTTTTTCTTCACGCATGTGTTGTTTCTTCCTACCCCTGGTGGCGTGTCCACGCCTTGTCTCTTATTGTTCCCACAAGCACAGCTGCAGCAGGCATTCTGTTTAACTTGATTTGGTGGCCTGTACTTCTCAACAACAGGTTGATCAGAAGCAACTGAGTTCGAAGCAACTGATTCAGAGTTCAAGGAGACATTGGTTTGTTCAACAATTTTCTCCTTGTTCTCATCTTCCGTTACTTTACCTGCACAAGAAGTAGAAGCATTAGAATCGTTCAGCTCAACACTTTCTGGCACATCCACAGCAGAATTATCAAAGATATCATCAAATATATCGAAAAAAGTTAAGTCTTCAGACTTTGACACAATTTTATTATCAGGCACACTTTCTTCAGCTGCTTGCTTTGATTGACTTAAAGATTGATCTGCATGGGAAGTAGAAACATTAGTATTTTCAACATTAATACTACCTCCTGACACAAATCCATATTTAAGAAATGGTTCTCTGTCAATCTCTTCTTTAGACAATAGCTTAAAGTGATAATTATGATTATAAGGAGGAGGCACTTTATCATACCCTAAACTCTTTGACTGATTCTCTTTGAATTTCAAATTGGTTTCTATCATTGATGCAACTACTTCACTTGACACATCAAATTTTCTAAAAGTAAAATCTGCATTTTCAAATTTGTTTTTCAATGTGTCAAGCTCAGCAGTTACCTCAGCGAGTTGTACAGTTACATATCTATAATGTGTACTTTTAATACTATACTCCTCCTGAAGTTTTCTAAAGTCTTTGGTTTTTGCTTCTAGTTCAGCCTTCAGGGATTTCTGTCCTTTCCTAAGTTGATATCCTTCGTATTTTAGGTCCTCGACTTCTCTACGTAATAATTCTATATGCTTAAATAAATTTTTGACATTATCAATGCATGTTTGAGAACAACAAATTTCATTGACTTTGGTGTTTGAAGAACTCATTTGTTCTAAAAATATGTCCTTTGACTAAAAACTCAAAAGTCAACCTTAAAATTCAAATTTTAAAAAGTCAAAGTTAAAAGTCAAAATTAAAAAAGTCAAACTTAAAAGTCAAACCGAAAAGCTAAATTTGAAAATTTAAAGGTTACACGAAAAAGTCAAAGTTTAAAGTCAAAGTTCAAACTTTAAAAGTCAAAGTCAAGATTTAAGTAAAAAGTCAAAATTAAAAGTCAAAAATTAAAATCTAAAATTTTGGGTTGAAAATGTAATTTAAAATTAAAAGAAATTTGATTTTGGGCTAAAAATGTCAAATTGGCGAAATTAGGTGCGCACATACGATATTTGAATTAAGAAACGAAGGAATTTATCATCCAGCTAGCTAGAGGAGTTGGTTAAGGCGCTGGGTGAGTTGGGAGGAGATCAAGGTTCGATCCCCGGCACCCCCAAGTCTGTTTCCAATTTTTTATATGTGACGCTGCTGTGCGAGGATGCTGCTTGCGAAGACTGCTGCGAAGCTTGCCGAACGAGACTGTTGAACGAGCGAGGTGCTAGGCCGCAAACGCTGAACCTACACGTGCGAGACCGAGCCGCAAACTGCTGAGCCGTAAACGTCCGAGTCGCAACCGCCGGCCGTAAACTCCGGCCACAAACCGCCGACCGTAAACTTCCGAGCCGCAACCGCCGTCGTAAACCGGCGACCGTAAATTCTGGTTGTAAACTCCGAAGACCGTAAACACTGCTTCAGATCGCGGAAAAAACGACGTTTTTCACCATTTTTGCTCCAAAACTCATTCAAAAACTTGTTTTTATCAAAACACGAAGAACAAACCCCCCTTATTTTGCCAAGATCTATCCAAAAACGCAGGAATTCTTCAAAAATAAGATCAATTAAGCTCCATCTCTGAAAAAAATCGATTGATACAACCAAGCTCTGATACCACTTGTAAGTCCCTGATCTCCTTGTGTATCAATCAGATCCATTTGATGGTGCGGAATCCCAATCAAACGGATGATGCCAGATCAAAAGAAGAAGGAGGAGGAGAAGAAGATGATGAATCTATGATTTATTCAATGAATAGAATGATGCTCCATACACATAGTTCACACACTAGCTCTTCTCTCTATATTCTCTCACACCTTAGAATACACACACTTAAGCTCCTCTCAACTATTCACCCACATGCACTCCTCACCATATATATATGTATATATATATATATATATATATATATATATATATATATATATATATATATATATATATATATATATGAGACATGGGCCGTGAACAGGTTCACGGCTGTAAACCTGTTCACGGCCGTAAACACAGCCGTAAACTCATAAAACATTACAGAAAAATACAATTGCCTAGAAAAGCAAATTATAAACCATAATTTTAGACCCAACACAAGGCAACAACAACCATTGTATTAATAACATAGTATTTACATTTGGTTCAAAACATTACTTGTTTAACATTAAACTATAGCAAAAGATAAGACGTAATGCTACTATGCTCCGTCTTCGTAACGCCTGAGAGGGTACCTGTCTCCTAACTTTCCTGAGAATACAAGTGGAAAAGATATGTTCTTTGTTATTGAAAACGTTAATGTGTTCTTCCAGAAAATCCAATATTTTCTTAGTAAATAAATCGTAGTCTTAGTATTTTGAGACTAAAAAGTATAAGTTTCTTATGTTTAGAACCTGTGATTCGAGGTTCTGATTCATGTAATTGGTATGACCCGTACTGTTACGTCCTATGATTACTTAGTGTATACAAATTGTATATAATCAAAATCGAACAGACAGTCAATTGGGTGATTCTGCCCTAAGCCCACATCCAAACAAGGAACAGGAAGAAAGGCGGAAATCACACATTCCACTGCCTATCGGATCTTTATTATATATAATCCTAACGTATAAAATAAGTAATCATAGACTTTAGTAAAAAGAATACTCGATATATGTTTTCTGAACTTCTGTTTGTACCATATTAGTAAATAATATAACGTTTTACTTTTCGTGTAACTGTGTGTAAATCTAGAAATTTAGTACTTACAAATAATGTAATATAGTTTTATTATTTAAATAAAACCCTTGAAAGTATATTTGCCCTGAAATCCGAATGTAAGGTTAATAATAAAATAAGATTATTTGATAATATATTATCTGTAAATATGTCGTTGTTTTCTCCTTGTGAGTTCTTATAAACATACTAACCCAGTCGGCCTGATCGCGACGTTTTTTAGGCATCGGAATGTTAACGACGTTTGTCACCCCAGGCCTGCCGACCTGACTATAGCTAACAGTCGGGATGTGGGATTGTCAGTCCTAAATAGATCTATACACAAATACATCGCTCTCTCTACAAGAGATTCTGGTTATAAGGCGGGACTTTTACCCGTACTTAGATAAGTACACGAAGACGTCTCACAAATTGCTTCAATGTTTTTACGAGTAATAACTGAAAACCCTTTTTGTTTATATGTTAGCCTGTACTTTGTAAAATAGTTCATTTGTTCCATAAACCATACCTATCATAGTTTGTATGTTTGTTTCCGTGTTGGTGTGAAAACCGTTGTGTCTTAACATGTTTTGTAAATCATTTGTAAATTTAATAGTAACGTTATTTTGCGTATTTAGTAAATTTCACGTTTAATTTCTTATTAACGGTAATAAAACATAATAAGAAATTTATATTTTTAAACACAATATTTCTTGTGTTTTGCTTGTATTCCCCCCCCCCCTAAAACAATTTAAAAATCATGAAAACGTAGGGGTATGAACTCACCTTATGTATGGTCGCGGTTTAGATGATCGAGCTAAAACGGTGACTTCGAGCTAGTATACGGGAAGCTAATCGTGTCCTAATTGCTTTAAACACATAATAATGTGTGAATAATATGAACTAATCATAATCATGTTTGCATATTATTAAATTATAAGAACTTACTATGATTTCCAAATGGAAATGACTTGAAGAAAAACTCCAGGAGATGTTGATCTTTAAGGATGAAAAGAATATGTTTGATATTTGAGAGAGAATGGTGAGAGTTCGAAAGTTTATTAACTGTAAATCAATTGTGAATATGATCCCATTTTGTATCTTAAACATGAAGGAAAGTCAAGAGGTTGAGGTGAGGTTTTCGTGGGTAACTATATCATATCATCTTGGGAGGTTAATTAAGATAAGATATTTAGATATTTAAGAGGTTTTCGGTCATAAAGAGTATGATTTCGGTCTAAGCATGACCGAAATCATCTTATGTACACCCTTAAAAGTTGATTTCGGTCATAGAGAGAAAACCAAAACCGAAATCATAAAGTTATTTCAAAGATGCTCCAAACCATGAACCCTTTGTTTCTAGAACTTTATGACCGAAATCACAATTGTCTTATAATTCCCATGACCGAAATGTCATATATAAGGTGTAAAATTTGGATTTTAACTTCTCTTTTTGACTTATGTTGACTCATAACATCGTATATAAGCATATATTTGCATGGTTTTCAATATAAGTAACTATAACTTATATAAGTATTGTTTTCAATGTGGTTTCACCTATACATGATTAAGAGTTAGACTTTTATTGACTTGAAATAACGGGTTGTTACACGTACGCATGGCGTAGTCCGTTTAATGAGATCATGCAAGCATGGTAGTACGTTGGGCATACTCACAGTACGATGGGCATACGTGTCCAGTGAGAAAACCCTAATTTTTAGGGTTTGAGCACTAATTAAACATTCTTAACTATCCAAAACCCATTCCCCTATCAACCTCCATCTCCCAAATTGATGAGAATTATGAGCTTTGGTTTGGCTTGCGGAATTAAAGAACACACAATGAACATGGTGATTTTGGTGTTTAAGAGATGCATTCGATTATGTATGGTGTTACAAAAAGGGATCTAGATCTAAATCTACATAAATAACACACACTTACACACTCAAATTTACATCTCTCAAGCACACCTCTACATGTGGAATAAACCCACCTTATATAGAGCTGTTTACATGTCTCTCTCTCTCTCACTCTCTATCTCTCATGTCACAAGGCTAATGCACCACATGCAAGTGGGTCTATAAAAGTCAACCTATTTACAAAGTCATACATGGATAACTTTGTACCCAACATTCTCCCCCTCAACGTTAGGAATGGATGACCCACTTCAAAACTTCCAAAAGCGAACAACTACGCGATCCGAGCCTCAAGCGTGACACATGTTGAGATGAACTTCAAATCTTCAATTCTTCCATGATTCTTCAATTTGGGTTCTAGGATGTGAGACCATACGAACCGAGAATCAACGAATGATCAAGAGCTTCTCAAACTCCAAATAATCACCCAAAATTTGAGCATAAAACACACCCCAAAAAATCTTCAATAATTCCAAACCCATCTCAAACCGAAATCACTTCCGAATCTCCAATCGCATCTTTTCATAAACTTCAAAAATTCAAGGTCACTTCGGTCTTCAAGTTCGCGTAATATGAAAAATTCAACTTCGAATTTCCATATAAATTTCTCCCCCTTTTTATAATCGAAATTTGATTATAAAACCATCAAGGAAAGAGAATGTGCTCTATTTGGAATTTTTCGTGTCAAAACTCCCCATTAACATGTGGCATAAAATTTGTGCTTCAATCCGGAAAATCCGAAAAATCTTCAATTTTTAGCTTCGTTCACGGACCGCCTTTGACAAAATTTCTCAAAAACGGGTAGAAATTGTCAATTTCAAAATTCTGCAGTGACCGGTGCGCCCAAACCAGCCAAAAATGCGAAGCTCTCCCCCTTTTTCAAAACTGGGTAGAAAGTGACAATTCGAATTAACTGCAAGGGCGTGAAATGCATATTCTTCAATTTCTCAGCAAAATCAGTCCAATTTCGAAATTGGGTATTAACAGCCAAATTTTCGAAACTCCAGGGACTGATTTCGAAATTTCAGCCTTTTGTCCAAAATGTCGAAAATTAACCTAAATGTCGAAGTTGGTTATGTTGTGCCAAACTGTCGAAATTTCAGGGACTGTTTTCGAAAATTCTTCGTCCTTTCTTCCAAACTATCGAAAGTAACTCCAAATGTCGAAATTGATTAAAATGTGCCACTTCGTTAAAATGCAGGGACCATTTTCGAAACTTTTGGTTTCTTCTTCCCCAAATCTAACGAAAATACTCAGATAGCGAAACATCACCATATTAACGAAAAATTTTCTCTGTACCGTTTTAACGAAAAAAATTTCACTGTACCATTTTAACGAAAGTTTTTCAGCATCATTTTAACGAAAACGAAGGCATGCGAAGCCTCTGAATCTCATCTGAACGATTTACATTTACTCACTGAATCGACATTTCGCTAATACAGGCCTTCCCAAAATCATCGATATCAACAGGTCCAAGAACCTTCGCTATCAACACAAGGACCTTTGAAAGCGAATCCAACATCCATCGACATTAAAAACAATCGACTCCAAATCAATCTTGCATATAGGCTTCGAAATCAAAACACTCGATTTCACCACTTCGCTGCTCTAGCAAAATTGACCCGTCAAAATTGATTTTTCAGTCATCGACATCAAATCCATTCACGATACCAAAATCGATTTCTTCAAAATCAAAATCGTAACTCCAAGCCTTCGCTTTTTGATTGAAACCAAATCGATATCCAAAACATCGACTACAGTGCTTCGTAAATCATCAACGTTGACTAATCCAAGAACCAATATAAACCCAATTCTTCGAAATTTGATCAAACTTCCCAATCAAACGTGTTTGTCCCTTATGCAAACAGTCATACACACATTTGACTCCAAATTCGATTCCAAAACTTTTCATTTGGTTCTTCGTTCTCAGCCTCATATTTTCGGCATCAGAAACATATACCCAACAATATTCGAAATTGAACCCAAAATCAATCAAGATTTCGACATTCATATCTAGTATTCAACTCAAACAAACGATTTCAACTTTCAATTCAATGAATCAACCCATAGAAATCGTGTTTGACCTTTTCTGTGATTGACTTTTCGAAATCATGGATTAATAAACACGAAATCGAGGATTTCTCCACCAAATTCCATATCAAAACGTGTTCAAAGACCTGTTCTACACATGTTCTTGACAAGAATTTGAGATTTCTTGATCAATTTCTTCAAAGTCAAAGACTCAGTTGTCGACTTCCAGACACGGTTTGAACAAAATCGATTTCTTAGTCATGTCTTGATCATTATCGGTTTTGAATCACATAAAATAAAACTGATTCACAAGTTTAGAATCACAAACAAAATTAATCGATTTGCAAGGATGACAAGAATAAATCGATACACATGAACTTGGATACTCCGTATGTTGAACAGATGTACAACCGATCAAAGCTTACGAAAAAAAAATTAACGCAAGCAGATATATCAAATTGATTTTGAAGAATCAATGGGCTCAATTAACGATATCAGATTAAAACAAACTTTGGGCTCCATCGATGAACAGTAACAAACTCAAGTAATTGGATTGGATCTTTGAATAAACAAAATGGATTCGTTTTTGAATTTGTCTTTGGGCTTGAAATTCAATCTGATGAACAGTAACTTCGAAAAATTTTGGAATTTTATTTTATTTATGAACTTTTGATCTAAGCAACAATAAATGGATCAATCAATGGGGTGAAAACGAATTTTGATCCATTGAGACAAAACGATCAAACAATCAAGAACGCAATGCACGAATTCAATGAGATTAAGAGAGATCATAGAGAGAGACTCACCATAAATGCTCCAATTGTGACAAATTTAGCCAAACCGAGAATCGTTTCTTCAAAAAATCATGTTGATCTTCGAAGACCCGCACTGATACCAATTGATGAGAATTATGAGCTTTGGTTTGGCTTGCGGAATTAAAGAACACACAATGAACATGGTGATTTCGGTGTTTAAGAGATGCATTCGATTATGTATTGGTGTTACAAAAAGGGATCTAGATCTAAATCTACATAAATAACACACACTTACACACTCAATTTTAGATCTCTCAAGCACACCTCTACATGTGGAATAAACCCACCTTATATAGAGGTGTTTACATGTCTCTCTCTTACTCTCTATCTCTCATGTCACAAGGCTAATGCACCACATGCAAGTGGGTCTACAAAAGTCAACCCATTTACAAAGTCATACATGGATAACTTTGTACCCAACACAAATCGCCCCTTGCAAACCCTAATCCATTATGTGAGCATTTTGAGCTTGAGAGTGTGTATTTTGGTGTTATTGAAGGAAGGAGAAGATTGTGGAATCATCTTGGAAGCTCAAGACCACCTAGATCCAAAAGTACCTCACCCTCAAGCATCATTTGGATTTATAAAGTTAAAATCTTGATTAGTTATTTGCTTAGAACTTGCTAGTATAGAGTTTGTGTACACTTTTGGTCCCATAGTTTGGTCTAGTGGAGTATGAGCTACTCCAGCTCATTAAATTGTAGTTTTCTATAGTTTTGAGCTCATGGATTCATAAATGTGATAGCTTTGACATTCTCATTTAGCCATGCATGAGTTTTGGGACTTTGAATGACTTTTAAACTAAGGGTTTGAGTTTTTACCCTCTTGTATGCATGAAAATGGATAAAGTCAATGACGTTATCCATTAGGACGTCCCTTTTTACCTTGATCTGAAGTTTGGTGCTTTGGCTTAATGAAATAAGGACTTAATGGTTAATTGGAGATTTAGCTCCCCGCACGTTCGGCGTACCTGGATGTACGCTAGGCATACCTAGAAGTACACTATTCATACCAGGTTTGAAACCTGAGACTTGCGAAGCACCCTCTACATTGGGCGTGGAGGGGAGTACGTAGGGCATACTCAGGCTAGATGGAATGCTTGACCAAAATGTTTACCAAGTTTGACCTAGGGGTTATTTAGGTATTTTGAGCGGTAGTTTAAGGTTAGGTTACTGTTTTTTTGTAATTGGAGTTGTGATCTATTCAACTACATTTTAAATTGTGACGTGAGTTTCCTCACTTTACTTTTGGGTCGATGGAACCAATGTTGGCCCAGTAGATTATATATCATGTATTAGGATGTTGCTATGATATAGTGATATGTTAAGATCCGCATGTTTATCTGTTTGATGTTATATGTTTATCTGCTGCATATGTCGACATAGTGAGGTTGGGTTAAGGCAATATTGCTCTGTGCGGAAGCCAACAAACCCGGGAACAAGCCAGAGATAAGTTGTGGGCCATAAAGGGAAACCAGACTTATGTTGTGGGCTCTGGAGCAATCCATACATGAGTTGTGGGGCAGAAAGGCAAGTCAGACTTATGTTGTGGGCTCAAGGGTAGTCTAGGCCGATGGTTGTGGACCCATTATGCATGTTATTATATGTTTGTGTGGTGGTATTATGGGGGAACTCACTAAGCTTTGGTTTACAGTTTAAGTGTTATGTTTTAGGTAGTTTTGATGTTCAGGGCAACGCGAAGGCGTGATCGTACACATACTTTAGTGATATGTTTTCGAGTTGCTATGATACATTGATTTTGGAGAATTTGTACTTGATATTGGTTTCTTATGACTTGTATTTTGATTGGAAACAATGATTTTTCTCTAATTAAAAATGAAAATTTTATTTTTGATTTTTAGGATGTTACAAGTTGGTATTAGAGTCATGGATTGAGTGAATTGGATGAGCATTCGTATGAATCCAGACTTAAAATATGCATCTGCAAAAAAAATTTCCAAAATAATTTCAAAAATTGTTTTCAAAATTTATTTTAAGATTGTTTTCCAAATTATTTTCAAGGATGACCGAGAAGGATGAGATGTGTACGATCATCCAGAGTAACAAAGTATACCCTAAGATACCCATGCTATTATTTGCTTATGACAATTTTGATAGAACTCTATGCTAGTTTTATAGGCTAAGGATCTTTAGGAATTACATGTTAGATTTGTCTGAGTTACGATGCCTGATAGGCTAGGAGAATCTCTTGTATGCTAGATCGAATTGACATCATTATTGTAGTTGCTTAGTGTGTGAATCATAGTCGTGCATAAATAAGATTCAGTAGCTTGAGAATGTTTGATTTAGCCTTATTTCCTGTTCTTTGTGCGGTTGTGGGCTTAGGGTAGAATCAAGTATTCGACTGTCTATGGGATCTAGCGCTATGTATGATATCATACCCGAGCGGCTACGGGGTGGTGGAAGTTTTATGAGTGAATGTGTGTAGTAGGCCAACTAAAGAATGTTTAGCCACCCTCGATAGAGCGAGGACTGGATGTATGCTTATCCTAGTTGGTGGGATTGTTTTCGGGTAGTTTATGATGATCCATTAAGACAAATATGGGAAGGTTTGGAAGGTAGTATGGGCTTGTAATTCTGAAAGCACAGTACCCATACGCGTAGCAATGAATTCATAAATCCTGAGGGTTTTGTCCCTATGTGATGGTTGTAATAGTATTAATTATGGAATTTTTGATATATTTTGGTTTATTTTCGGTATGGTGTTCACGATAGGATCTGGTTCTATAGATGGTGGCGAGGATAGGCCAGGGATGACTTATGAATAGATTTGGGAGATAGCTACTGCTGAGGTGGCTACTGTTGTCCGGGGTTCTATTTCGGAGCTGGTTGGTTCGATCAAGACCGTGCTGATTGAGTTGTTTGATGATCGCTAGTCTTCTCGCACTGATATTGCTACTGATGTAGCCACATAACCGTCGCTATTACGGGAGGCTGGGGGGAGGATCATTCTAGTATCGGGACTTCAGTAACACAAATCCCCCAGAGTTTGACAGGGTCAAAGACCCGATTACGGCTATGAGATGGATTTCTTATGTGGAGGGTTGCTTCTTCACCTGTTCCTGTCGATAGGACTCGGAGGTCAAGTGCTCCATGAGCCATCTTCGATTAGGCACGAAGGACTGGTGGAACCTGGTGACCGGTTCCTAAACTCCTAAGAAGAGGACAAATGTTACATGGGAGCAGTTCTTAGAGATGTTTTGTACGAGGTATGTTCCCTTGGTAGAGAGTGAGAGTTTGGCTTAGGAGTATTTGTATTTGAGGCAGACGACAGAGACAGTGACAAAGATCACTAAGATGTTTATTGATAGGGCTGTTTACTTTCTTGAGTATGCTGCTACGGTTCAGGCCAGATTATGTGATACTTGAGCATGCTTAAGATTGATACTCGGCAGTTTGTATCTAACCAACGTTACAGTACCTTCATTAAGCTTTAGGATGTCGCGACGGGAGAGAGATTGAGATAAAGACCCAGACGAGGGAGCAACGTCATGCTTCGGTTCTGTCCCAGCCTGTAGGAAAGTGGTTCAAGCCCACCGATTCATGATCAGGAGGTTAGAAGGGCCACGCTTATGGTAAGTCATTCAATCCTGTGTCTCAGTCCTTCAGTAGGAGTTTTTATATGTCTCTTGGAGAGTTAGAGTGGCCATTGCTAGTTTCCATCCCCAATGAGCATGGGGTTTCTACTTCGAGAGTTTTTTGGGATTGTGTTTTTAAGAATTTCAGGGTGTCTTACCCGATCGATTTGATCCCTACCCATATGAGGCATTTATGTGTGATATGGGGAATGGACTGGATGAGTAGATTTGCTGCCATGACAGATTGTGAGGGGCAGCGAGTTGTAGTTCGAACTCCAAGTGGAGGAGAACTAATCATTTATGGAGAAGGTACCAAGGTTGGATCAACCTTTTGTTCTGTTGCCAGTGCTAGGCAGTATATGCAGCATGGGTGTATGGGTTACCTTGTTAATGCGATTGACAATTAGATAGGTAAGCGTGTTTCAACTTTGGATGTGCCCATAGTCAGACAATTCCCTGATGTATTTCCGGAGGAATTACCCAGTGTGCCTCCCTTGAGGCATGTGGAGTTTAGGATCGATCTGATCCATGGTGCAGCGACAACTGCCAAGGCGTCGTACCGATTAGCACAACTAGAGATGAAGGAGTTATCCTCTCAGTTTCAGGAACTGTTGGGCAAGTCGTTTATCAGACCGAGCAGTTCTCTTTGGGGAGCATCGATCTTGTTTGTGAAGAAGAAGGATGGGTGTCACTGGATGTGCATCGATTACCAGGAGTTGAACAAGTTGACAGTAAAGAACCGTTACCCACTTCCACTTATTGATGATCTTTTTGATCAGCTGCATGGTGCATCTTGGTTCTCCAAGATCGAATTGAGGTCAGGGTATCACCAGATGAGGGTTAGAGAGGAGGACGTGGAGAAGACAACATTTCGAACTCGTTATGGTCATTACAAGTTCGTAGTGATGCCATTTGGGGTATGCACCGGTGGCATTTATGGATTTGATGAATCGAGTGTGCAGGTCGATGCTTGATTGTTTGGTCATTGTTTTTATCGATGATATCCTAGTTTATTCTTGGAATAGGGAGCAGCAAGTGGACCACCTTCGAGAGCTTCTGAGAGTTTTGAGGCGTGTGAGGCTTTATGCCAAGTTCTTGAAGTGTGAGTTTTTATTATGGGGGGTCCAATTCTTGGGACACCTCATTAACCAGAACAGGATTTTGGTTGACTCGACCAAGATTGAAACAGTCATGCAATGGGAGGTCCCAAAGTCTCCTTCAAAGATCAGGAGTTTCTTAGGATTAGCAGGGTATTATCGGAGGTTCATTCAGGATTTCTCCAAGGTTGTTGTACCCTCACTTGTCTGATGAGGAAGGGCGTGGATTTTCGTTGGGGGCCTAAGCAGCAGGCTGCATTTAATACATTGAGACAAAAATTATGTGAGGCGCCGGTCTTGACCCTTCCGAAGGGTGTGGAAGATTTTGTCGTTTATTGTGATGCTTTTGTCACCGGTTTGGGGGACAGTACTTATGCAATGTGGGAGGGTTATTGCATATGCTTCTAGGCAGCTAAAACCGCATGAGGTTCGGTATGTGACGCATGATCTGGAGCTGGTGGCAGTAGTGTTTACCCTAAAGATTTGGCAACATTATATATGTAGGTCCGTGTGTACAATCTACATGGATCACAAGAGTTTTAGGTATCTCATGGATCATCCGAATCTGAATATGACATAGCGTAGATGGCTTGATGTTGTCAAGGATTATGAATGCAAGATTCTTAATTACCTGGGGAAAGCGAATTTAGTCGCTGATGTTTTGAGTCGTAAGTCGGTTAATTCTTCTATTGGGAACTTATGTAAGACTCGTCGCTTCTAGATTTGATTAGGGAGGCTCAGGCCAAGGGAGTCAAGAAGGAAATTGGAAGCATGAGCGAATTAGGGGTGAGCATGTCAGGTTTTCTACCGATAGCCATGGATTGTTGACCCAGTGCGGTTGGGTTTGGGTGCCAAATTTTGGTGGGATCAGGCAGACTGTGTTGGAGGAGGCACATAAATCTAGACTTTCGATACACTGTTGAGCCACCAAGATGTATCGGGATTTGAGACTTCGTTATTGGTGTTGGTGTTCTTGGTGAAACTGAAGAACACTTGAAGATCTACTAAAATGAAGTGATTTCATGGATGAAATCAATGACCTTTACTAGATAGTGAAAGGAATCAACAAATCAAGGGAAGAACACTTACAATCTTGAAGATATAGGATGAAAAATCGGATGATAGTTGAGAGAGAATGAGTTATTGGCTTGGGAGGGTGAAAAGAGCTAAATGAAGGCTAAGACTTTCATTTATAGGGGAGAGTGTGCTGCCAGGAAGGGGTGTGCGGCCGCACACCCAAGTGTACGGCGTACACTCCTCATGTTGGAGTGTTTGGCCATTTTGGGAAGTGTTAAACTTATGGAACCCAATTCTAAACCCTAACTTTGAAGATACTAGGCTTGGAACACTCAAATTGACTCTAAACGATGTTAGAAGGTAGCAAAAATGAGTCTGATACTCAGTTAAGTTGAATTGCTGAACTTACAAGGCAAAAAATTTCGGGTTGTCGCATTATCCCCCCGTAAAATGGAATTTCGTCCTGAAATTAGCATTCTTAGCAGCACTACTGGGGTTGTGCTTCTCTTATTGGTAGAATACTCACTCGTAGACCTGGGAAACTTTGCCCTAATGTCAATGATAGGATTCATACCTGATCCATCTATCATTACCTCGTGTATACAAGTCGTATATAATTCAGATTAGTTAGACGGTCGGATGTGCGACTTTGCGCCAGGTCCATAACCAGACAAGGAACAGGAGATAGGGTGGAAATACACATACTAAGTCTGCATAATCTTAATTATATACCACCCTCGCATATACACTTATTAGTGATAGGTGGGTTGTATTCGTCCTTAGCATCTATGCTTGAACTTGATCTGTTGAACGAGTGGTATTTTAGGAAAGTCTGTTAAACGTACGGGGCAAGGTTTCGGAGGGCAAAGTACTTTTTGCATGAGTACTTCGGGTTTTAGAATACGAGGTAGACGATTCTGAGGTCTGGATCGGACTGTCGTTACGAATGACGAAGGTTTCATGAATTTGACGATCAAGGCGATGGAAACTTATGAACTTAGCATGGTGAGGACCACTCCAATTCATGACGAATGATAGTAACGGACTCTTTACTGAATAAATGTTAAGCCGATTTGAAAGAAACATTTGTTATTCAATGGTGTATCCCGAGTGTGTTCGACAAGGTACTCTGTGTAAACGTTCTAGTGCTTTCTGTTTTCTCCTTGATATTATCACTGCCACAAATTGTACCGCGATGAGCGGGTACTAATAGTGCAAGTGTTTTGATAACTAATGTCGATACTTTATACTATGATTCTCCTCGGTACCACTATGATCGCCTGGCATATACAAGTTATGAATAATTAAGATGAATAAGACTGTCGACTGAGTAACTTTGCCCTAAATCCACAACCAGACAAGGAACAGGAATTAAGGCGGAATTACTCACTCTAAGTCTACAAAATATTAGTTATGCACAACCCTAATGTATATACTAAGCCATCATAGCTTCCCTGAACGGATCTTTAGTTCTTTTGTGAATGTTGTGACTTGTTCAGACGAGCGAGTTATTATAACTACTTTTAAATGTTTTCCCCTAGTTTTAATCTTATATAAATATAGATGAAATTTTTAAAGTAATTCTATTTAGGAGACGTACCAAAATTTCAAAAGAGGGGTCCTTCGATAATCCTTTAAGTCAAGTCGTTAGATTCCTCCTTCTCCTCCGTCACCTTTCTCTGTTGGGAAGTCTTTCTTGGCATGTCCCATTTCACCACATGCATGGAATACCTGAACTATACTAGCATCGGTGGTTGAAGTGATATGTTGAGTCGGAGTTCTGCATAAGCGAACTCCTTAGCCATTTCTTTCCGTTGGGCAGTCTTTCTTGAAGTGTCCAGATTCGCCGCACTTGAAACAAACCTGTTTTACTTGGGAGATTGGTTTTGTCGACGCTCTGCAGAAACGGGCAGTGTGCCCCTTCCTGCTGTAATTGGTACATTGCATTTCTCAGCAAGCTCTGTTGTGGTGGTAGTTGCATTTGTTGCACTTTGGGAGGTTTCCAGCATATCGTTTGCGGGGGTTGTAGTGGCAGATGAAGTGCCAGATGTTGTGACTTTTACTGTGACCGCAGGGGTAGTCAGAGGCTGTCGTATATTGTTAGAACCTTGAACCGACTTTTTCCCCTTTTTCTTTCATTTCTTGTTCTTAGGTTTATGGTCTGGAGTGTCCTTGTCAACCGACACTCGTTGTTTCCCTTGATTGTTACCACGATTAGCATAGCTGGCACCACTTCCACTTTCGCTGACGTTAATAGCATCAAAATATGCCATGAAGGCTGTCACAGCAGCTATGACCGCAGCCTGAAAAGTAGCAAAGTCTATCTGCAGAATTGGTGCCTCGCCTGTTGGTTGGTTTCCTCCTTGTGAAGACATGATTCTGTTGCATGGCGAAGAATGATCTCGTGAGTAATGATGGTTATCACTAGTCGTATTCCATCAACTTAAATGTACTAAACAATTTCATGCTTTGCTGTACTACTCTCAATGTTTCTGTCAACATTTCTGAGATATGTCCATGATAGTAAGTAGAAGTGGGTATTGTACGAGTGATATTTGAACTAAGTTATCCTTGTTTCCTAGTGTATATGTTTCTGACCTTCATAGAGTTCTAGAAATTGATTCATAAAGAGAATATATACATAAATAAACTTTATGAATCAGAAGTGGTTATCCTCGAATGAATTTCTGTAAACTAAATATCTGTTACTGGCTGTAAGAAAAGTAATAATCTTAACACATAGTGTGAGTAGTGTATTCACTAACTCACTAAGTCAATTAAAGTTATTATTTATTAGTGTGACACATAGGATGTTTTAGTTTCTCTGGATGATCCTTCTCTGAAAACTTCTCATAAATATGTTTCTTGTTCCTCCTTGACTCTTCTACTGACCGCTATGAGGAAGTGGTTACATCCATCTGGGTTTATCGTGCGAGAATGGAAATGTCTAAAGAACTTATGAGTTTAGGTGTACATTATGGGGTGATCCTTTCCAGGTTCTCCTATAATTGCACAATGTATACAGGTTGTATATAATTTAAGATTAAACAGACCTTCGAATAAGTGATCCTTCTTCAAAACCACAACCAAACAAGGAACAGGTAGTGAAGCATAGATCACAAATTCTAAGTCTATAAAATCTCAATTATATAAAACCTTGGAAGTATACACTCCGGAATCATAGACCTACCAGAAGGGTCATTTAAGTTCTCACATAAGTTATTTGTAGTGCCTAAAATATTCCTATAGTATTTTAATGTATTGAACTTGGTATGTTTTAAATTTGTTGTTGCCTTATAGTATAAAATTCTCCCATAGTATTCTAACTTTGTGTACTGGTCTAGAAATCCCTTGAATAGAGTTAGGTAAGTTTTAAGGCTGTTGCAACACCACATCACTCCCAAACACATGTCGGTCACATCTCAAATGAATATAGTTGATCAGGATATATTGATTCCAGATGAGATTACATAACTGTCCAGGTTTGACCTTAGTGTTCAACCTTTAAATACTTCTATTCTGTTCTTCTTGTGATACTTGTTCTAGTATGTATAAGCATGTATGTATACTTTTATAAGGTATTGTTATACCTTTAAAATATATTATTATCCAGAGCACTTCGGCCCCATTGTATTTATAGTTGTATATCTTTTATAGGTTGATATACTTAGTTCACTATAAACAATGCTCTGATACCAATCTGTCACACCCCCAAACCGGAACGGCGGAAACGTTCGGGGGCGGAGGACGTCATCTTTAGTATCACAAGACATGCATCATAGTAATCAAAGTAATAAACAAGCATTTCATTAGAAGAAAGTGTTTACAAAGTATGTGTTTCACATAAGATAGATTACACAAGTAAATGACAAAACAAGACATGAAGCTACTATGCTCCATCTTCTGAATCTCGGCACGTGTACCTGTCTACTAGTTACCTGAGAATACAAGTTATTTTGAAAGAGTAGATCAGCATTTAAGCTGGTGAGTTCATAATTATTTAAGTGATGTATTAGTAAGTTGAAAGCTCTTTTAGAAAAGTTCGTCTGTTCCTCAGAAGATCCTATACCTTCTGATTTGATAAAAGATAAGTATAAATGACTCTACCATTATTTCTATGAATGCTAAATGGATACAAATTATATAGAGTTCAGATCAAACAAACAATCAATTGTGTGAATCTGCCTTAAGCCCACAACCAAACAAGGAACATGGAACGAGGCGGAAGTCACACATCCCATTGTTTGTTAGATCTTTACTGTATATAACCCTGGTGTATTCATTTGGTACTCACGGAGTTAACTGTAATAGTTCCTTTATATTTGAAGAAAACATTCTTTAAGATTAACTCTTATTTCTTTTAGTAAAAATGATAACTATAGTAGTTCCTTCTATAATCACTTAGTTTATACAAGCTATATATAATCTAATATCAAATGGATAGTTAATTGTGTGAATCTGCCCTAAGCCCACAACCAAACAAGGAACAGGAAGTAAAGCGGAAATCACACACCTAACTACCTATCGGATATTAGTTATATATAACCTTGATGTATAAACTAAGGTTTTATAGAATTAACCACTTAAGGTCCTTTAAGTTGTATTGGTTTAATAAAAGTGGATTAAACCTTTCACTAGTATGTTTCTAGTTTTGTTTACTCAATGTTCTAATTGAAAGGATGTTTTTATACTAGAAAACGATGTATTGAATTTTGTATATTATGACCTGAACTATACTTGGTACTCCTTATGATTACTTGGTGTATACGAAATATATATATATATATATATATATATATATATATATATATATATATATATATATATAGTTAAGATCGAATAGATAGTAGATTGGGTGCATCTGCTCTAAGCCCACAACCAAACAAGGAACAGGAAATGAAGCGGAAGGCACACATCCTACTATCTGCTGGACTCGATTAATATATATCCCTGATGTATCTACCGAGGAATCATAAAGTTAGCATTATAGGCCCCCTTCTAACTGAATATTCATGTTACGAGTAAGTTATTGTTGGATTAATGTCTAAGTCCATAACTATACTTGGTAAGACTTGACCCGACCCGGCATGGTCCATTTGGGTTGCATGGCATCATGCATTTGGATATACTATAATGAGAGAAATAACACTTAAGGTTGGTTAATATATTATAAGTTCTAATATATTAATAAGGTTATTTAATTAGTATTGATCAAGAATTAATTTGGAATTAATTAAGTGATCAAAAGGAGACTAATTAAATATATGGGTTGATTGTGTAAATCATTCATTCTTATATATGTGGGCTTGTGATCCAAGATTTCTTATGTTGGACTAAGTCCATGGGGTGACCCATGGATACTCCATGGAGGTTAAAATCCATGGAGCATAAGGAATGGGTAAAGTTATGAGTTACATGGTGTAACCCTAATAGCCACCATATAAAAGAATCTCATGGCTCAAGAAATCGTGCACTAATGTGTGAGTGTGAGGGCTAGACGATAATTAAGGAGTGTTCAAGTTTCTCTCAAGTTATTCCAAGTGTATTTGGTGTTGTGTGAACCATTTGAGGTGTCACACTTGGGGCATTAGGCACTCAAGCTTCATGAAGACATTCTACATCAAAGAGGTATGTATTCTATCTTGTTATATTTATTATTTTGTATGCTAGATTAGGATAATACCTTGGATGTTCATAATTGTATGTATAATAGAGAAAACATAGATCCAAGGTATTTAGGGTTGCATGTACACTTAGGAGTGTTAGAATGCGCAAAAGCCATCAGTGGTGTCAGAGCCAAGGCTTGTCTTCTTGTTATACTTGCAAAATTAGCTGAAAAATCGAATTGTATTAGTTTAAAAGTTATGCTAATTACTTGAAAAAAATTTGATGTGAATTATCTTTGTTCATATGAGTTTATTATATTAATAGAAAAGTTAATTGATTATGTGTTTTCAATCCATTTTAATCTAAGAGTTGATTCTAAAATGTGTTTTTGTAACTTGTCCTCAAGTTATATGAAAAGTCACATTTAAGTTTCATAAAACTCATAAAAAGTTGGCAATGGTTACAAAAATGAAGAGTCTTGTCCTCATTAAATGGTTTTATGACTCCATAACTTGTCCTCAAGTTATGGAGGTTCAAGAGTCACTTCATTAAATGATAAAATGTGTAACCTTAATTAGTTCCATAAGTTACAAAAATAAAGAAAAGTTACATTCTTTTATTAGTTTAAAGTCTTCCATAACTTGTCCTCAAGTTATGGAACTTGAAGAGTTTTTTTTTTTTTAATTAAAACTACTTTAAACACATAAGTTATGGAATTAATTAGTTTTAAATATTTTCAAAACTTGCCCTCAAGTTTTGGAATTTGTAAAGTTTTCCCCATGAATACTTTAATTCCAAGTTAGCCCTTAGAATTTTAAAAGTTAAAATTCAACCCTTATACTTTATAGTATTATAAGTTAATAATAAATATATGTATAAGAGCAAGACAGTCTTACCGTTAGTAGGCCTCATTCACGAAGCCGGTCTAAAAGGGGGGTATAAGGTTACTGCCTATAAAATGGCAGTTTAATGGGTGTCCACTCTCACCCACCGCTTCCTTGACTGGTGGAGGGTCGTTAGCCGAACGGGTAGGACAAGGACTATAATTCTCCCTTCATTAAAAGTATTAATGATAAATACTAAGTAACTAAACTTTTTATAAATTCTCAATCTTAGTTACTTAGGAAAATGTGAATAAGGTGCTAATCCATGAAATTACACTTTGCACTTTGTTTAAGCTGTTAGTGGAGCGTGTGTGGTTAACCGGCACACTAACCTGGACTTAACAAGGTAGGCAAAGGGTAACTTAATGTTTATCATAGTATCGTTGGAGCGTGTGTGGTCAACCGGCACATCGATTGCGGGGTAAATATTAAGGGTACCAAGTATATTTGCATGGTTACTTCACACCTTGTTTTGTGATCCTCGGCATCCCAGTCACAAAACCTGAAGGGCACACTCGAGATTGAAACATGCCATTGAAAAGTTCAATGAATCTCAAAAGAATCTAGGAGTTTCAAAACCAATTAAAACCTAATAATACATTTCGTTTATCTTGGTGGAAATTGGTGAATCGTCATTCGCCTACCTTCAAATATTTTATAGCTTGGATTACGGCATCCCTCTTCCAAGTTATAAAATAGTTTGTTGGGTCCTAGCCTTAATATATCATATTGGGTGTTATATTAAGGACTTAAATCAACTTTACGTGAATTTCTCCCATTGTTGATGTATGGTTTAGACAACAATGATCTTCCCAAACCAAGATTTCCTAATGAATATGACTTCCCGAGTTTGGCTCATGGAAGTCATACTTCTCTTCCTCCACCTCCTCCAATTATTCTCCCTAACCCACAAGTTCAAGGTCACTCAAGCCCTAATGGCAAGTAAGGTCTATGTGTGATCACATCTTAGAGATGAAGTCACATATTGACAAGACGGGAGAGTTGGGTGTCAAAGTCTTGAGAAAGTTGGATGTTCAATCACTTTCTAAGTCACATAGTGAGTTCCTTTGGGACTACTATGAAACAGACTATGACATGAACCTTAATGATCATATCTATTTGCTTGGTGCTGCTGAATCAGCAATGATTTGGAACGATAGTAAAGCAAATTTGATTAGAAGATCAACTTCCAAAAAAATTTATGGACAGTGACAATGGTGACACTGGAAATCCAGAAAAAGCATTCTCTTCCCAATGGAAAGGGATTGGCCATAGTCAACCCGGTTGACCAAATGGTAAAGAGAAAGGCTAAGTCTGAGATAGTCCCATTACCAAAGGGTCCATATGTTTATTTTTCCAAAGGAAGGGGCGTTGATTGCAAAGCTGCCAAATTTACCTAAGGATGTTAAAGTCAATAAGTTTGACTCTACATCAGGTAGAGCCCATTATCTAACTCTATTAAGTTCTATTCTGAGATCCTCATTACATGATGTGACTGGGTCACATGTTGATGTTTTAAGAATCAAAGAATAGAGAGAAATCTTAAAGGAAGTATATGCTGATTCTGATAACGAAGGTGGATTTCGATCGCATCAGAATTTTGAGTAGTTGCTTAAGAAGTTATGATATATTGCTAAGGAATAGATAACAACAATTTTCCATGTGGATTGTAACGATAAGTTTTTCCGCAAAGTTTTAAAATAAAAGAAAATTGTTTAATTTTATTTATTTGAAGTATCCTTACAATGGCATTTGTGGAAAATTGTTGCTTATATGATTCCACTGACAGCAATATTGGAAAATGGATTTGATTCTTTCATTTGTGGTAGTGTCTAAATTTACCAAATCATGAAAGTTCCTCATCATCCAAGTTTCAATTGGACCGAAACTTGGAATCATGCAAGTTGAATAGTATGATGAATGAGAACTTTCAAGCATTGGAAAATCAAGACTAATTACTTGTTCACATGGATGTGTGAGTCAAGTGAAGGACTAAAGGGATCGAGTACACATTCTTGTGCACTGGTCATGTCCACCACAAAGCTCGTTAAGACTATTTGATTTACTAAAGTTTAGTAAATATGGTTATACTTACAAGTTTAAGTATAATTCTGAAACATTGGAAAAGTCTCAATGTATGGCAGAACGAATGGGAAGAATCAAATTAGGCAGAAAGATAAAAGTTTCTCAAATCTGAAAAGATGGGAGAGTACTTTAGTATCATGTTTGTGATCATCTTAATGATTTAGAAATCATATCACAATTAGTCCTCTAAAGGTCATCTTAGTGCATTCTTATGACTAAGAATAGGAGTCATGAATTGTTGAAATGGTTAGATCAGGAAGATGAGTCATACTTCGTTCCAAAACAATTCTTAGAGTCATACTCCAAGATTGTAACTTGAGTGACATATCTTAAAGAGGGTTTGTTAACACTAGTCAAATGTAAGAGTAAAAGGTTATCTACTCTTGTACATTTGAAATTGGTAAGTTGTGATGTTTTGGATAAAACAGAGACCAACTTAGGCCAATTGTGTAAAGTGTTAGTCTTGATAAAGAATCCGCACTCTCTCTTGAATATTTGACAAGGGAGTCTTATATGTCAAGAGGACAGTGGGAGTCTTAAAGCTCTTGAAAGTTTCAAGACTTAATCAAGAATAAAACCTAAAGTCCTTCACTAGCACACGACTTGAGGTTTATAACCTATCGTGTTGAAATTTTTGTGCCTATTCAAGTTGGCTTTGCATAGGAGTTCTGAGAGTTCTCAATTGGTTGCACAACTACTTGGAAGCAATGGCAGGCACCTGAGCTGCTAAATGGCAAGAATTTAAGATTGCACAAGTTTAATCAATATGAGTTTGGATTTGTCACTAACCTTGTCTTGTGATTATGGTTTTGACAAATTCACATGGATAAGAACACATACACTATTAAATCTAAGTGTCATAAGGTTTCTCTCCGATTCATGAAAATGATGGTGAGGAAACACTTTCACTAAGTAGATTTTAGCTAGATAGCAATTGTGATATTTGCATTCTCAAAGTCGTTAGTGGAGCGTGTGTGGTTTACCGGCACACTAACATGGACTTGTGAGAAGTGGCAAAGGTCTAAACAATTGAGACTATGATTACGGCATCCCTTTTCATAGTTCTAAAATTGTTTAGACACACATGTGAGCTATCTAAGAGAGGTGTATGATTTTGATAAAGTTTTATCAAAACAATCTAGTATCAGAAATCTGAACTTTGGTAAGAAAGTCAGCTGATTTCTGAGTACATGTCAAAGCTAGTGGGAGCATAAGTGTTATGCTAATAATCATCATGTTAGTGGGAGCATGATAATTATGACAAAGGTTGCAAGTTAGCAATGTTAATTATAGAAAACAAAAGTTTCAATTCGTGAGGTTGCAGGGGTTGAAAAAGTTGTTTTGCTATAATTAAGGGAGAGGAAATTATACTTCATTTCAATTATAAAAGCTTAGATTGAGATTTTAATCGTATTTAATCAAGGATATATATATGAATTTCATGTTGGAATGGCTCAACATAAGGAAATTCTATATATGGGTCCATTATTTGCGTTCTAAAATTCGATTATGATTACGGCATCCCTTTTCATAATCTGAATTTTGAGAACTTGGCAAATTGAAATGGAAATATTATAGCAAAAGACTGGTTTAGTCTTTATGTGAGACATCATGAATCGTGTCCCATATGCTTCGGATATAGGATCGATTACATGTGCTATATTCATCCTTTCTAAAATTTTCCAAATGCCTGGGGCATTATGAAGGGAAAAGGTCTAGAATTGGATATGACTAAAATGATTAAGCAATTGTCGAGGACAATCTAAGGTTTACCAAAGATTGGTTGCTCAAGTACAGTTGGAAGTATAATGTTAATTCTGGAAGGACCATATTGACATAATCTCTAAGGAGGCAACTCTTGTTCAGAAGTGATAGTCAAAATGGAATATGGAAATGTTTCAAAGTTAGAAATTATTCAATCTGTGTAAGATTAGGAAACATAATGAAAGAAGGATGTTTCCAAGGAGCTGATCTCCTTTGGAATGCTCTGTAATGATTGTTGTCAAGTCTTTCTGACTTCGTGCATAATCATTAAGAGGATCAATGCATATAAGTTTAGAATCTAACAGATTTCAGTAAATGGCATGAATTTGGAATTCTTGCATTTGTAGTAAGGATTTGGGACTGTGAAAATAGGATCATTGGAGTGATGTTCAATTGATCAATTGGTGTAAGGCATGACTAGTGTTTAGAAAACATAGTGTACATGCTTGGAGCATGGGACAACTATTGTTTTAAATTCAAGTATAAAGTTGATAAAACCGAAACAATGAATAATGAGTAATCAGTATGGTGATAAATAAAAGTGTTTATTTATATTCAGAGGGTTTGATACCATATTTGATTTATTTATTCTTGTGTTTCACTTTGCATGTTTTGACTTCCAGAATAACTAAGTCGCTCTTCCTGAATGATTAAGTTATTCAAACCATCTACAGTCGGTCATATGTTGGAAGTAGATATGAATCAAGACTGTCATGGGTTGGTTTGTAGAGGTCCAAGTTGGTGGACAAAGTGGTGCTACAACACTCATGAGTGCTCATAAGTTCTGAGTATTGGATTCAACCCGCGCTCATTTGAATCACTTCATGGATTTTATCACGAGTGATCATGAGACGATAATATCTTATATTCTTCAAACCTAGAGATATGAGTTGTTACTATGAGTTGGTTGTACATTGAATGCACGAAAACGCATTTGGTAACTCGATGTTATAAAACGTGCCTTTGTGTATGATTCAACAAGTAGTAGAACAAGCCATATGAGTCGAAGTTTATCCATTCCTTTTACCTTCGGGATAAAAGCGATATTTGTGGGCCCCTCGATGATTTAAAGATGATACATGTGAGTGCTTGGCCAAGCCAGGACTGATTTGATTTGTTCAATCAGTCAGTCATCATGAATCGGAAATCGGGAAACAACAAATGGACAGAGAGAATGATTGATAATCCATGTCTCAGTCCATATGATATCTAGAATGGAGGAATATATGATCCCTTATCTAATGGACAAGTCATTGACAAAGGTCAGAGTTCATCGACAAGGTCAGAGTTCGACAGAAGCTTTTGAGAGCTACGATTGCTGATCGGTTCCTGAAGTCATACGCAATAATAGTTTTAGACTATTCCAAGTGGGAGACTGTTGGATTAATGTCTAAGTCCATAACTATAATTGGTAAGACTTGACCCGACCCGACATGGTCCATTTGGGTTGCATGGCATCATGCATTTGGATAGACTATAATGAGAGAAATAACACTTAAGGTTGGTTAATATATTATAAGTTCTAATATATTAATAAGGTTATTTAATTAGTATTGATCAAGAATTAATTTGGAATTAATTAAGTGATCAAAAGGAGACTAATTAAATATATGGGTTGATTGTGTAAATCATTCATTCTTATATATGTGGGCTTGTGATCCAAGATTTCTTATGTTGCTAAGTCCATGGGGTGACCCATAAATACTCCATGGAGGTTAAAATCCATGGAGCATAAGGAATGGGTAAAGTTATGAGTTACATGGTGTAACCCTAATAGCCACCATATAAAAGAATCCCATGGCTCAAGAAATCGTGCACTAATGTGTGAGTGTGAGGGCTAGACGATAATTAAGGAGTGTTCAAGTTTCTCTCAAGTTATTCCAAGTGTATTTGGTGTTGTGTGAACCATTTGAGGTGTCACACTTGGGGCACGAGGCACTCAAGCTTCATGAAGACATTCTACATCAAAGAGGTATGTATTCTATCTTGTTATATTTATTATTTTGTATGCTAGATTAGGATAATACCTTGGATGTTCATAATTGTATGTATAATAGAGAAAAACATAGATCCAAGGTATTTAGGGTTGCATGTACACTTAGGAGTGTTAGAATGCGCAAAACCCATCAGTTATGTGGCGTTGTTCTAATATTTGGAAAATTACTAGAAGTAATGAAATTATGTACTCTTAACGCCTCAGTCGATACTGCTATGAGTTTAGTATATATTTATGTGATTTATTTATTATTGTCCGATACTTTGTAGATGTACCCTTTATAAATAAATCCAGTATCATACTCGTGTTTGCTAACCCTGGTACGTTGTATTTATACCTTTGTTAGTACAAACCCGATATGGTGTATTTTGTATTTATGTATTTTTTGTATCATACTTCGTGTTTGCTAACCCTGGTACGTTGTATTTGTACCTTTGTTAGTGTAAACCTGGTATGATGTATTACCTCGTGTTTGCTAACCCTGGTACGTTGTATTTGTACCTTTGTTAGTACAAACCCGGCATCGTGTTTGCTAACCCTAGTATGTTGTATTTGTACCTATCTTAGTACAAACCCGGCGTGATGTATTACCTTAATTTGTTAAAAGTAATGAGTTAAAGATACAATCTCTTCCTAGTATAAGTGTGTAATTCATGATTTGCTCTTCTGTTATAGTTAGAGTATGTTCTTCCCGGTACTAGTTATAGTATGTTCTTCTCTGCACTAGTTATAGTATGAACTGAACCCCTAAACTATACCTATTATAGTTTACTAGTATGTTTGTTTGAATTGTTACTACTTTGAAATAAAGACTCATTTATCTACTAAGTTATGATTTCACTTTAAAATGAAGTTTTATAAACCATAAGGTAACATAACTTTTAAAACAGTTTTTGCAATGAAGTGATCGCTTAATAATACATAAGCAATCCTTAAAATGATGTTTATCACAAAACATTTACACAATTATCATTGTGTTCAACTTGTATTCCCCCCCCCCCTTAAAAGTATTTAAAACAGTTGAAAGATTGATTATAGGGGTATGAACTCACCTTATGTGGGTGATTCACTTGCAGCTTCACGTAAGGATGAGAAGTTCCACGAATGAAGTCCCGAGACACAAACGAATCCTAAATGACATATAATGGCATATATTGACATGAATATAAGGTTTAGAAGCAACTACATGCAAGAAAACACCCTCCGGGACTAGGAAACACTTGGACTAAGTGTTAGAATCACATGTGATTCATCTAAGGGGAGTGTATGGCCACTTTGAGGAGTGTACGGCCATGGGTGTACGACCATGGAGTGTGCGGCTGCACACTCATGGTAAAAAGTGCACAAAAGTTTGCTTGAATGATAGGGAAGCTTGTGGGACAATTGCTCATCAAGTGTTGAAGCTAGGTTTTGCACTTTGAAGGTCCTTTAGGGGTGTTTTGAGGGGTGTACGGCCACACCTGGGTGTGCGGCCGCACACACCTTATGTTCTTGAGTTCTAGACATTTTTAAGGTGTTAAACTAGTGTTCCTATCAAGTACTAAGAGTAGGGAAGGAGTACTTACGATCTGGAGGCTCAAGAAGGATCATAATCACCAAGAACAAGTGTGTTTTATTGGTGTTCTTGGTGAAACTGAAGAACACTTGAAGATCTACTAAAATGAAGTGATTTCATGGATGAAATCAATGACCTTTACTAGATAGTGAAAGGAATCAACAAATCAAGGGAAGAACACTTACAATCTTGAAGATCTAGGATGAAAAATCGGATGATAGTTGAGAGAGAATGAGTTATTGGCTAAGGAGGGTGAAAAGAGCTAAATGAAGGCTAAGACTTTCATTTATAGGGGAGAGTGTGCTGCCAGGAAGGGGAGTGCGGCCGTACACTCCTCATGTTGGAGTGTTTGGCCATTTTGGGAAGTGTTGAACTTATGGAACCCAATTCTAAACCCTAACTTTGAAGATACTAGGCTTGGAACACTCAGATTGACTCTAAACGATGCTAGAAGGTAGCAGAAACGAGTCTGACACTCAGTTAAGTTGAATTGATGAACTTACAAGGCAAAAAATTTCGGGTTGTCACAACCTCTGGCTTAGTTTTCTTACAACAACTACCACTCCAGTATCGGTGAGCCGCCATTTGAGCTTCTTTATGGGAGGAAGTGTCGTACCCCAGTCTTTTGGGGGTGGTTGGCCATAGGGTCATGGGAAAGTCCGAGGTAGTTCTTCAGATGATAGATCTTATTTAGCAGATCAGGAAAAGGTTGCAGACAAGTTAGAGTTAGAAGAGGAGTTATGCTGACAGACGTCCATCCAAGTTGCAGTTTTAGGTCGGCGACATGGTTTTGATAAAGGTATCACCCTGGAAGGGTGTAATACGCTTCAGGAAGAAGGGAAAATTGGGACCCCAATTTATTCCACCGTTCCGACTGATCCCCAAGCTAGGCAAAATAGACTATCGATTGGATCTACTTGTGGAGCTTCACCGTATTTACATCACCTTTCATGTTTCTCAGCTACGGAAGTGTGTAGCTGATGATTCAAAAGTGGTCCATTTGGATTATATCCAGGTTGATGATCGCTTGAACTACGATGAGAGGTCAGTAGCGATTTTGGATAAGAAAACAAAGGCCTTGCGCAACAAGGTGGTTCCATTGGTCAATGTTCAGTGGCAGCATCAGAAGGGTTCCAAGTGGACTTGGGAACCCAAGGCAAAGATGCGAGAGCATTAACCTGAGTTATTTGCAGTCAGACTTCGAGGACAAAGTCTGATTCAAGTGAGGGAGAATTATAAAACATCGGTTCAGGTAAACTTCCATTTTGATCTTATGTGAATAAATTATTGTGAGATAAGTCCTTACACCATGCATACTTGGGGCGTACGCATGGCATAGTCCATTTCCTCAGATCGCGCAAGCATGTGAGTACGTTGGGCGTACACACGAGTATGCTGGGCGTACATAGCCAGTGAGAAAACCATAATTTTTAGGGTTTGAGCACTATTTAACATCCTTAACCCTCCAAAACCCTTTCCCCCATCAGCCTTCATCTCCCAAATCGCCCCTTGCAAACCCTAATCCATTGTATGAGCATTTTGAGCTTGAGAGTGTGTATTTTTCTGTTATTGAAGGAAGGATAAGATTATGGAATCATCTTGGAGGCTTAAGACCACCTAGATTGAAAAGTATCTCAACCTCAAACATCATTTGGACGTATAAAGTTTGGATTTTGATGGGTTATTTTCTTAGATCATGCTTGTCTAGAGTTTGTTTACACTTTTTGTCCTATAGTTTGGTCTAGTGGAGTATGAGCTACTCCATGTTCTTGAAGTGAAATTTTCTGTAGTTTTGAGCTCATGGGCTTCATAAAAATGAGAGCTTTGACATTCACAATAATCCATGCAAGAGTTTTGGTACTTTGGATGACATCTGGACCAAGGGTTTGAGTTTTTACCCTCATGTATGCATGCAAGTGGATAAAGTCGGAGACTTTATCCATTAATTCATACCTTTTTACATAGATCTAGAGTTTGGTGATTTGGCTTAACAAATTAAGGACTTAATGATGAATTGGAGATATGGGTCTGGTACGCTGGGCCTACCTGGAGGTATGCTGCGCGTACCAGGTTTAGAAGTCGTTAGTTGAGAGGCACCCTCTACATTGGGCGTATAGGGGAGTATGCAAGGTGTACTCAGTCTAGATGGAATCTTTTACCAAGTATGACTTAGGGGTATTTTGATCAGTAGTTTGAGGTTAGGACAATGTTTGTTGTATAGTTGACCTGTAGAGTCAGTAGTTGGAGCTATGATATGTTCAGCTACATTTCAGATTATGAGTTGAGTTTCCCCACTTTACTTGTCGGTCGAAGGCACCAATGCCAGCCAAATAGATTATGTATCCTAGATTACGATGTTGTTATGATGTAGTGATCTGTTAAGATATGCATGTTTATCTATTTGACATTATATGTTTATCTGTTGCATATATCGACATAGTGCGGTTGCATTGAGGCAATACTACTATATGCAGAAGCCAACAAACCCAGAAGCCAGCCATACATAAGTTGTGGGCCAGAAAGGGAAGCCAGACTTATGATATGGGCTCGGGAGCAATCCAGGCATGAGCTATGGGACAGAAAGGCAAGCCAGACACATGTTGTAGGCTTAGGGGTAATCCAGCCCGATGGTTGTGAACACAGTATGCATGTTATTATATATTTGTGTGGTGGTATTTTAGGGGAACTCACTAAGCATTGGCTTACAATTTAAGTGTTATTTTTCAGGTAGTTCTGATTATCGGGGCAAGGCGAAGACATGAGTGTACACATCCTTTGGTGACATGTTTGGGAGTTGCTATGATACTTTCATTTTGGAGTGTTTGTACTTGATATTGGTTTCTTATGACTTGGGTTTTTATTGGAAACAATAATTTTTCTCTAATTAAAAATGAAAAATTTATTTGTGATTTGTGGGATGTTACAAGTAACCTTGCGACTTTTCTTGATCCAAGTGTGAGTCCTATGTTTCAGGTACTATAGGCCTTTACTACCTTTTACACCTACTCATACTCGTCCCAAGTGTTGTCTCATAGTTTTCCAAGTCACCATACAAGCACGAAATCACATAGCAATTTAAAACATTAAGTATATAACATAATTAGAAATTTTTATAACTTACGGAATGATTACATTCATATTCTAAGTTTATTATACTCTAGATACTACAATATTATCTAAGTGGAAGGACCACTCTATGTCTCCAACTTTCTGGATAAGCAGCTTCCTTATATTGAATCCCCAAAGCGATGTCTGCTTCCTCCTTTACTGTCCTAAGATTCATCTACAATGCTTGTGTGGTATCTTTCTTTTGTGGTAAATCCTCTGAAATATGCCCATTACCTCTACATGCGTAACATATCATATTGTTGTACATACAGTTGTTGGAACAGTGACCATTTCTTCCACACTTGTATCATGTAACTTTTTCCTTGCATTGTTCGAAATGCTTCTTCCTGCATTCTTTACACCATTTCACCTTATTATTTTCCCATGCTTCTTGCTGTTGGAGCAATGTTTTACCAACCTATTCTTTTTATTGGATTTCGATGATTCTTTATTCTTCCTCTTTCTTCCAACATATGTGTTGTTGGTGGTCATCCCCTTAGTTGTTTCTTCCGAGGATTTGGGAACTCAGATGGTTGTTTCTAAGGTAGTTGTAAGTTTTATCATTGGACCGAAACCCGCTGGTAGTCCATTAGCAAATTTCTCTACCTTAGAGAGTTTAGTAGGAGTTAGGTAAGGAACTAGCTCCATCTTTTCCAGAAAGACTGTCATGTGGTGGTTGACGCTCATTTCTCCTTTCTTCAGGTTTTAGAATTCATTACTTATTTCCAGAAGGGCTCTTCCAAGTAGTATTCATTTTTCAACTGCACAAGGAAGTCTTCCCATGACATCCTTCCTACTTCACCTTTTCTCATGGTACTGGCCATTCGTTTCCACCATCTTAACACTCTGGTTTTTAGTTGTCTGGTTGCGTTGATCATTTTTCGTTTGTTGCTACAACCGCAACTCTCAAGCACCTTTTCCTATTCATGGATCCATTCCATAATTATCACTCGCATTGGTTCTCCAGAAATACCTGGGGGTCAGGATGCTATGAATTCCTCATAACTGCATCCATTTTTGTCAAACCCTTTTTCGGCCTGATCTCCATTTATCATGGGTTTAATAACCGGTGCAGTGATATCTCTCTTATCTCCTTGGAGCAGCTGCCTGGTTCCTTCTACTAGTATTTTCCGAATCATTGCTTAAAATCCTGCCATTATGACGGATTCAACTATTGGCACGACTGTAGGTGCCCACTCGATCACACGAGGTTCAATCTGTTGGTTTCAATTATCATTGTCCAATCCGCTATGTGTTCTTACCATGACGTTCTGTACACCAAAACAGGTGTTCAGTTTACTGAGAGGCGATTTTATTATGATGGAGAGGATTTTATAATTTTTTAGACGTGTAGATTCTCCTTATTTCACCGAAACGTTACATGCTAGTTCTAATATAGTAAGTATTGTTTAGAAGCCTGAACACATAAAATTTCCTTTCTTGCCTTCATGGTCAGCAATACACCTTAAATTTATGTTAATAGCAATCTAGGTAAGCACCTAAGTCATGCTCTGTTACATACCAGTTAGCATATAAGGCATTACTTCCTAAAGTATGCTAGGGCATATTATAGCAAGTAAGGTATTCAACTTAAATTATGCAATATATAATTTCTTATTTAACACCTAATATTATTTAAGGCATCTACCCTAAAATATTCTAGTGCTTGTGTCTATATAGATATATAACCTAAGATGTTCTAGACACCAATCTCACCATCATCTCTTATCATTTTAAGTTTAAGTCTAGAAATAAATTCTTATTCCTAGTTCGCTTAAACTAATTCTCTGATACCAAATGTGACATCCTCTAATTTTCAGAACCAATTAAAACTTTTCCTCACACTTATATTATCATTGATGCGGAATTTCCCAGTACTTTTAAAACCTTTTGAGTACAAGTGATCGTCTTAATTTAATAAAACCCTAATGATGTCATAATTGATATAGAAATATAAGTTACAACGTAAAGACCTAATGGTCCTGAACTCTATTGTAGGCTGTCTCTTAATCACTTAGCATCCTAATGAAGTTCCAGTAGCTTAAGTCTTGATACCTATAATGCTTGTAAACTGATTGGGTCAAGTTGGGAAACCTCATGAGAAGCACAGGGATTTCAATCCCATAATATTTTTATGATAATATTCGTTAATTACCAGACTTGCAAAATCAACTGTTACCATACAATATCCATATAGGCTTAAATTCCCACATATCCATTCCTATTGATCCTCACAGATTATCAAGGATAAATTATCTCTCCTGATGAACAGTTAAAAAGCTTGACTACTTAGCTAGGGGTATCCTGTGACAACCCGTAATTTCTATCTTCTAAAAGTCAAATTTGGTCAACTAATGTCAAACATATCAAAAGAAAGTCAATCTTATTTCTTTAATTATACTATTAAAGTAAGTTTAATGAGTTATAGGTGTATAGACCATATATTCAAAGGTATTGTGTGTTAAATGAGGGAAGCAATTAGGACCGAGGACCTTCGCATGATCCGCAAACCCTTGCAGCCGCAAACAGTTCGGACCGCAAACGAGCCTTCGGCCGTGAACCTCCCTCGGAACGCAAAACGAGCCTTCTGTCGTGAACCCTCTCGGACCGAAAACTCTACCTATATATATATATATATATATATATATATATATATATATATATATATATATATATATATATATATATATATATATATATATATATATATATGAGTTTGACTGATTTTATCCTCACCTCTAGCCGCAAACTCAAGTCATTTTCTCTCAAAGTCTTCAACCGAAAACTCAAGTTTTCTCTCATCTAGCATCTGAAGATCATCTAATCCACCTCCGGATCTCATTTAAGAACATCTAGTGTTCTTCTCTTCGAAATCAATCATCTTTCATTCTTGAGTTTACGGCCATAAACACCTACATCTCCTTCATTTCACCAAGAAACACCAAGAACACACAATGAGTTCCAGCCGAAAACACTTGAATCTTCAAGGGCTGAAAACCCTTTGCGGCCGTGAACACCGAAGGTTGGCCGTGAACACCGAAGCCAGCCGTCAACTCCAAGCAGGTGCTTGATTTCAGTTCTAACACTTCTTTGGTAAGTGTTCCTTACATCGTAGGTTGTTTCCTTTACACCTTTGAGGTTATACTCACTAATTTCATGCCTATATATCGCGTGAAATGCATTATAGGACTTGTTTTGTCTCGGGATCTAACTTGTGGAAACAATGATCCTAAATCGAACCTCCAATCGAATCACTCCCACAAGGTGAGTTCATGCCCCTACAATTTACCTTTTTAAATGCTTTTAGGGGGGATACAAGTAGAACACAATAGAATTGAGTTAACATTTACATGTGAAAACAAACAAACAAAGGATTTCTTATGCTTTTATAAGTTGTTAAAATCATTTCAAAAACTATTTTAAACTATTTTAGACTGCTGTTATTATCAAAATCGTATTCTTTTATATATTTATATATAAGTATGCTTTAACGGACTTAGGACTATTGCTAAATACATTGACTCCTGTTCCTTGTTTGGTTGTGGGCTTAGGGTTGGATCACTAGTCCGACTGTCGGCTAAATCATAGTTATACTTGCTAAATATATACATGAATATTAAACTCCAATTTTAAAGTACTTACTTAACTCAGTTGCATACATTGGGCAAATGAGTCTTTTCTCCAAATCAGATACAGTTCAAACAAACATACTGGTAAACTATAATAGGTATAGTTTAGAGGATCAACACATACTATTTTCTAGAACAGAGGAACAATACATGAAACAATACATACATATTATTTCTATTCATACAAAGTATACTATTCTTTTACAAGAACAGAAAAGAACTTTCATACTATTCATGAACAAGATAACTAAAATGTGATGATACTTTTTTAGGACATAGCACTATTCTTGCTATGTCACATTTTTATAACCAGAGTCTCCTGGAGGGAGAGCGTGAGTTGTGTATAGATCTATACTAGATTGACAATCCTACACCTCGCTGCTAGCTACAGTGGGACCTACAGGTCTACGGGTGACAAATGTCATAACTTTTTCGACGCCTGAAGAACGTCGTGTTTCACACTAGTCAATCAAGCATGGTTATAACCTTATCACATTTTAACCTTAATTTAACCAGTTTGGTTACAAGGTAGTTAATGCATCAGTAGTGTATTTCATACAATACTACTGTAAACCTTCATTTTCCATTACATTCATACATTGATTTTTCTCTCATGAGAAATGCATACTATTTTTCTAGTCTAAATGGTTTACAAATATGGAAAACATACATTTTATACTATTTCAAGTACAAACATACATTTTACACTATTACAAGAGAACAAACATACAAAACAGTCGGGTCTTGGGTAGAAGACTACATTTCATCTTTAGAAGAAAATATAGGATTTTCTGGGAAGCATACAAAAATTCACTATACAAATACAAACATTTTCATGAAACAACTACAAACATTTGACACTAAAACACTTATGAATTCACCAACTAAAATGTTGATACTCTCTTTCAAAAGAACTTGTATTCTCAGGGAACCAGTAGTCAGGTGCACAGGAAAGGTTTTGAGAATACGGAGCATGTTCTAGACTTGTCTTTTATTTTGATATTATATTTTTGGTGTCTTACAACTATACACAGAACACACATGTATTAACTATTCTATTAATGCAATGGATGTTGTTGCTTGTTTTACTATTGTGCATTGTTATGATACTGTACATGACGTCCTCCATCCCCGAACATTTCCGCCGTTCTGGTTTGGGGGTGTGATAGATTGGTATCAGAGCTTTGTTGATAATGAACTGGGTATATCAGCTCATAAAATATATATACATATAAACACATCGGGATTAAAACACTCTGACCAAGAGTTGATACTTTTAAATAATAAAATATTTTACTAAACTATACATACATGCATTCATACTAAGATCAGTGTCATACTAGAACAGAACAAAAGTATCGCGATTGTTGAACAGCACAAGTAGGCTTGGGGACATATAATCAAGTATGGGATTGATATAGCCTGATCAACTATATCTATCCGAGAAGTGATTAGCATGTACCTGGGAATGGTTGTGGTATTGCAACAAGTCTAAAACTTACCAACTCTACTACAATGAAACCCTAGAACAGAACATAAACTTAAAATACTATAGGATTATTTGTTGTACTATAATTACTTATGTGAAAACTAAAAAGTTCTTTACTAGTATGTCAATAGTTGCTGAGTGGATATGCTAAGGTTATATGTGACTAAGATGTTATAGACTTAGAATCTGTGATCTTCGCTTTACTTCATGTTCCTTGTTTGGTTGTGGTCTTAGAGTTGGGTCACTTATTCGAAGGTCTATTCTATCTTGGTTATATATAACTGGTATGCACTACGCAAGTATTGAAGTAACTAGTAAGGATCATCCTAAAATTATCTATAGTGATACATCTATTATATGTCTCTTACACCCCTTTTCTCACTTAGATAACATGGTTGGATTCCATCTACCTGGTGACCCGTACTTTCCCGATCAAGGGAACAGTGGATGGCTTGAAATTGAACCCGAAGAAGAAAACCCAGTGGTCCCAGTAGAAGAAGACCCCGAGGAGAGTTCTGAGGAAGAGAACGAAGAGGATGAGCAGGAAGACTCTGACTCAAAACTCGAGGTCTATAATCCACCTCAAGTTGCTCAAAATCCTAACCCTCATCAGGATTTTCAAGGCCCGGCGCCTCTTTGGGCAGTGAACTTGGGAAAGTGGAGCCATGAACAGGGACAACCACCTCCTTAACATGGAGACCGAAGCTTCTACAACTTGAATGAGGGACGCTCAGCAGACAGAGTCCTTCCTATTTTGGTTCGTCGTGTTGCTCGCAATGATGAACAAGGAAGAGCAACCATCGACCAAGTCATGGAGATCAGGGCTAACTCAGGAGTCAACACAGTTCGTCTCTGCCATTTGACCGATGACCAGGAGTTAACCAGGACTCACAATGACGCACTATAGATAGAACTGAATGCCACTCGATCCGAAGTTAGGGAACTTCAACAGAGTCAAGTGGCATTGGAAAGGAGTGTGTGGGAAACAGAACACCAGATGGCCGAGTCCAGGGCAGAATCTAGTACCAACCAGAACAACACTCCTCGCAAGTAGAGCTTACTCTACTCACTCTTTTGGATATAGATTAGGTCTACTTTTAGACTCTAGTATTATTTTCCTGTAAGTACCTAGACCTTGAACTTTCAGTTCGTTAGGTCGTTATGCTGTCAAGTTTTCTCTGTTTTGGTATTTGTAGACCTATTACAAGGTCAGATTTTCATGAACTCTATACATCTATAATACCAATGATATTGACAGGCATCCAATCCTTATCCAAATCCTTTCATCTTTCAATTTGATAGAACTTAATTGCAAACACTTCTCCAATTACACGTTGAACTATGGTGTGTTAGTTCAAGGAACACTCTCGTTATTCTCTCTATTGAATACTTACGATTGTCTTCATCTTTGTAAACTTATAGTTGGAAGATGCCTCCTCGTAGATCAGGCAGACGCAATCCACCAATAACTCCAAATCAACCACCACCTCCTCCTCAATTTGATCCTGTAGTTTTTCAAGCTGCAGTGACCGCGGCTGTGACGGCAGCCATAACTCAGATTAACGCTAGCGGTACTAGCGGAGGTGGAACTGGTGTTAACTTTACCCAAGGTGATAGTCACAGGCACCCTAGGGAGTGTTCATACAAAGACTTCACCAACTGCAAACCCAAATCCTTTAATGGTACTCGGGGAATCATTGCTCTGTCGCAATGGTTTGAGAAAACGGAGTCTATCTTCGAGATTTGCTCCTGCCCGAAAGGAATCAAGGTAATATTTACTGCCTGCACCTTCTCAGACAGAGCCCTCACATGGTGGAATGGCCATGTTAAGTCACTTACTCTGATACTGGCTAACTCGATGGGCTGGGATACACCGAAGGACCTAATGGTAGGAGAATACTGCCCGCGGTGAGAAGTTCAGAAGCTCGAACAGGAACTTTGGAGCCTGACCATGAAAGGCTCTGACATAGTAGCCTACACAACTAGGTTTAGTGATCTAGTGGCTTTATGTCCAGGGATGGTCCCTATTGAGGGCAAGAAGATTGAGAGGTACATATGGGGACTGGTACCTCCATATCAGGGAAACGTTTTATCTTCAAACCCCGCTACATTCGACAGTGCCAAAAGATTGGCACAGCAACTCATTGACCATGGAATCCGTGCGCCGGTAACAACCCCTGTCTCAGAGCCAGCCAAAACGACCGACAACAAGAGGAAGTCTTGGGACAGAAACAGGAACAAATCGGCGCAGAAATCTGCCAAGAAACAGCAGATTGTGGTTGTTCATGCAGCAACAACTCTTGTTGTCCCTGCACCAGCGAAACAATACGGTGGGAGCTTGCCGAAGTGCAACAAGTGCAACTTCCTCCACATCGGACCCTGACGGGAGATGCAGTGTGCTAACTGCAACAGGAAATGGCATACTGCCCATCTCTGCAAAGCTCCGACAAGACCAATCACCCAGGTCCCAGGCATTGGAGTAAGCCAGGCATGCTACGGGTGTGGTGAGGTTGGTCACTACAAAATGAACTGCCCGAAAGCAAGGAATATGGGTGGAGTAGGGAGAGTGTTGGCGCTAGGCCATGAGGAAGCTGTGGCAGACCCTACGGTGGTCACAGGTATGTTTCTCCTCGATAACTCTTATGCATGCATACTATTTGATAGTGGAGCGGAGAGGAGTTTCGTGAACCAAAAATTTGCACACTTACTTAAACAACAACTACGAGCACTAAAAGAAACGTTCATTGTAGAAATGGCTAACGGGAATACTGAGAGCACTAACGATATATACGTAGGATGCACCCTCTCTTTAGATAACTATTCATTTCAAATCGACCTCATGTCTGTCTCAATTAAAAGTTTCGACGTCATTATTGGCATGGATTGGTTAAGTCTTCATCGTGTTGACATCATGTGTTTTGAGAAAGCCATTCGTCATAATCTACCGAATAGCGAAGCCCTAGTTATCTATGGTGACCAACCAGGCACGAGCCTTCAAATCATCTCTAGTATACAAGCCCAGAAGTACTTACGGAAGGAATATCATGCATTCCTTGCTCACGTGGTTGATATGAACCAAGAGGTGAAAGACATAAAGAACATCCCAGAAGTACGCGACTTTCCCGACATTTTTCCTGAAGAACTTCCAGGGTTACCACCACAACGTCAAGTCGAGTTCAGAATCGACTTAATTCCAGGAGCCACTCCTATAGCCAAATCGCCTTATCGACTAGCACCAGCTGAGATGCAGGAACTATCCAGTCAACTGAACGAACTGATAAACAAGGGATTCATTAAACCAAGCTTCTCACCCTGGGGAGCACCGGTCTTGTTCGTGAAGAAGAAGGATGGATCGTTACGTATGTGTATCGATTATCACGAGCTAAAAAAACTTACCGTTAAGAACTGATACCCTCTACCTCGGATAGACGACTTGTTCGACCAACTTCAAGGAGGGAGCTACTTTTCAAAGATTGACTTAAGATCTGGGTATCACCAGTTACGAGTTTTAGAGGAAGATGTTCCAAAAACAGCCTTCCGAACTCGTTATGGTCACTACGAGTTTGTAGTGATGCCTTTCGGAATAACCAATGCGCCGTGGTGTTCATGGACTTAATGAATCGGGTGTGTCGTCCTTACTTAGATAAGTTTGTGATCGTATTCATTGACGACATACTCGTCTACTCACGCAGTAAGGAGGAACATAGTCGACACCTACGACAGATCTTAGAAACACTACGAGCAGAGAAGCTTTATGCGAAGTTCTCTAAATGCGGATTTTGGATTCGAAGAGTCAAATTTTTGGGTCACGTGGTTAGCGAAGAGGGAATGCACGTGGACCCTTCCAAAATCAAGGCCATTGAGAACTGGTCAGCACCAAAGACGTCTACAGAAATTCGTCAATTTCTAGGCCTCGCTGGCTACTATCAAAGGTTCATTCAGAACTTTTCAAAGATTGCTAAACCCCTTACCACATTGACCCAGAAAGGCGTAGCCTTTGACTGGGAAGAGAAACAAGAAAAGGTGTTCCAAACGCTTAAGCAAGCCTTATGCAGCGCCGATATTATCCCTCCCAGCAGGGATAGAAGATTTCGTGGTTTACTGTGATGCATCCAACCAAGGGCTTGGTTGTGTTCTTATACAACGAGGAAAGATCATCGCCTATGCCTCAAGACAGCTTAAGACACACGAGGTCAACTACACTACACATAATCTTGAGTTAGGAGCCATGTTATTTACTCTGAAGATCTGGAGACACTACCTGTATGGTACGAAAAGCACTATCTTTACAGACCACAAAAGCCTCCAACATATATTCGACCAGAAGGAGCTCAACATGAGACAACGACGGTGGGTCGAGCTACTCAATGACTATGAATGTGAAATTCGTTATCATCCCGGTAAAGCCAACGTAGCAGCTGACGCCCTAAGTCAGAAAGAATACTCAGGTCGTAGAGTCAAGGCATTGACTATGACAATCCATTCACAACTGTCCACAAAAATTAAGGAGGCTCAACAGGAAGCCTTGAAACCTGGAAATATGGCAGGTGAAACCCTAAGAGGGATGGATAAGAACTTAGAAGTCAAGGGTGACGGAGTCTTATACCTCATGAATCGGATCTGCACATCGAATTTTGGTGGCTTCAAAGACGTTGTCATGAACAAAGCACACAATACTCGATACTCCGTTCATCCAGGTTCTGATAAGATGTATCTGGATCTCAAAAAGTTATATTGGTGGCCTAACATGAAAGCTGATATTGCTACCTTTGTATGCAAGTGTCTAACTAGCGCCAAAGTTAAAGTAGAATATCAAAAGCCCTCATGTTTACTACAACAACCAGAGATACCTGAGTGGAAGTGGGAGTGGATTACAATGGACTTCATAACCAAGTTACCCAAGACAACGGGTGGACTTGATACCATTTGGGTGATCGTCGATAGATTAACCACGTCCGCACACTTCCTACCAATCAAAGAAACCGACAAGATGGATAAACTGACAAGAACATAAATTAGGGAGATTGTACGACTGCATGTTGTTCCCATATCTATCATCTATGATAGAGACAGTAGATTCACTTCAAGATTCTGGCAGTCTCTACAAAAGTCCCTCGGAACTAGGCTGGATATGAGTACAGCCTACCACCCACAAACTGATGGACAGAGTGAGAGGATGATACAAATGTTGGAAGACATGCTGAGAGCTTGTGTGATCGACTTTGGTAAAGCATGGGATATCAATTTGCCATTGGTTGAGTTTTCATACAACAACAGCTACCATTCTAGTATCGAAGTTGCTCCATTTGAAGCCCTCTATAGCCAGAAGTGCAGATCCCCTCTGTGCTGGGCTGAGGTGGGTGACACGCAACTACCTAAAGGCCAGGTTCTTGACAACACTCTCACTGGTCCGGAAATCATTCGGGAAATGACAGAGAAGATTGTTCAGATTCGTGAATGGTTAAAAGCCTCTAGAGACCGATAGAAAACCTACACTGACAAAAGACGAAAACCTTTGTAATTTCAGGTTGGTGACCTCGTTCTATTGAAGCTCTCACCCTGGAAGGGCTTGATATGCTTCGGAAAGCGTGGTAAGCTCAATCCAAGGTACATTGGGCCTTTCGAGATTCTCGCTAGAATCGGCCCTGTAGCTTACAAACTCCGACTATGTAACATCCCAAATTTCAGAAATATGATATAAGGGCTTAAAGTGTACATTGAGGAAGCTACTCGACGAGTAGGTGCGAGTACTCGTCGAGTCGGATCGGGATTTGGTCGCGAATTAAGTGACCAACTCACCGAGTCGGAATCTGTACTCGACGAGTTGGTGCTGGGAAGAGAAAACCCTAATCTCAGGGCTTGCACCCTATTTAAAGGACCTTAAGTCGTCACCTCAGCCTCTTTGTCACCCCTTGAGAGTCAGAAAATCCTAGAATCGTGTGTGAGCCTATGGAGTGAACTTGGAAGCTTTGGAAGGAGATTCTAGCAAAGAAGGCTTGTAAATCAAAGTGTAGAGCATCAACGGATTTGTGTAGATCCAGAATCTACTTCAGCTTGGGCATATTTTAGAGGTAACAAGCTGTTACCTTGACTCTATTGCATTTATATCTATTCTAGAATGATATTTGGGGCCATTTTGGCATGTTAAGGATCTAATTCGGGTTAGGGGTCTAGATCTGAGGTTGCTACTTCAGATCTAGACTTGTTTTGGTCCAGAACCTCACAAAGTATCAGCCCTTGGCTTGTTGGTGAAGCATCATTGTCTTAAACCTTAGCCCTAGAGTGATTTGGGCTTATAACTCCTTGTTTCCACGAAAAGCTTGCAACTTTACGTGAGAGTCATGCCCTAGAAGAGTGGATCTACAGTTTGGAGCCCCTGCAAGACTCGAAAAGCCTCTGCATGTATAAAGGACTGAAGAGACTCGGCGAGTCTGTTCTTGGACTCGGCGAGTCTGTTGAAGATAGGCATGAACTCGACGAGTTGGAGGAACAACTCGGCGAGTCTGTTGAAGATTGTCGTGGACTCGGCGAGTCTGTTCTTGGACTCGACGAGTCAGAACGCAAAACCCCAACCGCTTATGTTTAAGACTCAAATCAGTGAGTTGAGTGGTGACTCAGTGAGTTGGACATGATAGGACTCAGAGATCGTTAAACTCGACGAGTCATGAAGTGACTTGGTGAGTCGAGTTGTGATATAAGAGTTTTCTGAAGTTGGGAACTCGGCGAGTCGACGGGTTGACTCGGCGAGTAGAGTCAATCAGGAAGGTTGACTTTGGCTAAGACTTTGACTTTGACCAGTTTGACCTTCAGGGGTGTTATGGTATTTTGGATATTTATGTCATGGTTCATTGATGGCATCAGGTGTTGGAGTTTGGAGCAGTGCTTCGGGCCAGTGTTTTCGTGTTTCGGTTCGGCAGTTGCAAGGTGAGTTATCCTCACTATATCAACAGGGTCTACGGCACCAAGGCCGGCCCTTTATCGGATTTGTATTCGGGTATTCGCACGATATACTTATTGGTCTGTTAGATTGGTATCCTGGTATATAGGATGATGTTATGTTAGTGACCGGTTAGGTCAGTATCCTGTTTAGGATGTTGCTATGCTATTATGATCTGTTAGATTGGTATCCTGGTATATAGGATGATGCTATGTTAGTGACCGGTTAGGTCAGTATCCTGTTCAGGATGTTGCTATGCTATTATGATCTGTTAGATTGGTATCCTGGTATATAGTATGATGCTATGTTAGTGACCTGGTTAGGTCGGTATCCTGGTTATAGGATGTTGCTATGATTGATGATCTGTTAGATCGGTATGACTGTTATATATATGCCAGTATATGTTATTTATGTGCACATGGTTATTGTTGATGGGTGGGTTGAGGCGGGGTCCTGCTTCGTGCGGTTGAGGCCAACATACTCGACGAGCGGTCTGGATAGACTGTGAACCTGCATGACGGTCCAGTCATACCGAAGGCTCGAGATAGATCCAGGTAGACTGTTGGCCTTGCAAGGAGGTCCAGTCAAGCTGAGGGTTCAGTATGCATGTTGTTTTGTATTCATTGATATGATATGATTATGGTTATATGAGGTTGGTATTTTGGGGGCAACTCACTAAGCTTTTGGGCTTACAGTTTCAGTTTATTGTTTCAGGTTCAGCGGATGGTCGCGGGGAGGCGAAGGCGTGACCGTACACTTCCTCGATTAATGATTATGATTTCTGGGAACTCTGATGTATAAACTATTTTGAAAACAAATTGTAATAACTGAATGGTTTCAAATGATTTAAAAAGTTTTAAATTGGCTCGAATGTTATGGGTGTGACAAGTTGGTATCAGAGCCTTGGTTTGAGTGAATTGGAGGAACACTCGTGTGAATCCAGTCTCAAATCAAGGAAATGATTTTTAAATGATTTTTAAAATGGTTTTCAAAATAAGTAAAGGAGGATGTAAAGTGTACGATCAGCCGGAGCCAGTAAGTAGACCCCAAAATACTATACAGTTATTTGATATTGTGATATGTTAGAACAGCATGCTAGTACTAGGCTAGGGATCTTCAGGAATTGCATGATAGAATTTCCTGATTACATGATGCCTGCTAGCCTAGGGTTTCCCTTATGTGAAATTGACATCATTACTGTAGTTGTCTTGTGTATGCATCACAGCTGTATATAATTAAGATCTTATAGCCTGAGAATGTTTGACCTGGCCTTATGTTCTGTTCTTATTGATTAGGGTATAGGGTAGGATTGGATATTCGAAAGTCTATAGGGTCTAGCGTTATGTATGGCTAGCATACACTAGTGCTGCAGGGGTTAGTGGAAGTTTCATGGATGGATGGGTTGTGTGAGGCCAGGAGGCCAGTTATGAGATATTTAGCATTCCTCTAGGGGTGAGGATTGAGCACTTTCTATCTGTATTAGTAGGTTGTTGTGGTGATACTTGAGACAAATATGGGTAGGTGTGGAAGGTAGTATGGGCTCGTACTACTGAAAGCACAGGACCCATACGCGTAGCAAGGAAGTCACAACCCCTAGGGTTGGGTAAGGAGTTGGTCCCCTGTTATATTATGCATTATCAGAGATCTTTCTGGTGTCTTACCAGAATGGTGGTTACGAGACGTCTTGAGACCGGACCCAGGTTAGGGTCAGGAGTTGGCAGCTAGGATAGGCCTTCATTGTTAGAGGATCGTGTCAGTGAGATCATCCGGGAGGAGGTGATTGAGATTGTTCGGGGACAGTTGGCGGAGATGTTTGGGTCTATCAAGACCGTTATGGTCGAGTATTTCGACGAGCGCTATGCAGCTAGTGTCGAGACGATTGTCGTGGCAGCTATAGCAGCTGTAACAACGGCAGGGGGAGGAGCCAGTTAGGCTTTCTAGTATCAGGACTTCGATGATGCGAAGCCCCGACTTTTGATAGGGTTCGGGACCCGGTCATAGCCATGAGGTACCATATGACGTGAAGGGATGTTGCTTCACATATTCATGTTCTACTGACCAGAAGGTCAGGCACGCTCGGAACCTGCTAAGGTCCGGGGCGAAGAATTGGTGGGGACTTGTTATTGGGACGTATTCTGAGGAGCAGAGGGTTGCAGCTACTTGGGATCAGTGAGGTGTTGTGTACTTGTTACAGTCTGTGGGTTAAGCGGGAGAGTCTAGAACATGCGATTCTTGATTGAGGCTTCGAGGGTTTTGTTCGAGGCCGGAATGTGAGTCGCGGGGACTCCGGAAAGGAGTAATGATTATGTTCAGCTGGAGTTATGCAACTGGAATTAAAATGGTTTATTTTCTAGGGCAAGGATTGTGCCCTTTCAGTTTACGAGCTCGAAGAATTAAGCAGGCTTGTGACCCCAAGATCAGGTTGTATTCTAACTCGGGGTTAGTTGGTCGCCGGGATTGGTGACAATGGTTAAGCCCTGGTAAGCGCAGGTGGGTCGATGTAGCATAAGTATTTTTGGAGGTCCATTTCGCCTTGGATCTCTTGTATCAGACGCTAAGGATTGTTGGTGCGATCTATTGCACTTTCGGGATTGTAGACTACGTCTTGGAAGTGATTGTAGCCTGGTTTAGGGCAAAGGTTGTTTCAGCTACTGCAGTTCAGCGGTGGATGATTGAGCTGGTGAGTGAGTCAGGGTGTGAGGCCCCGAATGATGAGTTCTAGAGTCGAAAGCGGGAGGATTGTTGGAATGCTTTGGGAAGAAGGGTATTATGTGGGAGGTCTGTGGACAGGGTCCCACAAGATGGTTATTCATCATTGTCAGGATTCAGTGGTTTTAGTAAGCATTATTGATTGGCGGAGGAAAGCGACAAGGGAAGTGGTTCGTGGCTGGGGTATTATTGGCAGAATTTATCTTTTGGTCTCCAGGACATGAGGGTGGGGCCATTCAAGCATTAGTGACTGTCGGTTGCACTGGGATGCAGTAAGTGTCCATCTGGTTATTAGAAGTGTGTGATAAATTGGGAAAGAGTTGGTCGTCATCGGATCAATTGTGGGAAAGTGAGAAGGGTTGGGAATTTCCCCAATGTCCATGTATTGTGAAGACTTAGTCGAATCTAAGTGGGGGAGAATCGTCCCGGGATACAGAAGCAAGAGCAGTGTTGAAAATGGGATAAGTCTCGTATCGTTGGCAGGAAGGAAGACAAACCAAGTGGTTGTTTGGTTGGAGGAATGTATGAGTTGGGAGTCTGGTAAAACTCCCCAGCATGTGTATCACGTCTTCTCGGTGATAGATAATAGAATTCGTGGAAATCAGGTTGGAGTTTTGATCATGGTTTGAGTTCAGTTCGAGTATTCGGTCGAGGGTGTACTCGACTCTGAGGGTTTTTGGATTGATAGATTGAGGGTTTTGTTAGCTGCCAGGGCTCGACAATACACTCATCACAGGAGTGCGGGTTATTTAGCGTGTGTAGTAGACACGCGGGTTAGGGAACAGACCACGGATTTCCGAGAGGGTGGACAATCGACATGAGGCCTAGGGTTGGGCTGGGGATATAGTCCACAGGGTAGATCAGAAGTTCGAAGCCCCAAGTGGGTGAGAACAGCATGCATGAGAAAGAGCATCAAGAGGGGTGGTCTAGGGAGATGCTCAACAGTTTAGAGCGGTCCAAATAGACTGAAGGCCAATGGAGCGTACCAGTCAGACCGAAGGCTCGGAGAACGGTCCAGACACGCTGAAGGCCCAGAGAGGCGGTCCAGACATGCTGAAGGTTCTGAGAGTGGTCCAGATAGACTGAAGGCCTGGTAGGGCGGTCCAGTCATGCTGAAGACTCTGTATATGTTAGTAGATCTATGTTCGGGTATTGAGTAGGCTGCTATGCTATAGCAATCAATGGGTTTGTTCCAAATTTTGAACCTGCGGTTGGAGTAGGCTGAGGATTCCGGTGTGTTTTGGTTGATCGGAAGTGTTATTAGTGGTCAGACGGAGTTTAAAGGATCTTGGTGATCTCATCAGTTCGGAGTGTCTCCGAGGTTTCATCATCTTGGATCGGGTGATACTCCAGTTGGAGACGGAGAGTGGATCTGAATGGGTATTCGTCAGTTTTGGGAAGGTTTGGAATTAGAATATCTAGTCATTCCGGTTCTGGGAACCGGGTTAGATCTTTCTCATGATTGTCTATGGCATTTGGATAGGGTTGAGGCGGTCCTGCTCTACGCAGTAGGCCAAGATACACGGTGCGGGCCGACTGTAAGTCGTAGGCACGGAGGCTCGAAGGAAGCAGTAGGGTTGAGGCGGTAGGCCAGCAAACCCTGAGAGTTTTCGACTCGATAGTTGGAATGATTAGGCATGTTGGTATGCTAACCCGAAGGAAGCGGTATGGGTTAGGTATGAGCGCCGTGCTGGTTGGCCGGTAGTGGTAGGTGTGTTGTTGTTGATTTGAGCCATTGTGATTCATGTGTGGTAGTAATTTTCGCATCGTATGTTGTGCGTTGATGTGAGGAGCGTCGTTTAGGCCCTTCGAGTGGCGGAGGAAAGTGGATATCTGTAGGGTCGAAGTGTTAGGAAAGGAAAGTGACGACAGTAGTGTCGATCGGTCATCGGGAGCATTCCAGTCATGAGCTGAGGGCCGGGGAGGGCATACCAGACTCGTGATGTGGGCTCAAAAGCAATCCAGACTTATGCTAAGGACCACGTAAGGGTATTCCAGTCATAGGTCGTGGGCGTAGAGATCGTGATAGTTATATTCCCTGCTGTAGCAAGTTTGAGGTAAGCGTATTGTTCAGATTTGGGTAAGTTGTACTCGGTTGTGTCAAGTCAGAGTAGATAGAGGGAGCTGCAAGGTTGGGATCCTTGGGCTTCAAGTATGGTTGTAGGCATGGATTATGTGAGTATTGGTATTCCAATATAGGGTATTCCATCATGAGGATGACCGGACCCTATGATTGATTGGACCCGGCGCGTTTGGTATTCCAACCCGAGGGTTGATTGGGCCAAACATGCATGGGAATGAGTGAGTATTCCACCCTAGGGATGACTGGACCCGTTATAGGTGTGCCTGGTATTCCAGCCCGAGGCTGATTGGGTCAGGTGCGAGTGGTTATGAGATATAGCTGGTTAATTCATGGGAATTTCTAGAAGCTGAAGGATTCAGTATCCTGTCAGCACGAGAGAGAATGGATTCAAGAAGAGGATGGATTGGGTGCCAACATTGTGAGTTACTCAGGCTATCTCTAGTTTGGAAAGGGAAGGGTAGTTTGACACTGTGGGAGGACCCAGTGGGTCATGGTGGTACCTAGTAGTTGCAAGTCACGGAAGTGTGTTCCTGACAGGAAGGAATAGTATCATCAGGTGATACTTGGCTATTATGTGTTGTCCGCAAGAAGAAAAGGCCGATGGTCGGCTTGGAGTGTTGGCAAGGGTGCCTCGCGAGTAGGATATACGTTAAAGGGGGTGTAGTGGTCGGGTCTGGGAGGACCTGAGATAATTGGGAAATCGGAGTCTGTAGTGCGAGTAAGTTGTTCGGAAGCGTATACTGCAGTAGGCTTCGGGGACGAAGCCTAATGTAAGTGGGGGAGAGTTGTAACATCCCAAATTTCATAAATATGATATAAGGGCTTAAAGTGTACATTGAGGAAGCTACTCGACGAGTAGGTGCGAGTACTCGTCGAGTCGGATCGGGATTTGGTCGCGAATTAAGTGACCAACTCGCCGAGTCTGAAGCTGGACTCGACGAGTTGGTGCTGGGAAGAGAAAACGCTAATCTCATGGCTTGCACCCTATTTAAAGGACCTTAAGTCCTCACCTCAGCCTCTTTGTCACCCCTTGAGAGTCAGAAAACCCTAGAATCGTGTGTGAGCCTATGGAGTGAACTTGGAAGCTTTGGAAGGATATTCTAGCAAAGAAGGCTTGTAAATCAAAGTGTAGAGCATCAACGGATTTGTGTAGATCTAGAATCTACTTCAGCTTGGGCATATTTTAGAGGTAACAAGCTGTTACCTTGACTCTATTGCATTTATATCTATTCTAGAATGATATTTGGGGCCATTTTGGCATGTTAAGGATCTAATTCGGGTTAGGGGTCTAGATCTGAGGTTGCTACTTCAGATCTAGACTTGTCTTGGTCCAGAACCTCACAAAGTATCAGCCCTTGGCTTGTTGGTGAAGCATCATTGTCTTAAACCTTAGCCCTAGAGTGATTTGGGATTATAACTCCTTGTTTCCACGTAAAGCTTGCAACTTTACGTGAGAGTCATGCCCTAGAAGAGTGGATCTACAGTTTGGAGCCCCTGCAAGACTCGAAAAGCCTCTGCATGTATAAAGGACTGAAGAGACTCGGCGAGTCTGTTGAAGATAGGCATGAACTCGACGAGTTGGAGGAACAACTCGGCGAGTCTGTTGAAGATTGTCGTGGACTCGACGAGTCTGTTCTTGGACTCGGCGAGTCAGAACGCAAAACCCCAACCGCTTCTGGTTAAGACTCAAATCAGTGAGTTGAGTGGTGACTCAGTGAGTTGGACATGATAGGACTCAGAGATCGTTAAACTCGACGAGTCATGGAGTGACTCGGTGAGTCGAGTTGTGATATAAGAGTTTTCTGAAGTTGGGAACTCGGCGAGTCGACGGGTTGACTCGGCGAGTAGAGTCAATCAGGAAGGTTGACTTTGGCTAAGACTTTGACTTTGACCTGTTTGACCTTCAGGGGTGTTATGGTATTTTGGATATTTATGTCATGGTTCATTGATGGCATCAGGTGTTAGAGTTTGGAGCAGTGCTTCGGGCCAGTGTTTTCGTGTTTCGGTTCGGCAGTTGCAAGGTGAGTTATCCTCACTATATCAACAGGGTCTACGGCACCAAGGCCGACCCTTTATCGGATTTGTATTTGGGTATTCGCATGATATAGTTATTGGTCTGTTAGATTGGTATCCTGGTATATAGGATGATGTTATGTTAGTGACCGGTTAGGTCAGTATCCTGTTTAGGATGTTGCTATGCTATTATGATCTGTTAGATTGCTATCCTAGTATATAGGATGATGCTATGTTAGTGACCGGTTAGGTCAGTATCCTGTTTAGGATGTTGCTATGCTATTATGATCTGTTAGATTGGTATCCTGGTATATAGTATGATGCTATGTTAGTGACCTGGTTAGGTCGGTATCCTGGTTATAGGATGTTGCTATGATTGATGATCTGTTAGATTGGTATGACTGTTATATATATGCCAATATATGTTATTTATGTGCACATGGTTATTGTTGATGGGTAGGTTGAGGCGGGGTCCTGCTTCGTGCGGTTGAGGCCAACATACTCGACGAGCGGTCCAGATAGACTGTAGGCCTTGCAAGGCAGTCCAGTCAAGTTGAGGGTTCAGTATGCATGTTGTTCTGTATTCGTTGATATGATATGATTATGGTTATATGAGGTTGGTATTTTGGGGGCAACTCACTAAGCTTTTGGGCTTACTGTTTCAATTTATTGTTTCAGGTTCAGCGGATGGTCGTGGGGAGGCGAAGGCGTGACCGTACACTTCGTCGATTAATGATTATGATTTCTGGGAACTCTGATGTATAAACTATTTTGAAAACAAATTGTAATAACTGAATGGTTTCAAATGATTTAAAAAGTTTTAAATTGGCTCGAATTTTATGGGTATGACAGACTACCTCAAGAACTTAGTAACGTACACCCTACCTTCCACGTATCGAACCTAAAGAAGTGTCTATCCGATGAGACTCTTGTTATCCCACTCGATGAAATCGAGATCAATGAGAGCCTCAACTTCGTGGAAGAACCAGTAGAAATCACGGATAGGGAGGTCAAGCAAACGAAACAAAGTCGTATCCCAATAGTGAAGGTTCGCTGGAATGAAAAACGGGGACCTAAATTCACCTGGGAGCGGGAGGATCAAATGAAACATAAGTAATCTCATCTTTTCCCTTAGTCCATGTGTATTACTTAGTCTTAATTTCGGGACGAAAATCCCTTTAACGGAGGGATGATGTGACAACCCGTAATTTCTATCTTGTAAAAGTCAAATTTGGTCAACTAAAGTCAAACATATCAAACGAAAGTCAAACTTATTTCTTTAATTATCCTATTAAGGTTAGTTAAATGAGTTATAAGTGTATAGACCATATATTCAAAGGTGTTGTATGTTAAATGAGGGAAGCAATTAGGACCCATGACCTTCGCATGAGCCGCAAACCCTCGCAGCCGCAAACAGTTCGGACCCCAAACGAGCCTTCGGCCGTGAACCTCCCTCGGACCGCAAACGAGCCTTCGGCCGTGAACCCTCTTGGACCGCAAACTCTGCCTCTATATATATATATATATATATATATATATATATATATATATATATATACATGAATATTAAACTCCAATTTTAAAGTACTTACTTAACTCAGTTGCATACATTGGGCAAATGAGTCTTTTCTCCAAATCAGATACAGTTCAAACAAATATACTGGTAAACTATAATAGGTATAGTTTAGAGGATCAATACATACTATTTTCTAGAACAGAGGAACAATACATGAAACAATACATACATATTATTTCTATTCATACAAAGTATACTATTCTTTTACAAGAACAGAAAAGAACTTTCATACTATTCATGAACAAGATAACTAAAATGTGATGATAATTTTTCAGGACATGGCAATATTCTTGCTATGTCACATTTTTATAACCAGAGTCTCCTAGAGGGAGAGCGTGAGTTTGTGTATAGATCTATACTGGATTGACAATCCTACACCTCGCTGCTAGCTACAGTGGGACCTGCAGGTCTACGGGTGACAAATATCATAACTTTTTCGACGCCTGAAGAACATCGTGTTTCATACTAGTCAATCAAGCATGGTTATAACCTTATCACATTTTAACCTTAATTTAACCAGTTTGGTTACAAGGTAGTTAATGCATCAGTAGTGTATTTCATACAATACTACTGTAAACCTTCATTTTCCATTACATTTATACAGTGATTTTTCTCTCATGAAAAATGCATACTATTTTTCAAGTAAAAATGGTTTACAAATATGGAAAACATACATTTTATACTATTTCAAGTACAAACATACATTTTACACTATTACAAGAGAACAAACATACAAAACAGTCAGGTCTTGGGTAGAAGACTACATTTCATTTTTAGAAAAAAATATAGGATTTTCTGGGAAGTATACAAACATTTCACTATACAAATACAAACAATTTCATGAAACAACTACAAACATTTGACACTAAAACACTTATGAATTCACCAACTAAAATGTTGATACTCTCTTTCAAAAGAACTTGTATTCTCAGGGAACCAGTAGTCAGGTGCACTGGAAAGGTTTTGAGAAGACGGAGCATGTTCAAGACTCGTCTTTTATTTTGATATTATATTTTTGGTGTCTTACAACTATACACAGAACACACATGTATTAACTATTCTATTAATGCAATGGATGTTGTTGCTTCTTTTACTATTGTGCATTGTTATTATAATGTACATGACGTCCTCCGCCCCCGAACGTTCCGCCTTTCTGGTTTGGGGTGTGACATATCCTTGGTCGATGCATTCATAAAGGCATATAGTTCATAATGCTATTTGACGAATATGGTATCCTATTGCATCTACGTTTGTGAGTAATGAGCTCACACCACCAACATAACTTACAAGACTATCTAGAATGATCAAGTGTTGTCACCTACTCTTGGAGGTGACTAGACATACCACTATAGTTGTCTGAATAGGAGCTACCATTTATGGTTATCCAAGGGGAATACTACAATATACTCCAGTACAGAGCTACTATACAACGATACCTTAAAGTCTCACGGAACAAAACTTCACTCTCTATTCCAATCTTACACACATTCTACTAATGAAACTACTCAATATCAAACTTAAGTGAACTAGGTATCTTCCATAAGTATAAGTGTATCCCTAAACTAGATTATGATGCCTGTAACCCACTTCTAAAACCAACTCTATTCTTGGGTGACACTAACCTATCTTTAGTGAACCAACTCTATTATTGGGTGACACTAACCTATCTTTAGTGCATATATATATATATATATATATATATATATATATATATATATATATATATATATATATATATATATATATATATATATATATATATATTCCATACACAGTGTTAGGTATTATTATTCGTTTGTCTTCTCAACAATGTCACTTCTAATATTATTATATAGTATTATCTATTTATCCTAATATAAAATAGAACGATATCCAGTTCACACATAGCACGGTATATATATATATATATATATATATATATATATATATATATATATATATATATATATACACACACACACACACACTCATGCACACACACATATATCTTATCATATAATCCAGGCAATAAGAATATAGTTCACAAATGACTTCTAACAAGTATTTAATACTTTAATTAAGACTTGTATTGAATCATTTTCATGAAAGGGACTATGCACTCATTTGAAAAAATGGGTGACTGACGATTTCTGCAGCGCTTCACTTTGTACTTCCAAAGAGACTTAGATGTATGAAGCACTAAGTCGTAGAGTTTCATAATCCTAACGACTATTTAATGATAATCTAGATTCCTCAATAACCCCAATGTCTAAATCAAGATCTATCAAGTAAGAAATAACTAGGTACCATCATATCGGAGGTAGGGTCCATTTGGTATACAAAGTATACTATTTGGTAATCCCACATTAAACACCTCACTAAATCCAACCTAGACATCACTCCCATAAGTTGATCAATAAGTATAATGACTTGGAATTACTAACAAATCTTAATTATAGGTTCATAGTAATGACTTATAAATATAACTAAAACTTACACTTAAATATAATAAGGGTAGCTTAACTTACAGAGTAATCTAGCGAAAACCGGGAATTACACAGGAAGAACTTTGACCAGGGAGCTTCTATTCACCGGCTACCTGACACCACAGGGCTTCACTAAAGGTTCCTTAAACTTGGGATCAAAATGGAATAAGGGTGGAAGGTGTTCTAGAAGGAATCTGGAAGAATGGTGTGAGGAAAGAATTCATTTTTGAAGGTTTATATAGGCTAAATTGGAGTGTGTATCGCGCATAAGTAGTGAGTGTCGCTATCTGCATGGTGTCGTGTGTCGCATTCTAGGTGGTGTGGCGGTGAGTGCGAGACACTCTGTTGTTACATGCGAGCGCATGCGAAGAATTTCTGATTCTAAGAAAATTCATATCTTCTTCATACGAGCTCTGTTTTCACCGGGTTTTATATTCACGCATAGTTATCGACGAGATCTATAACTTTCATTTACAGTCCCTCGGCTAATTTTTCCTTTATTTTTAAAGTTATATTTTTAGTAGGCTTAGACTGTTAATGTATATTACAAGTTTATAACTCTCTCGTCCAACGTCCGTTGTCAACTGTCTATATATTTTCGCGTTTCTATTCACGATATCTTCGATTCTCGTTTACATTGTTTCAGCTAAAAATCAACCGATCTAAAAATCGATACCAGTGTTGCACATTGTTACACTAGAACTTAGAAGAATCATAATTTCCTCTTACGAAGTCCCATTTGAACGTTCTCTATATGCACCCTCTCAGTTTAATGACTACTATAACATTTGTTTAGGTTACTTAGGCTAATAAGAAACCTATCTCTGATTCACTATTTACGATACACTAATTGATCATGAAACTTCGAAAGTCCATGACTTCTTCATACGAATTCGGATTTGAGTGTGTTTGTACAGGATTCATATCACACCTCAAACATTTTCCGTAAAGATTCTTCATCCTAAATAATCTTCTATCATGATTTCCATTTCATAGTTTATCGATAAATCACTAAAATGTCTTTATAATGCGTAGTCTGCAACGCATATGACTAATGAGATTCCTAATTGAGGATTTAAGTTATTATTATTGTTTATTTTGTCTATCCCGAAGATGCGGGCGTTACATACATGTTGTGCCAAATGCCAATTAACAATTTGTTACATTTTCGTCGATCCAGGAGTGTTAGCGCGTCACTCGACTTTTATGGATTTTATATAATTGTGGATGACGACACGTTTATTAGCGATAGAACACTAGTAAATTTGGATGAACTAGGTAGAAACCAGGAAGTAATGGCAGGCCCTGAGGCTCCAAAATGGAAAGAGGCAATGGACAGCAAGATTCAGTCCATCTATGATAAGAAAGTGTGGAACTTGGTTGATCCTGTACCCGGTCGAAATACGGTGGGTTGCAAATGGATCTTCAAGAAGAAGAGCGACATGGATGGGAATGTACACATGTTTAAAGCTAGGTTGATTGTGAAGGGATTTACTCAAACCCAAGGGGTTGACTATGATGAGACCTTCTCACCAGTAGCTAAGATCAAGTTAATTTGGATAATGCTTGCCATATGCCTTCTATAATTATGAGATATGGAATATGGATGTTACAACCACTTTCATAGATAGAAAATTTACTGGGGAAGTTTACATGTCTCATCCATAAGGTTTTGAACTTGCCAAATATCCTAATATGGTGTACAAGCTTTATAAGTCCATCTATGGACTGAAACAATCATCTCATAGTTGGAATCTTTGCTTCCATGATAAGGTCAAAGAGTTTGGAATTTGTAGAATTGAAGATGAGTCTTGCATGTTTGTCAAAGCTAGTGGGAGTGTTGTAACCTTCCTAGTCTTGTATGTTGATGACATACTCCTTATAGGAATCGATATTCCAACTTTGCAACAGGCTAAGTCTTGGCTAAGCAAATGTTCTCCTATGAAGGATCTAGGAGAGGCAACATATATTCGAGCAATAAGGATTTAAAAGGAGATAAAGAAACGTCTAATTAGACTTAGTCAAAGTGCATAATCGGATAAAATATTGAAATGCTTTAGTATGGAATATCCCAAGAAATGGGATTTTCCCATTCATCATTTTGTTAAATTGAGTAAGGCTCAATGTACCAGTAGTGATAAAGAAATAGATGATATGAGTCGAGTCTCATATGCTTCATCTATAAGATTGATCATGTATGTTATGACTTGTACTCGTCCTGATGTGTATTTTTCTTTCAGCATGGTAAGTTGTATTTAGGATAATCCAGACAGAGTCGATTGGACAGCAGTTAAGAACATTCTAAAGTATTTGCGAAGAACCAACCTTAGTCTACTAAGTAACATTAAAAATTTTAAAAAAAGTCAACTAGGTCAAAAATTCAAAGTCAACAGTCAAGAATCAAAATCAACTCAACACCATGTCGTGGCAAGACCATTGCCACGTTGTTGTCTTCTTCATCAGAAAAACACAATGGAAAAGCCTGCCATGCCGTGATAAGGCCTTGTCTATGTTGTGGTTTCCTTTCCTCTAAATGAACCATAAAAATCCTAACTTTACGGACATGCGTGTCCAATGCATATCTCACCCAAAATTAGTTCAAAATGGTAAGAAATGGAGTCAAAACTCCACGCATGGCACTTAATCAACACGAAAGTCTAGATCTTAAACATATGATGACCTAGGGACCTCAAGGAGTGATAACTTTATCAAAACCAACCATTCATATTAACATGACATGAAGAAAATGAGATCAAAACCTATATCTATAATGGGTGAACCATAAAGGTGAGAACTTTGAGACTTACAAAAGTCCAGAAGCTGCACCAAGAGATGGAGATATGTTTGCTAGCTAATCCTTTTCTCAACAAGGACTTCCTTCAACCTTCAAATGACCAAAACACCAACAAAGAGCTCAAAAGACAAGAGGAGAGGATAGGGTTTGAGAGATTAACTTATGTAGGTGATGGAGGTTAAAGGTGGTAGAAAATCTAGCCCATATATTCCTTATATACGGCTCAAAACCCAAATCTTAGGGTTTTGTGTACACAGCAGCACCACGACGTGGTAAAAAGTACTCTATGGCATGGTAGGGAAAAATACTCACCCACTTTAATTTAATAAACATAGAATATAGTACCTAAAATACAAATGTTATAACTCTCCCCCACTTGAATCAGATTTGGTCCTCGAAATTTGTTGTCGTAAATAACTTGGGGTAATGTTCCCTCATCTACTCCTTGGGTTCCCAAGTCCATTCGAAACCCTTGCGGTGCTACCATTGCACCTTCACCAAATCTACCAACTTGTTATGCGAGGCCTTCGTCTTCCAGTCTAGGATAGAAACTGGTCTTTCCATATAATTTAGAAGCTAATCAATCTGAATTTCCTTCGAAGGTAACACTGTAAAATCATCAGCTAGGCACTTCCACAACTAGGAAAAGTGAATTTATTGTGGATTTAGCTAAGCTCTGCAGGAAGATCCAACCAATAAGCACCCTTGCCCACCCAAGAAATAACTCTGAATGGCCCGATGTATATGGGGCCTAATTTACCCCGCTTCCTGCACCAGATGATACCTTTACAGGGTGACACCTTCAGTAGCATGTAGTCTCCCACCTAAAACTCAAGATCAGAATGATGGTGATTGACATAAATTTTCGAATGGTTTTGTGTGGGTTGTAGCCTCCCACACACCTGTTATATCGACTCGGTGGTCTTTAGGAAGACCTTAGTGCTCCCCATGACTCGTTGACCAACCTCACCCCAACAAATTGGCATCCAACACTTCCACCCATAGAGCATCTCAAATGGAGGTCTATCAATGTTGGCATGATAGTTGTTGTTGTAGGAGGACTCAACCAAAGGACGGTAGGTATCCCAACTCCCACCAAAATCCAACACACATGCTCTAAGCATATTCTCAAGCATTTAAATGGTACGCTCACTTTGTTTGTCAGCCTGAGCATGGTAAGCAGTACCGAAATGCAACTTAGTACCTAACTCCTCATGAAACTTCTTCCAAAATATGGAAGTGAAACGAACGTCATGATCGGTAACCATATAAACTGGAACCCCATGCCATGCAACCACTTCTATGATGTAAATATTTGCTAGCTTCTTGATGGAAGAACTCTCCTGAATGGGAATGGAATGAGCGCTCTTGGTCAACCTGTTACCAATCACCCAAATCGAGTCAACCGCATGCGTTGCCCTCGATAGCTTGGGGATGACATCCATGGTAATCTAATCCCATTTCCACATGGGAATATCTAACATCTACAACATGACATAAGGCCTTTGATCGTCGGCCTTGACCTTCCAACAGGTCAAGAACCTCTCCACGTATCAAGCCACATCTCCCTTCATGAAATGCCACCAGTAATCAAGTCTCAGATCCCTGTACATCTTTATCGCATCCGGGTGAATAGAGATTACTTCATGGATTCAATCACGAGTAATTCTAAGACGATAATATCTTATATTCTTCAAATGGAGATACATAAGTTATAGTTTGCAAGTATGTTGTGCATTGGTATTACATAAACGAATCTGTAACTCCATGTGGGGCATGATAGATGGCATTTTATGCATGCTTTAGGGTACTTTTTATTAGCATTTATCATCATATTTTACACATTTGCATTTCATTAGTTTAAATAATGTTAAGCTCATGTCATTCGTTAGAATTCTTATACTGCTAGCGTTTTTATGTCATTTTCAAATAATTTGAGTGGAGCAGTACTTTTGGAGCAGCTTTGGATGCATTTAATGAAGAATTGGAGTTAATTGGAGCATGGAACTTATGAAGGATTCTGATGAATACTTGGAAGTTTTTTTGGTCAGGAAAAATTCGATCGAATTAATCCTATGAATATAGATTGCTACATTCTAAAGCCTAAAGGATGTTGCTGGTAGCTTTGATCCCTTGTCAGTATTTTGACCATATCTCATGACTCGTAATTCCGATTGAAGAGATTAATAACGTTATGGAAACTAGACACAATTTCAGATGACTTTCGTTTTTACTTAAACTCAAGAATCGTGACCAAAACATGTCGAAAATCCAAAAATGCGATCGTATTTTTGACTTCTGGGATTGTCTAAAGTGGTCGAAGATTGTTTGCGTCGAAAAATATGATCTAGGAATTTTTTTGAAAATTGCGATCATAGAAATGATAGTATTTTGTGTCGAGGTTCAAAATAAGCTAGAAATAGCATCGTACTTCATTAAACGGCAATTCGGGAAAATTGAGGCAAAATGCGAGCGCATTTTCCCATTCTGGGATCGCATTTTTCGTATTCTTGCTTGTTGGGTTTAATAGTATTGTGTCAAATATATGCATATAATAGTTTATTTTATTTTGGTTTGGGCCTGTCCATTCATGGATTAGCTTCTAGTCCAACCTATATATATTGCATGCATGTATCATTAGGGTTAAAGTTTTTAGTCGCCCTACCTAGCTTTCACAGAGAAGTTCTTTCATTGTGGACTATTCTAGAGCTATTGTAATCAAAGTATTCGTCACACTTTTGATCTTTGTTTTCTTGTCATTTATTTCATGTTCTTCATTATAGAATCTATCGATCTTAATTATTGTTCTCACAATTAGGGATGAGATTTAGAACCGGAAAACCGGACCGGAACCGGAATATATAGAACCGGTTCCGGTTCCGGGTTTAAAAAATGGTTTCATCTGGGTTCCGGGTAATCCGGGTTTGGGTCCATCGGATCCGGGTAAACCGGGTCTAAAAACCGAAACCGGTGTTTGGAACCGGAACCACTTTTAAGACCGGAACCGGTTTTTGTGAAACGTTTAAAAGATGTATATTTCATTCGTTTCAACTCCGATTGACATGCGGCTTTTTCCAACATGTAGTTTAGAGTTTGTACATGATTTTAGACTATAAATTTGCTATTTTTAGTTTTATATTCATTGATTTACAATCCCCGAAAGTCGAGATATCAAAGCTGGAAATTTTTAGTGTTTCAGTTTTTTTGTATTCGGTGAAAGTTTTAAAACATGCATATCTAATTCATTTGAAGTCGGATTGACATGTGGTTTTTTCTAATATGTAGTTTACAGTTTGTACATGAGTTTAGACTATAATTTTGTCATTTTTGGTTTAACATTCAATGATTTACAGTCCTACAAAGTCGGGATATCAAAACTGAAAATTTTCAACTTTTCAGCTATTTGTTTTTGTACTGTGTATTATGTGAAAATGTTAACACATGCATATCTCATTCGTTTAAAGTCGAATTGACATGCGGTTTTTTCCAGAGTGTATTTTAGAGCTTGTACATGATTTTAGACTATAATTTTGTTAATTTTGGTTTTATATTCAATGAGTTATAGTCCCCCAAAGTCGGGATATCAGTATGAAAATTTTCAAAGTTCAACTCACTAAGTAGTAAGTAATTACCAAAAAATTCCGGTTTTTCCGGTTCTAAACCCATTTTATCCGGTTCCAACCTACCCACTTTGATGTTTCCGGGTTTTTCGGTTCTAGACCCACTTTACCCGGAACCATACCCGGAACCGAACCGGAACCGGTTCCTATATACCGGTCCGGTTTCCGGTTCTACAAAATCTCGTTAACCGGTTCCGGGTTTTTCGGGTCCGGGTCCGGGTCCATCTGGTCCGGTTTTGGACCCACTTTCATCCCTACTCACAATTGGTATCAAAGCGGGATGCAGCGCTATTCTTCTGTCGAGTTTTGCTAGGGTTTTACGTTTTACTTAGATCTGTTCTTGTTGTCTCAATCGTCTCAATTGATTGTAGATTCCATATCTAGATCTCAAGTTTTACCCTTGAACTCGATTCACGTACTACACATCTGGTTCTATATATTTGTTTTAGTGAATACTTGATAATATGGCTAACGAAGATCCTCACTCTCTTTTGTTCAATCTCCCAAGCAGTATTGGATCCACGACAAGGATTCCAATTCTCTTTCCAAACGATTATAAAGGTTAGGCACTCCACTTTGAAGATTATGTTCTCGGAATAGGAGAACATGGTTCCACTATATGGCATGCGATTACTCAAGAGACGTACACTCATACGGATACCAAAAAGGAAATCAAAACTCTTGCTGACTACAATACACTTATTGTTGAACACACCGTTCCACAAGATGAGAAGAATAAACTGATGAATAATATAAAAGCAATGAGAATCATTTGATTTGCTCTTCCTCCAGACGCTTTTCATCTTGTGAGTTCATGTGATACTGCTAGAGGTATTTAGGATAGGTTAAAGGAGTTATATTCAAGTGATGTTGATTTGGAACATTCCATGCAAACATTTCTCTAATCAGAGTTTGGAGCGTTTGTACAAAATCCTGATGAGAAGCTAGATCAGACGTTCAATCGCTTCAATCATTTGTTAAGCATGATGCTCAAGAACAATCTTAAGCATGAAGTAACTGAATAAAAAGTCACGTTTATGAATGGACTTAGGTCAGAATGTAAAGCTATTGTGTCAAATGTGAAGGCACATGAACAATTTAAAAGCTATTCTTTGGCCAAACTCGTAGGCATTTTGAGATCTCACGAAGAAGAAGTCTCTAGGGAAGTGAAGCTTGTTTCCAGCGTTGGGTCCTTAGCATTGGTTGCGAAAGGAAAGAAGTCAGCAGAAGAAGATTCTGAATCAGACCTTTCGGCAAGCGAAATCTCAAAAAAAAAAAAAAGACAAGGCTCTTCTGGTGTCCAATCCAAAGAAGTTCTATAAGAAGAATTTTTCCCTTTACAGAAACAAGTTCAGGCAGGGTAATTCTAGTTCAGAAAACCCTAGTGATGAGATTTTTAAGAACTTTGGGAACGATGACGAGAAGAAGGAAAGGAAGTTGTTGGGTGATTCAGTTTATGATTGTAATTACTGTCATGGAAATAATCACTTTGTGATGGAGTGTATGTTAAGGAAGCAAAATGAGAAGAGTGAAAAAGAAAAATATGAAGCCTATTATGTTCAGAAGATAGAGGATCTTAGCAAAAAGAATGCATCAAGTGCAAAGTCGGCGTAGAGCATACAGGAAGGAAGTGATGATGATGGACGAGTCGAGGTGTGGTCTACAGACTCGGAGGATGATGAGGTCAGGAAACCCACACATGGCAGGTGCTTTGTGGTAAAGTCAGAAATGTTGGGTTATGAAGGCAGGTGTTTAATGGTTCAGAATGGAGCTTTGGAACAAAGAGGGTATGCTACTGACCGTGGTCAAGCTTCCGAAAGTTTTTCTGTTGTGAAGACAGTTTCGGAGCAAGTGAAAGAATGCGAGAAGGCGGTCGATAAGGTACATTCTATACTCAAATCTCTTAACATTCCTGTCTCTCGTTATGATTATAAACTAGACGATTTAAAATATACTATTTCTAATTTTTGTGATAGTTTAAAACGAACTCGTCTCAGTAATTCTAATCCAACTGATCAACTTAACAGGGTAACATTTAAAAGTGAAGAGAGAAGATTAAGAATAGAGGCTTTGGAATTAGAGCTTATTAGATCACGTGATGATGTTATTTATCTTAAAAGAGACAGTCTTGCACTTTTGAAACAGTGGAATATGTTTTATTTAATTGCTAAGCGTTTATATTTCAATATTACTCAATTGCATTTGGATTATGAAATAGGGAAAGGTCTGCATAAAATGATTTTGCCCTTTCTTGAATTGAAAGAGAATGAAATCGATGTTGATTGCTATAAATGTGGATCTATTGTTTCATCAGATGACGTTTCTGGTTCATGCAGGGTTGGACTTGAGGAAATCGAGGAATACATACAGTCCAAAGACCATAAAAATAAGTTGAAAGAAATGCTAAATGAAAAAGATAAAGAACAAATCAAATTCAGTACTATTCAAAAATATGACTCGTTATGTAAGAAATTAAAGTCAGAAAATACTTTTGATTCCGAAAACGTTTCTGAATTTGATGAAAGTGACATGAGTGAAATTTCTGTAGAGGATGAAAAATCCTCACATTTTTTTAGAATACTTCTCCAATTCAAAGTTATGGTTTTTTTGTGACCCGTAGCACTAAAACCATTGTTCACAGCTGCCATGTTGGGTTTTATAATGATATAAGTTTGACCTTCCTTTAAAAGATCACCAAATCTAGAAAAAAAATTGATTGAAAACACGAGAATGGTATTTTGAACCCTATTAAATCAAATAAATAACAATTATTTTATTGCTTCAAACATATGTAATATTGAGTGGGATATTAAAAAAATAGTACAACAAACCTCCTCATCAATTAGAATCATTTCAATTGCTAAAACCACATTATTCTTTATAAAGTTCCACATCTTTACCACCCGCATTTTGATATGGGAATCATCATCAATATGTTCAATGTTTTTGAGGTATACTTTATTACCTATATTCATTTCCTGCAAACGATTGAAAGCAGATTTTAAGAATGATAAAAGAAAGAAATGGTATGTCTAAATTCCCCATGTTCATACATGAATAAATCATTATTCATAAAGGTAAGTCATATTAAAAAAAATAGAAATTTCAAATAAAGAAGATAAAATATTTTATTGGTTTTGAATTTAACCATCAAACATTTATATGCTTCGTTAAATGGAATAAAAATTAGCTTATTTGTAATGCCCAGTTCCCGGTACGTATTTTAATTTAATTTTTTGCATTTTACTCTGGGACTCGATGAGTTGGAGGCCCAACTCGTCAAGTAGATGTGAGTTTTGGGACACGGGTGGAAGAGTCTACTCGCCGAGTCGGAAGCCCCGACTCGACGAGTAGACCTGTCTGGATGAAACCCTAAATTTGAGGGTTTGCACCCTATTTAAACACATTAAGTGGCCTCCACTCCAGCCTCCATCACCCTCAGACCCCATTCTCAAAACCCTAATCAGTTGTGAGTGTTCTTGAGCTATTTTGGTGCCATTTTTGTGATTTGAAGCTTGGAGAAGGAAGGAAAGGCTTGGAAGTTCAAGAAGAAGATGGTAGATCCAGAGTCTTGGTTGCATTTCCAGCTTGTTTGAGGTAAAAAGCTTCAACCTTGACTTCCCATTTGTTAGATCTTCTTTAGGGCTTGAATCTTGTCATTTTTGGGGCATTTCTAAGTCACTTTCGGGTGTAGAGTGTATAATAGAGTGATGACTTCAGATCTTGAACCTTGGAGGGTCCTCATGGCATAAAGGTGCCAACTTTATGGCCATGAGAGCCCCATGCATCTTGTAGACTTCATTTTTGGGCCTTTTGAGCTTGAAGACCCATGCATGGACATAAAGTTTGTGACTTTACGTGTTATATCAACCCTAGGAGGTCAGATCTACACTTTGGATGCAATGAGCTCAACTGAAATCGATTGTATGGACATGGACTTTGGGGGACTCGTTGATTTGTTCTTAGAGCTCGGCGAGTCGGGAAATGGTTCCCCAACCTTTCTATTTCTGAGGAATCTGGTTGAGTCTAGAAGAGGACTCAACAAGATGAATGTGAATATGGACTTGAAGATCAAAGGAATCGACGAGTTCAACGATGAACTCGGCGAGTTCAAGGCAATGTCTCGATTGATATGAAGATGAACTCGACGAGTCCAAGGAAGGACTCGACGAGTTCAAATGGAAAGTCTCGATTCTGTCATAAGGAGAAACTCGACGAGTTAGATCGCGAAGCTGAGATTCTCTGAGTTATGGAACTCGACGAGTTGGTGGACCAACTCGGCGAGTTGAGTCAACCAGAAGTTGACTTTGACCATGATGTTGACCTTGACCTTGACCATTGACCTGAGTTGACCCTTGATTAGGGTTAGGAGTATGCAATGGTAATTAAGGAAGGTTGTTATGTGTAGGAGTTGAGGAGTTGAGAGGAGTTGATCCCGGTGTCGAGGGAAGTTCAGACACTTCACGACATTAAGGTGCGTTACCTTCCAGTAGCGGTGGGTCTACGGCCACAATGTCGGTCCACTAGTAGGAGTTGTATGTTAGATGATTGTATTTGTGATAATTATCTAGGTTGCTACTACCTGATATGTTTTATGTGCTAGCATGATATGATGATATGTGATAGTAGATGTAGGTGGAATAGTCCCCGTGACACGGTCGTAAGGACCTGAGGGTAGCTCGGGCACCCCAGAATTGCCTGGCAGGGTAGGTCAAGCACCCCAGAACTGCTTGACATTGGTAGGTCGGGCACCCTAGAATTGCCCAACAGTATGTATGTTGTATGGTATGTGGTATGATGGGGGAACTCACTAAGCTTCGTGCTTACAGTTTTCAGTTTTGTTTCAGGAACCTCTTCATCGAATGCGAAGGAGTCGGCACGGTAGCAGCGCATCACTCACACACACAGGATTTCCGCCTTTGAGATTCTTGGGATTGTACTCTGACATTCTTACTATTTTATGATATGGTTTGAGACACGTGGCTATGTTTTATGAAATGATATGAATCTAAGATGTTTTTCAGTAAACTGTTTTATAAGTTACTTAATTAAAACAAAAATTTTGGTCTTGAAAATTGGGATGTTACATTATTAGATGACTTATTTTATCTTATTTTAAAGTAATTTTATAATATATATTTAACATAATTAAAATAACATATAAAACATTAAAATTAATTAGAATTAAAACACAACAGTTGTCCTTAATGTATACTTTATATAAACAAATGGTAGTAAGGAATGTAAGGGCAATTTCGAAAATTCAGAAAGTAAACACATACAAACACATACAGATACAAATACACACACATACAGACATGCACACATACATATGCATATGTTTTTTATGAATTATATCATTGTACTTTGAAAGTACAATGTTAAAATAAGAAATAAATTAGTAAAACAGAAAATTTTCTATCAAAAGTATGGCTTAAATAAGAAAATTACATAAATATGACCATTTTGCCCTTGTAATATTGGCAAATATGTAATTTGAAGACATGAGTACCTGATTTACTCCGGAATTGATTTATATTTTTAAGATGTTTATTTTCGTTTTCATAAGTTTTCAAACAGAGGGCAGTGACTATAAAATTGCAATCTGAGAGAAAGAGAAAGCGAGAAAGAGATAGTAGGTTGTTGATTCGTTATTGATAGAACAAAAAATATGAAGAGATTGAACAAAAGATCTCAGAAAACAACATTATTCACCACCAACAATGAACTTTGTGGGTTAACCACAAAGTTTATGATCCACAACAGATGGTGACTGTAAAATTGATTGTAAAATTGAAATGTGAGAGAAAGAGAAAGACATAAACAAAGAGTAGGTTTTTGATTTTGATGCAAGGTCTGAAATACGATGTTTAGAAATTACTTGATGGATGAAATTAAGACAAATTTCGCTGAAGAAAATGGAATCAAAGAGAGAACTTCTGTTTCTGCTACTATACCAATCCTTGAACAATGATAAACCAAAGGAATAGTGGTTGTATATAAAACATTCAAATTGGGTCGACGTTGTGAATAAATATTAAGATAAGATACTAAACCTGATTTTTTGTCATATATTACTGCAATTCAAATATAGAATGGACCGGATATTATAAGGTGTCTTTTTTAAATTCCTAATTTTCAAGAATTTGAAAAGGTAGTCAAAGGATAACACAATCTTGATTTAATGACTCTGATTTTTTGGTTTTCAAACATGCAATGGTTTTCAAATGCAGAGATAACAGTTCCGGAATTTTCTGACCTGCAGTTTAATGGAGCTGAGTCGTGAGGGGCAATTCCGGGATTTGACGTAGTGATTTGAGGGGGAATAATCAAAGGGGGATGCTCAATGAATGTCACGTGGCAAAAATGTATTGTTTTATTAGACTAGCATATCCGTTTTGTCAAAATCTTTTTTTTTTCTATCCCTCTCATCTTACACACATCTCTCTTCTTAAACACATGAAAACTTATATATTTTTTTTCTAACCCATTCACATATTTTATTTAAAGTAAATACAATTTAATTAAAATCAATTCACATGATATTAACAACATACAAAACTAATATACGAACTAATTAAAAAACATACATAACAATTTTAATACAAGTTTTTATGCATACAATACAAATATTTTAGTAAAGAAAGTCTTAACGAGTTATGAAACTAGTGACCATACACTTCGGCGGTACAACGTCTTGCTTGAAGCGAATACATCCGCGATACCACCCATAAACCACCACCCAAACTTGTGACTTTGTTCATTCTAATAAGCATGTAATTAAAAATGAAGTTGAAAAAAAGCTATCTAAAAACTTGTACAAATGAATTTGCAAAAAGCTTTTGACAACGAAGTCGTAGAAAATCATTTAAAACTAGATTTGAAGATCAGTTGTCAACTTGGATCGGCTCTAAATGACCATAGCATAAGAGTTGTGACATTGTAGGTAACAGATCCAGGTATCAATATCAATACGAAGTAATAAGTAAAACCTAAATAGTTAACCACGCTCTATAGTCTAAGAGTAAATTACACGAATGACCGGTTTGGCATAATTTGCGTGTTTGGTCTCTAACTTATTTTTTTAACTCGGAAGGTCCCTACTATTTGTTTTTGTTACGCGCTTGGTCTCTTCTGTTTGTTTTTGTTAAGCGTTTGATCTCTATGTTACCTAAAAGGACTATTATTTAAATAGGGAAAAATGATGGGGTAGGTAAGGTAATGTGAGGGGATGAGATTGAGGGTGTGTTTATTTAAATAAATTAAAAAATCAAAGGAAAAATAGTCTTTTTAGATAAGACAGGGACTAGGTGCGCAACAAAAACAAATAGTAAGGACCTTTTGAGTTAAAAAAATAAATTAGGGACCAAACACGCAAATTATCCGAAACCATAAGGACCATTCGTATAATTTACTCATAGTCAAACTAACATACAAATAAAATTAAATTAAACTAAAGAAAAAAAAACAACTTAAAAGTCGAGGCAAATTCGTAAGGGCTAACTAATCACAGTATAATATCCTACCATGGGGCAAAATGGATTAAGTCAAGATGTCAAGATTTATGGTAAATGGAAACTTTTAATCATGGGTGTTGAGGGGGAAATTAGGCAGGTGATATGGTCTAATTTTTTTTTATTATTATATATTATATATATTTTTTTATTTAAAAGTAAAAATTTATAATTTTTTTAGTTGGAAGCTTTTAAAAATATTTAATTTCTAAGACCGACACTTCTTTTAATATACGCCAAAACAAGTCGGTTGGGTTGTGGTGGAAAAACATTTTTTGTCCATTGTATTAAATATTATGACAACTATTTATTTTGTTTGTGAGACATGTATTAGATAACAAATATTTTCATTGATTCCTTCTTTTTCGTTATACAATATTATATATGAAAATTATAATGGGTTGTGGGCCAAAAACATGCCAATTACCAAGCCTAAGCCCTAAGGATGAAGGATGTATAGAGCGGCTGACTAATGGGCTCAAGGCGGTGCCAACGGAAGGTATTTAGCTATCGCATAATTGAAGGTTCTCAAGTTATTTTTTTAGGTAGGAAGAAATATGTCATTTTTATCACAGTCCATTCAGTGCCACATCTAAGTCAAAAGTCAGTTTTTATTAAAAAAGTATGGTTCATTGCCACAATAGTGGCGCGCCACCAAATGAAGTTTGCACTCGAGATTTTTACACAGAAAAAAAAAATGAAACGTGTTTGTGGTGGACAGTATTTCATTGAGTAAAGTAATTTCACAGAAGACCTTTTTTTTTCCGAAAAACCTTATTATTCTATGATATTTGTGAAAATTTGGATACTCAATAATACCCCTTCCATTTTGGTTCCTTTTCATTCTTCAAGTGAATGAACTGATGAGGATTGAGGACTTCTTCAGCAAGCCCGGTGGTTATGTATATTCCAAAAGTTATAAAAAATATGTAGTTTGTCTATCTATTAAACTAAAACTTCTCACCACTTTCAACTGGAGTTGTTAAAATGTGATTATCTTACATTCTCATTTCTTAGGAATCTTTATATGCCATTTTATTTTAATAAACACTTATTTAATTCTTTTCTACATATAATTATTACATCATACTTCATTTTTTCTCGTATCAATTATCTAATTTATTTGTAACTACATGTATATGAGGAATGTGTTATTATAATTCTTTTTGTTAAAGTCATCATAGTATTTTAAGAAAACCTTTTACAACTTCCAGTTCAGACCTCAGGTTGACATTTCATTGTTGACTTTTGTCATGCGCATCTTTAGGTGTTTTTTTGGAAAAGTGACTTCAATATTAATGTAAGTAAGTTTGTTGGTAATATTTTTTTTATAATTAGAAGAATTCAATGCCATGATTCCAATGCCTAAGTTTCTACCACCCACCATTAAATTCTGTACTGAGGTAATATTATATAGATCATAATTAATGGAAATACTCACTAAATAGTAAAAGAGAAATTAAATATCCTTCTATATTTTAGAGTAAATTACACGAATGGTCCCTATGGTTTACGGTAATTTGCACGTTTGGTCCCTAACTTATTTTTTTAACTCGGAAGGCGCTTGGTCCCTGTCTTACCTAAAAATACTATTTTTCCCTTGATTTTTTAGTTTATTTAAATAAACACACCCCAACCCCACCTGCCCTAACCTTACTTTACCTACCACACAGTTTTTCCCTATTTAAATAATAATCTTTTTAGGTAAGACAGGGATCAAACGCATAATAAAAACAAACAGTAGGGGCCAAAAGCATAACAAAAACAAACATCAAGGACCTTCCGGGTTAAAAAAAATAAGTTAGGGACCAAACGCGCAAATTATCCCAAACCCTAGGGATCATTCATGTAATTTACTCTATATTTTATTACTACTCATCCTCCTACCATATGAAATGATATATCAAATGATGACAAGTGGATTAAATTAGTATTAATTTCATTAAATGTGTCATTAAATATGACACATGTCAACATTTGATATTGTAGGAGGATGGGTAGAAATAAAATGTAGGAGGATATTTAATTTCTCATAGTAAAATATTATTGGTCTTACTTAATATATGTAAATTTTATTTCAAACCATACTGCTTTCAAATTGAACTGACTTCTTGGATTCCCATTATAGAAAATAAGTTGAAATTAGAGTTAAACCCAAGATTGGGTAAGTGATCATTTTTATTTCCCTTTTTCTCATTTTGGTCGCTAAAAGTTTATGCATCCACTATGTGAAGAAAAAAAAATCTTGTTTAACGGAAACAATATTATTTTTTAAATAAAATTATTAATAAAAAAATTATAAGAGTGTAAATAAAAATTGATCAGAAGTAATCGTCATAGCAAAAGTTTCACTTTGTTTTTTCTATGATTTCCCATGCAATTTTTGCACCTTACTTTTTGTCCTCTTGTTAAGATAACATGAGTTTAAACCCCTGAAAACAATGGCTGGTAAAGTAAAAATATATAGATTTTGAAAAATATAAACATAATTTTGTTTGTCCAATAAAAAATATCATAACTTTCAAATACATCATGAATGGTATAAATGTATATTTTTAAAAATTTTATTAAGTATTTAATAAGTAAGAAAAAAAACATATACTTAACATAGAGGCACTTATTTAAGTGTAACCATCAACATAGAGATTATTGTGTTATGTTGTTATTGAATGTGTGCAATAAAATATTTCATTGCTAGGAAAAATAGTGAATTTTATCATATGTTTGATTAGTGACCAATCAGAAGAAACCTCAATAGTTGTATTTTATTCGACTATATATATATATATATATATATATATATATATATATATATATATATATATATATATATATATAGTAAAGGGACAAAAACCAGAAAAAAAAATTCATAAGCCACACAAAAAGTCTCAAATATAACTTATGATTTATACAAAAGTACATTGGTATATACAAAGTATATTGGTATTTCTGGAATTTAGCACTCAAAAAACCAATGTATTTTGTGTATTTTGAAGTAAACGGGAACAAAAATTAAAAACATATACACACATCGATCATACAAACATGTAAATCACATCATACACAAATAGCAATTAAGCATTAGTTTACATACTTTTTACTCATAACACCAAAAAAGTCATAAAATTTAAGAAAATGGAGAATGAAAAGAATAACATTGAAGAAGTTAAGAGTCTAATATGATGTATCGACGTTGTGTTCTGCAGAATTGTGATTAGATATTCTCTAGAAACGTGACAGTTGGAATTCGGGTAAAGGCGAGAATTTTATTTATTTATTTATTTATTTTTTATATAATGATGTTATTTATAAGCAGTAAAACATAAAAGATGACATTCGGTTGAGATTTATTATAAAAATACTAAATACTAATAGTAGTATATTAATATTTGAAAATATGACATCCGAATAAATTATCTTCTGATTTTAAGAAAATTGACTGGTTATGGAATCACTGTAGACATGTTCTTGTTTTACAAAGTAATTATTGGACTGTATTAATTAAAATGCCTTAAATATAGGAATAAAATTAATGATTTTTATGTTTCATTTAAATCTGAATATAAATTTCAAAAGTATATAGGTATTATTATCGGAAATTATATTGTTGGAATATATATCTGTACAATAAAGGAAGCCTTAATTATCGGATTCGTGTTAATGATTTTATTAATCAGAAATGTGTGAGAACAAGAATCAATGCGAGGAAAAGGTTTGAAAACTCAAACCTTGAGTTAATCTTTAAAATCAATGTCTTCTTCTAATTAGATGGTCCAGTCAAGTCTTGTAAACCAGTGAAGACTTGGAGATTAATAATCAACAAAGTATTCAAGTAATAAACAAAGTAAGATTAAGTATAATCAATGCAAAGACAATTTAAACTAAGTAGAATGTAAATGAAATAAGTTTGACTTGTAAGAGATATTGATGTGAAGAGAACAGATTTATTTCTTACTATTCTTGGTACATGACTCATGAAACATCTACTCATTATATAGGGAAGGAGAGACATAGTACAAAACGATAATACATTCTAAGGATTGGTTACAACTAACTGTTTGACAATCTGATACTTAAAAGATTCACACGATTTTGTCATACGAACTGTTACATCAACAAAAAGACAAAAAGCATTAAATGCTTTGTACAGACTCTGACTTCTGAATATCTTCATCTTGGATTCAATCTAGCTTCGGAACTCTTCACATCTCGGACACAAGTTGACTTCAGATCTTGATTGGTTCGGATTGCTAGAGGTTCACTTCTTATGCATTAACAATCTCCCCCTAAGTGAACTTAGCAATCACTCAACTTAGTTGGCATCTTCAGATATGAAAAGGTAAGTACTATAGAGCCAGCTTCGGACTTCTAAATACTATTTGAGATGATTGATGAACTTATTCTTCACATGCTCAGGAGCATCACTCTTAGTAGCATTGGCGATGAACTTTTGTAGAATGGTTGAAGGAACGAGATTCTTATCAAGGACTCGGAAAAATTCTTTTCTATTGGTCTTCTTTCTTAGATAGATGTATCTGTGCCCATGTTCTTTAACCGGACCTTCTGCCAAGATTTGAGCTTCAGGCAGTTCATAATTTATCTTTGCCAACACTTTTTCTGTTCTGAACAGGTTTGCAAACTCGATGTCGGATCTGCAGAATTCAGCTACATAGTCCTTCAAGAAGTTAATTGTAGCACTATATGCTCTGATGCTCAATTGATAGGTTTAACAATTTCGGAAATGAGCAGTGATTGTGAGAATATCATTAGGGTTGATAGATGGAAAATATGTGTCCATGATAGTGATAGTGGCTTCTTTGTTCCGAGAGATGTGATATTTGTAAAACATGCAATTTAGGTCGAATTTTCTTTGAACCTTGTTTTCAAAACCAGTAATCTTTGTGATCCGCTTCCGAGACCACACTTCTTTCTGAGGACGTGCATTAATGGAATAAAATATTTTCAACCTTTCTTGATAGTCAGTGGATCATCATTTGGATGAAGATGAGCAAACTTGATGTAGTATTTTCCGAATGGAGAGATTGGAAGATTGATCTTGTCAGAGTCTTGAGTGGGAAGATCGAAGTACTTGAAGAGCACCATATCTTGATCATGAATGAACCCTTCTCGGAAGAGTGGGGATATGCCAAGCATCGGATTCGGATTATCTTTCAACGCTTAAATCCGGATGCTTTCTTCAATTGCTTGATCTATCTGCTCTTGAGACCAGCCTTCGGACTTTCTGAAGGTCCTATTAGGGCTGCTTGGTTCCGAGGCAATTTTCTTTACTTTGTCTTGTGGAGGTTTGTTTAAGTCAGAGATGATTTGTTGTGTCGTTTCTGAAATAAGGAACTCTAGAGGAGGAGTGATCAGGGGCTCTTCTGGGATATCATCTGGTTTCCGAGTAGGAGAACCTTCAACAATTGGGATGATTCTCAAAGATGGGATTGGAGGCAACATTGATTGTGTAGCTCGGGAGGTATCAACAGTGAGCTTCATCTTGATTTTAGCCATGTCACGGCTTCTTTGGAGCACATCTGCCAAGGATGATGACCACGTAACAGCAGACCATATCCTTCTTTCTTCTTCCAAAAGAACCTTTTCCGGATATTTCCTAGGAGCTTGACGTCCTACAACAACGTTCTTGATTTGGTCATCATTTTCTTCTTCTTCTTCATCATCAGCAGGAGGGTCCATGGATTCAACCTGGATCAAGTCTTCATCATCGGATTCATCTCGGAGAGTAAATTCTGAGGCAGGTTTCCATTGAATTGTTCGAGCCCTACAACTAGGTCCTTCTCCCCTCTTGCATCGGAAGGCCCAACATCCGAGCCAAGTCGAGCAGTTGCTTGAACTTCAGATAATCTTTCGAATACTCTCTGAAAACTCATGTTGATTTGTTTAGAGAGAGCATCGTATGCTTTATCAGTGGGGGCTTGGGCTTTGAGGTGATCAAAGAGAGTACCAAAAATTGAAATCATTTCATCGGACTTGTTGTTCGAAACATCGACAGTACAATATTCCAGCAAGCTCGGAGCAATTTGATCAGGACCTGTTGCATGATTAAGTTGAGTTCATCCTTCTTCTTTATCTCCTTCTCCAACCATCGGATCTGTTTTTCACGACGCACATGAGTTTGATGAATCAACTCGTTGGTTGCTTTGATCATATCGTCGTGGATCTTTAGCATGATAATGGTGGTGGAGATATGGTGATCAAGGCTGTCATTATACTTATGTTCTACTTCCTCCAAGGTGTGCTTGAATCTGAGAGAGATAAGCTGATCCAGTTGATTTACTCTTTCGAATTCTGAGGGGCCAGCTTGTTTAATCTCGGAAAGATATTGAAGAATGATATCAAGTTTGGAGTCGAGGCTGGAGACTTTCTAATCAATCTATGAGTCTGTTTGAGCCATGATTTTGTCGAGAGAGTCAACCTTGGAGACAACAGTTGCCATATTATCTCGGAGTTCCAGGAGGGCAAATGGATTGGCGATGTTCTCATCCGAGGAGCCGGTGTCTGAGGTGGAACTCTCAGACTTATCATCATTGTTATCACCACCTTTGTCTTCATGTGGTTCGGAAAGAGAGGGAATAGTCTCGGTTTGATTACCTTGAGGGGGGTTTGTTTCTGTTTCATTTCCTTGAGTTGCTTGGACTTTGTCATCAATCTGAATTTCTTTGTCTATATGTTTCGCGGAGGATGACAAAAGTCCGAAGTCGTAAACTGGTTTTGAAGAGGATGGTTTTTGCAGAGACTTGAAAGTTGAGAATAGTGGAAGAGCACCAACATAATCATTATCATCATCGAACATGAATTATGTGGAGTGTTCTTCATCCGAGGGTGGCTGGAAAGCTTCACCAAGTGGAGACTGTGGAGGATCATCCGAGATGATTTTTGTATCATGAGCTTCTCTAGTGGTCTGGGCTAGATCCGAAGAGGAGAACTCTTGGTTTGTTTCTTCATTAGTGGGAGCAGTGAATAGAAGGTTGCTCTAAATGGCCCTTCGACGCATGGATAGAAGAGTGGACTCCACTTGAGCTCTTGTCAGCTCCGGATGACTAGTATGTGCTATGTCAACAAAATCATTCCATTTATCGTCAGTAGTACCTGGTCGTCCTTTACCTGAACCAGGTATCAGACCAGTTAGGGCTCTTAAAGTCGGAGGGTCAACTCCAGCTTCCGAAAGCTTAGAATCTGAGGCTGGGGCCCCAGATTGTGCGTATGTAGAAGGAATAGGGTTTTACGAAGAGACACATGGGTTTGTTCTAGGGGGCTTCAAGGAACTTTGTTCAACACCTGCACCATCTTTTTGGGAAGATGGTGGTGGATTATGTGGAGACAGTTGGATTAGGTGTCTAAACCCATAACTATAATTGATATATACTTGATCTGATAGTAGCATGATCCTTTTGGGTTACCTTCACCATAGCAACTTGACAGGATGACTTTTGGAGAGAGAGGCTATTTAATGATTTATTAATATATTATAAGAATAATATATTAATTAGAAATCATATTATTTAATTAGTATTTAATCAAAAATTATTTTGGTATTAGTTTTGGGATTAAAGGAACTGATTAAAAGTGCAGGGACCGATATTGCAAACCATTGATAGTTACAGTATTGGGCTGATGGACTCCCTTTGAAGGGTTGGACGAAATCTATAGGAGGCCCTATAGAATTCTTCCATGGCCTTATAGAAGGTGGGTTCATGGACTGCTTGGAGCCTAAGCAAGGATTAGGGTTTCCACCTGAAAACCCTAGCAGCCACAGCTATTTAAGGACCCCCTGACCTCCAAATTTCGGCCACCTGCTTCCAAGATAAACCCTAGCCGAAATTTTGCTCTCTCTCTCTCTCTCTCACTCATCCTTTGCTTTTGGTGTTTGTGAATCCGTTAGAGGTGCAACACTTGGGGCACTCAAGCTTTCAAGAGTCAAGATCATCCGTGGAATCCTTGTTATTACGAGATAACAAGAAAGGTAACATTCTAGCCCTAGTTTCTTATTGATTTTTGGAATTATATGCTAGTATTAGGGTTATTGCTTTGGAAGATCTATTTGTATGTATAACTTGATAAAAACTTAGATCCAAAGCAATTAGGGTTACATGAACACATAGGAATGTTGTTATGCTCAAAACCCATCAGTGGTATCAAAGTCTAGGATGTTTTTCTGTTATATTTGATGCAATAGTGATCTGTCCAAATCGAAAAATCAAGCAGAATCGCAATCTTCCTGATGAACTCGACGAGTTGGATGAACTCGACGAGTCCATGCCCTGACTCGACGAGTTGACTCGTGTATTGGCTGATTCTCCGAATTTTTGATCTATTTTGGATTAGGATAATTACCATAAATTGATTTTATTGAATGGTAATCTGATTTCCTTATCAAAATAGATGGATTAGGTCAAATTTTAAGATAATGTCTAATTATATGATTAATTAATTATTTAAAATTTGAACTAGTAATTTTGAAAAGTTTCAAATTGCACCCTTTAAATTTTGGAATTTAAATTTTAATTAAAAGTTTAATTTTGAAATATGAAATTATAAAACCCTAGTATTTTAAAAGTCTAAAATACACCATTATACTATTATAATATTAAAAGTTTAAATTATATATATATATATATATATATATATATATATATATATATATATAAGATAAGTCAGTATTACCATTAGTATGTCTCATTCACGAAGCTGGTCTATAAGGGGTATTTAAGGAAGCGGCCTATAAAATGACCGACATTGGGTATCCACTCTTACCCACCGCACTCTTGACTATTGGAGGGACGTTAGCCGAACGGGTAGGATAGGACATTAATTCTCTCATTAATAAGTATAATGATAAATATAAAGTAACTAAATGTTTTTATAAATTCTCAATCTTAGTTACTTTAGGAAAATGTGAATTTGATGCTAATCCATGAAATTGCACATTGCAATTTGTCAAGTCGTTAGTGGAGCGTGTGTGGTTAACCGGCACACTAACTTGGACTAGCAAATCGTGGTAATGGGTAGCTCGTAAATTATCATTGATCAATGGAGCGTGTGTGGTTAACCGACACATTGATTAGGTGGTAAATAACAATAAGAGTACCAAGCTAATTTGCATGGTTATTCACACCTTGTTTGTGATGCTCGGTATCCAGTGTTGTAAAAATCGGTTTACTCGGCCGAGTACTCGGAATCGGCCCTCCACCGAGGTGAGTTTTGTGAACTCGGAAAAAAAACTCGGATTAATTCAAACTCGGTCAAAAATCGGTCAACCTCGGTCAAAACTCGGTCAATATCTCTTTAACTCGGACCTACTCGGTCAAACTCGGCCAACTCGGTCAAACTTGATCAAAGGGTCAAAATTGTCATGAAAAGAGAAAAAAAAATCAAGAATTTCAAGATTAATATGTATAATACACTTAATGATTTATTATTTAACACACACATGTGATTATTACTATATATATATATATATATATATATATATATATATATATATATATATATATATCTTAAATTTTCAGTAATTATTCACGAATTGAGACAATTGTGTGTATTTCAGGTTTTATGTATTCACATGTATCTAATTTTGTTATATATTTCAATCAAATTATGATTTTAATTTATGATTTTGACATATAAAATTTTCTTAAAAATATTTCTATACGAATTACCGAATCCGAGTACTCCCGAGTACTCGCTACTCGGTAGTTGGCCGAGCGGGTACCGAGTAGCGAGTTCTGCAACCTTGTCGGTATCCCAGTCACAAACTTGAAGGGCATAATCGAGATTAAATTTGCCATTGAAAAGTTCAATGAATCTCAAAAGATCTGGGAATTTCATTTAATAAAACCTAATTTGTTTAAATTTCGTTTTCAAGGTGGAATTGGTAAATCGTCATTTACCTACCTTCAAATAATTTACAATTGGATTACAGCATCCCTCTTCCGAATAATGAATTATTGTGTTGGGTCCTTGCCTTGATATTCCATTTGGGTGTTATATTGAGGATTTCCTTATCTAATCAAAAACTTGTCCTTCTTCTTTTGCAGATGTCTTCTTCAAACAACGTTTCCGGCTCCTCAAACAACAACTCCTCCAACTCATTCTCGCTCTTAATCATTTGTGCGAATGTGACATTCGATGGGTCCAATTTCAATGATTTGATCTGCAACATTCGAATGGCCTTTGCGATTCGAAGACAAAGAGTATGTCCTCGGTAAGTAGCTGAACAAGATTGATGGGTCCAAGTCAACTCCCAAAGAAATCGTTGAGTATAAGGCACATGTCAAAGATGCGACAAAGGTGTCGTGCATCATGGTTGCCACTATGACTCCCAAATTGCAGCGGTTTTATGAAGACTATTGGCCTTACGAGATGTGCCAGCACTTGATGGAAAAGTACCATCAAAGAGCGTGTCAATAGAGGTACGAGATAGTCACACAATTCATCACAACCAAGATGAAGGATGGAGAGTCCATCATGACCCACCTGCAACGTATCCAGAGGTATGTGGAACATCTGCTCAAGCTGAACGTGAACTTTGATGAAGAGTTGGATATTGACATAATACTACACTCTTTGCCTCCCTACTATGATCAGTTCAAGATGACTTATCATTTGAGAAAGGACGAAGTCACTTTGAGCAAACTTCAAGGTCTGCTGAGAGCTGCTGAAAGTGGTCTGAAAGGGAAAAATGTCGTTCCCACTCCTACTGTTGCCACTCATGTCTTGGCCATTACCCAAGGAAAGGGGAAGAAGAGGAAAGCTCCCTCTAAATCAAGCAGGAAGGGGAAGTCGCATGAAGGATCCTCTAGTGGATCCAAAGCAAAGTTTGGTTCTGCTCCTCCCTCTTCCGATCCGCAGGAAGCAACGTGTTTCTATTGCTAAGGCAAGGGGCATTGAAAGAGAAGTTGCCCGAAGTACTTGCAAGACATCAAGAATGGGAAGATAAAGCCCACCTTCGTAGGTATTTATACTATTGTATCTAAAAACTCATCACATGCTAGTTCTTGGGACCTTGATACAGGGTGTGGTTTTCACATTTGTTCTGATTTGCAGGGACTAAGAAGAAGTAGGGATGTGGAGCATGGGAAGATGAACCTGATAATGGGGAATAGGAAATCATCGCCTGTCACCAAGATTGGAGTTTATTCTTTAGTGCTTAGTAGTGGGTTAGGATTAGATTTGAATGATTGTTGCTACTCGTCAGACATGACGAGGAATATTATTTCTTTTCATGGTTTGTACAGACAAGGTTTTAGATTTTCATTTAATAATTATATTGGTTCTATTAATGCTTATTATAATGGTTTATTTTATTTTGAAGCATTGCCTTGTAATGGTGTATATGAAACTGTGATGGTTGTAGATAACTTAGGAAATAATGTGTTGCATATTGACTCGTCTAATGGTCTAGACAAGGCATGCTTGTGGCATTGTCGTCTTGGACATGTCAACAAGAAGCGCATAGCCTAACTCCAAAAGGATGGAGTGTTGGAGTCATTTGACCTAAAGTCGGATGACACGTGCGAATCTTGTTTACTTGGAAAGATGACTAAATCACCTTTCACTGGTACTTGTGAAAGAAGTGAGGGATTGTTGGATCTCATACACACAGATGTGTGTGGGCCCTTCAGATCCACCACAAGGGATGCAAACCGCTTCTATGTGACTTTTCCCGATGATTATAGCAGATATGGATATATCTACTTAATCAAGCATAAGTCAGAAACTTTTGAAAAGTTCAAAGAGTTTAAGTAAGAAGTGGAGAATCAATTGGGCAGGAAGATCAAGATGTTCAGATCCGATAGGGGTGGTGAGTATCTTAGTATCGAGTTCCAAGACTATCTTAAGGAATGTGGAATTGTTTCACAATTGACAACTCCTAGGACACCGCAGCTGAATGGTGTGGCTGAGAGGCGCAATAAAACCTTGTTGGACATGGTTAGTTCCATGATGAGTCGAGCTTCGCTTCCGATATCATTATGGGGGTATACCATAGAGACTGCCGCCCATATCCTTAATCTAGTCCCGACAAAGAAGGTTGCCAAAACACCTCACGAAATATGGACAGGGAAAGTTCCCTCATTGGCACATATCAAGTTTTGGGGTTGTGAAGCTTTCGTAATACGAGACACTCATGACAAGCTTGAACCTCGAAGCGAGTGGTGTATTTTCATCGGCTACCCACAGAAATCATTTGGATATCTTTTCTACAGACCTAGTGATAACGTGGTCTTCATAGCAAGGAGAGGGATTTTCCGCGAGAGAGAACTCATATTCCAAGAGGACAATGGGAGGCAAATTGATCTTGAAGAGCTTCAAGAGTCAAGCGATGAAGGAACCTCTAACAATAGCGCTCAACTTGAGGAATATATTCCTGTTGAACCGATTGACGAGTTGTTTGTGGTATCAGAGCCTAGGCTTGGTTTTCAGTTATACTTGATGCAATTGCTGAAAAAATCGAAAATCTGGCCTTCTGGACAGTGGACTCACCGAGTCCACTGGGGGACTCGCCGAGTCCAAGAGGAAATTCATCCTACTCGTCTAGTAGGTTCATACACTCGACGACTAGGAGGCCCAGAGTGTAGATTTTCAACTTTTAAGGCTGGAATTGGACTAGAATCATTGCCCTAAGCTGTTTTTGAACTTATAAACCTGTTTTTAATGTGGTGATGATCATTCTAATCCAATTCAAAAGATAATTGTCAATAGTTTCATGTTTTGTATTAGTTTAATGGTTAGGCTAATTGCATGAAAATTGTTTGATTTGAATTGTCTTGTTCATATGAGTTTAATCTAGATCATAGTTTTTCTTGACATGTGTGTTTGTTTATTAGATGATCTAAATGGCCTTTAATGGATTCCATAACTTGTCCTCAATTTATGGAAACCAAAATTCTTTCTTGTTAATGAGTCTTTAAAAGTCATGAGTTATGGTTTTGAAGAGTTTTTTCCCATAAATTGTTTTATGACTTCCATAACTTGTCCTCAAGTTATGGATTTCCAAGAGTCTTGCCATTAAAAGCCATATTAAACTCATATGTTATAGATTCCAAAGTTTTTTTTTTAATTTTTCAAAACTTGCCCTCAAGTTTTGGAATTTGTAAAGTTACATTTTTGAATACTTTATTTCCATACCCTAGATTTTAAATAGTTTAAAATTCAACCCTTATACTATTATAATATTATAGTTTTCATATATATATATATATATATATATATATATATATATATGTATAAGAGTAAAAGTCAATCTTACCGTTAGTAGGCCTCATTCACGAAGTTGGTCTATAAGGGGGGTATAAGGTTGTTGCCTATAAAATGGCAGCTTAATAGGTGTCCACTCTCACCCACCGCTTCCTTGACTGGTGGAGGGTCGTTAGCCGAACGGGTAGGACAAGGACTATAATTGTCATTAAAAGTATAATGATGAATATAAAGTAACTAAACCTTTTATAAATTCCCAATCTTAGTTACTTTAGGAAAATGTGAAATTGGTGCTAACCCATGAAATTACACTTTGTACCTTACCAAGTAATTGGTGGAGCGTGTGTGGGTAACCGTCACACTAACATGGACTAGTAAGAGTGGCAAAGGGTGACTTAATGTTTATCATAGATTGGTGGAGCGCGTGTAGGTAACCGGCACATTGATTAGGTGATAAAGACTAAGGGTACCAAGTTAATTTGCATGGTTATTCACACCTTGTTTGTGATCCTCGGCATCCTAGTCACAAAATTTGAGAGGGCACAATCGAGATTTAAACATGCAATTGAAAAGTTCAATGAATCTCAAAAGATCTAGGAGTTTCAATCCAATTAAGACCTAATACCTATTTCGTTTTTCATGGTGAAAATTGGTGAACCGTCATTCGTCTACCTTTAAATATTGTATAGCTTGGATTAGGCATCCCTCTTCCAAGTTATAAAATATTGTGTTGGGTCCTAGCCTTCATGTTTCAGATTGGTGTTATATTAAGGACTTAAATCAACTAACTTGAATTTCTCCCATTGTAGATGTCTAGATCAGACAACTATGGTCTTCTCAAATCCCCTGGAAAAAGCTTTCCTAATGAAGATGATGTCCCGTGATTGGATCATGGACATCATACTTCTCTTCCTCCACCTCCTCCAATAATTCTCCCTCACCCACAAGCTCGAAGACTTGAAAAGTTCAGGATCACTCAATCCCTATTGGATAGTACACACAAAGATGGAAAGCCTATATGTGCTCATGTCTTGGACATAAAGTTGCATATTGACAGGCTAAGGATGTTGGGTGTCGTCTTCCCAAGGAAGTTGGCTATTGACTAGGTCCTTCAGTCACTTCCTGAGTCATATATTTAGTTCGTTAAAGACTACTACATGACAGATCGCGACATGACCCTAATTGATCTTACCTATTTGCTAATTGTTGCCGAATCAGCAATGATTTGGCGCAATGGTTAAGCAAATCTGATTGGAAGGTCTACATCCCAAGGTGACATGGACATCCCAGAAAAGATTCCTTCTCTTAAAGGAAAGGAATTGGGCATGGTCAAAAGTTTTGATCACAAGAGAAAGGCCAAATCTGAGACTGCTCCATGTGAGCCTATGTGTTTTGATTGCTAAAGACAGGGACATTGGAATCGAAGCTGCCCAGACTACCTGAGAAGTTTAATCAGATTGTATGGTTCTGCTTCAGGTAAGTCTATTGTCTAACTCTATTAAGTTCCTGATTGTTGATTCTTAATACATGATGTGACAGGGTTGCATTTTGATGTTTTGTAGGATCATGCAAAGGGAAGGAAGCTTAAAGGAAGAGTATGTTGACTCTGATTGCGAAGATGGATTTCAATCACATGGTTCGAAGATTGGATTTTTGAGCTGCTGCTTAGAGTTATGATAGATTGCTAGGAAATATGTAATAGCATAGTTTTTTACTTGTAATTGCATTGTAAGGAAAAGTTTTTTCTGCATTTTATAAATAAATAAAATTTTGTTTTGTTTTATATCTCCTTGCAATGGCATTTATGAAAAAATTGATGTTTGTATGTTTCTAGCAATATTGGAAATATGAATTTGATTCTTTCATTTGTGGTAGTGTTTAAATTTACCAAATAAGGAAAGATTCTCATCACCCAAGTTTCAATTGGACCGAAACTTGGAATCATGCAAGTTGTATTATATGATGAATGAGAATTTTCATCTTTGGAAAATTAAGACTAATTCCTTGTTCACATGTAAATGTGAGTCAAGTGAAGGACTAAGGAATCGAGTACACATTCTTGTGCACTGGTCAAGTCCACCACAAAGATCGATAAGACTATTCGTCATGATTTACTAGATTTTAGTAAATATGGTTATACTTACAAGTTTAAGTATAATTCTGAAACATTGGAAAAGTTTCAATGTATGGCAGAACGAATGAGAAGAATCAAATTAGGCAGAAAGATAAAAGTTTATCAAATCTGAAAAGATGGGAGAGTACTTTAGCATCATGTTTTATGATCATCTTAATGATTAAGAAACCATATCACAATTGATCCTCTAAGGACATCTTAGTGAATTCCTATGGCTAAGAACAGGAATCATGAATTGTTGAAATGGTTAAATCAAGAAGATGATTCATACTTCGTTCCACAAAAATTCTTAGAGTCATACTCAAAGATTGTAACTTAAGTGACATATCTTAAAGAAGGTTTATAACACTTGTCAAATGTAGAGTAAAATGTTTTCTACTCTTGTACATTTGAAATTGGTAAGTTGTGATGTTTTGGATAAAACAAAGACCAACTAAGGCCAATTGTGTGAAGTGTTTGTCTTGATAAGAATATGCACTATCTCTTGAATATGTGTTTGTCAAGGAATGGTTCTTGGCAAGAGAGTCTTATATTTCAAGAGGACAGTAGGAGTCTTAAAGATCCTGAAAGAGTTTCAAGAACTAATCAAGAATAAAACCTGTAGTTTATCACTAGCACACGACTTGAGGTTTATAACCTATCGTACTGACATAATTCTTGTTTCTATGCCCATTTCGGTTAAAGTTGACTAACATGTGAGTTCTATGAGTTCTCGGTTGCTTGCATAACAACTTGGAAGACATGGTAGGCCCTTGTGCTGCCACGTGGCCAGAAATTAAGATTGAACAAGTTCAGTCCATATGAGTTTGAATTTGTCACTAACCTTGTCTTGTGATTATGGTTTTGACATATTCACATGGATAGGAACACATACACCATAAAATCTAAGTGTCATAAGGTTTCTCTCCGATTCATGAAAATGATGGTGAGGAAACGCGTTCGCTAAATAGATTTTAAGTAGATAGTAATTCTGATATTTGCATTCTCAAAGTCGTTAGTGGAGCGTGTGTGGTTAACCGGCACACTAACATGGACTTGTGAGAAATGTCAAAGGTCTAAACAATTGAGACTATGATTACGGCATCTTTTTTCATAGTTCTAAAATTTGTTAGACACACATGTGAGATATCTAAGAAAAGATGTATGATTTTGATAAAGTCTTATCAAAGCATCTCGTATCAGAAATCTGAACTTTGGTAAGAAAGTCAATAAAGTATTGATTTCTAGAAGTCCAGCTGATTTCTGAATACATGTCAAAGCTAGTGGGAGCATAAGTGTTATGCTAATAATAATTATCATGTTAGTGGGAGCATGATTATTATGTTTAAGTTAGCAATGTTAATTATAGAAAACAAAAGGGTTTCAATTCGTGAAGTTGCGGGGGTTGAAAAGTTGTTTTGCTATAACTAAGGGAGAGGAATTCATACTTCATTTCAAATCTAAAAGCTTAGATTGTGAGATTTTAATCAAATTTATTCATGACTACATTATTTGCGTTCTAAAATTCGATTATGATTACGGCATCCCTTTTCATAATTCGAATTATGAGAACATGGCAAATTATAAGAAATATTGTAGCAAAAGACTAGTCAAGTATCATGTCTTTATGTGAGACATCATGAATCGTTTCTTGTATGCTTCGGATATAGGATCGATTACATGTGCTGTAATACTTATCTGTTCTAAATTTTCCAAATGCCTAGGGCATTAAGAGGGAAAAAGGAAGAGAACCGGATATGACTGAAATGATTAAGCAATTGTCGAGGACAATCTGGGGATTACCAAAGATTGGTTGCTCATGGACAATTGGAAGTATGTGTAAATTTTTGGAAGGACCATATTGACATATTCTGAAAAGAGGCAACTCTTATTCAGAAGTGATATTCAAAATGGGATTATGGAAATGTCTCCATAGGTGGAAGTTATTCAATCTGTGTAAGATTAGAAAACTTAATGCAAGAAGGATGTTCAAAGGAATGTACTTTGAATATGAGACTTCGTTTCCATGGAATTGATCTCCATTGGAATACTTTGTAATGTTTGTTTCCAAGTCTTAGTGACTTTTGTGCATAGTCATTACAAGAGGACCAATGCATATGAGTTTAAAATCTAACAGATTACAATAAATGACAAGAATTTGATATTCTTACATTTACGGTAAGGATTTGGGATTCTGAAATGAGAATCATTGGAATCATGTTCAATTGATCTATTTCACAAAGTAAGGATCATAGACAAACATAGTGTGCATACTTGGAGTATGGCATAACTATTGTTTAGAAAACATAGTGTGCATGCTTGGAGCATGGGACAACCATTGTTTTTAATTTAAGTGTTAAGTTTATAAATTGAAACATTATGCAATGAATAATGTGTAATCAATATGGTGATAAATAAAAGGTGTTTTATTTATATTCATAAGTGCTGAGACCATATTGGATTCGATTGTTCTTGTGTTTCACTTTGCATGTTTTGACTTCCCAAATAACTAGGTTATTCAAACTCTCCACAATCAATCATACTTTGGAAGTAGGTATGAATCAAGACTGTCATGAATTGGGCTTGTAGATGTCTAAAGTGTTTAGACATAGCAAAAGTTGCTGCAACATTCATGAGTGGTCCTGAAATGAGATTCGAGTATTGGATTAAACCCACACTCATTTGAATCACTTCATGGATTTATCACGAGTTATCATGAGACGATAATATCTTATATTCTTCAAACCTAGAGATATGAGTTGGTTATACATTGATTATACGAAAATACATCAGTAACTTGGTGTTATAAAACGTGCCTTTGTGTATGATTCAACAAGTAGTTAGTACAAGCATATGAGTCAAAGTTTATCCATTCCTTTTACCCTTGGAGGGATAAAAGCGATATATGTGGGCCTCTCGATGATTTAGTGATGACACCCCTAAGTGTTTGGTCAATCCTGGACTGATTTAATTTGTTCAATTAGTCAGTCGCCATAAATCGGAAATCGGGAAACAACAAATGGAGAGAGAGAATGAATATAATCCATGTCTCGGTCCATATGATATCTAGAATAGAGGAATATATGATCCCTTATCTAATGGACATGTCATTTGACTAGGTCAGAGTTCGACAGCGGCTTTAAGAGCTATGATTGCTAGTCGGGATCTTGGAGTCATACACAATAATAGTTTTAGACTTATCCAAGTGGGAGACTATTGGATTAGATTTCTAAGCCCATAACTATTATTGGTATGTACTCGACCCGAGAGTAGCATGGTCCATTTGGGTTGTACTTCACCGGAACAATTTGTATGGATAGTCTTTTAAGAATAGTATGTCTATGGTTTATTAATATATTATAAGTTATACTATATTAATATGAAATCATATTATTTAATTAGTATTGGTCAAGAACTAATTTGGAATTAATTCTATGATCAAAAGGAGACTAATTAAATATGGACTCTTATATATATATATATATATATATATATATATATATATATATATATATATATATATATATATATATATATATATATATATATATATATATATATATATATATATATAGAAAGAGAGAGAGAGAGAGAGAGAGAGAGAATGGGACAATAATTATTTATGATGGGCTAAGCTTGTGTGGATAGTCCATGGAGCTTTGAACCCATGGATCCTATGTAAATGAAAGGTCATAGGTATTAGGGTTTACATGGATGTAACCCTAATCCACCATACTATATAAAGAGGTCCTTGGCACTTGAAATTGGCATTAGTGTATGAAGAAAGAGGGCATAGCCGATTTTGAACAAGTGTATACTATTCTCTCAAGCTTTCCAAGTTGTTTTGGTGATTTGTGATTCCATTTGAGGCTTCCACACTATTGGGTCTAAGCTTTTAAAGGTTCAAGACTTCAAGCTCCATCAAAAGGTATGTCATCTAACTGGACTCTTGTAGTATAGTTGCTCCATAATATGCTAGTTAGGTGATGCTTTGGAATTTTGTATATTTGCATGTATAATAGTGAAAACATAGATCCAGGGCACATAGGGTTGCATGCACACCATAGGAGTGTTAGAATGCTCAAAACCCATCAGTTACCTCTTAGATGTTCCACTCGAGTTAGAATGGCACCGGAGTTTTATGGTTTTCATATAACTATAGAAGGTGATACGTTTATCAATGATAGTACACTGGTAAATTTGGATGAGCCTACTAACTACAAGGAAGCAATGACGGGCCCTGAGTCTGCTAAATAGAAAGAGGCAATGGACAGCAAGATCCAGTCCATGTATGGCAATCAAGTTTGGAACTTGGTTGACAATGTACCAGGTCGAAAGACAGTTGGGTGCAAATGGATCATCAAGAAGAAGACCGACATGGATGGAAAGGTGCATACATTCAAGGAATGGTTGGTTGCAAAGGGCTTTACTCAAACCCCAGGGGTTGACTATGATGAGACCTTCTCACCAGTGGCCACGATCAAGTCTATTAGGGTTATGTTGGTAATCGTTGCGTTTCATGATTATGAAATCTAGCAGATGGATGTCACAACCGCTTTCCTTAATGGGAAGTTGGCTGAAGATGTTTACATGTGTCATCCAGAAGGTTTTGTGGATGATAAATACCCCAATAGAGTGTGCAAGCTTGAGAAATCCATTTATGGATTGAAACAAGCGTCGCGCAGATGGAATCTTTGCTTCGATGAGAAAGTCAAAGAGTTTGGTTTCTCTAGAAGTGAGGATGAGTCTTGTGTGTATGTCAAAGCTAGTGGGAGTATAGTTAGATTTCTAGTTTTATATGTCGATGACATACTGCTCATAGGATACGACGTTCCGACCTTGCAGGAAGTTAAGTCGTGGCTTGGAAAGTGCTTCGCTATGAAGGATCTAGGGAAGATGCTTATATTCTAGGGATAAGGATCTTGAAAAATTTGAGTAAAAGACATATAGGACTTAGTCAAAGTGCTTACTTGGACAAAGTGCTAAAACTTTTTAGCATGGAGAATTCCAAAAAAGGGGAGTTACCAATCCAGAGCAATACCAAGCTGAGTAAGACTCAGAGTCCAAGTACCGATGCTGAGATAGCAGAAATGAGTCGAGTGCCATATGCTTCCGCCGATGGCTCGATCATGTACGCTATGACATGTACTCGCCCTGATGTGGCTTTTGCGTTGAGCATGGTAAGTCGATATCAAGGGAACCCGGGTAAAGCTCACTGGACAGCAGTTAAGAACATTCTTAAGTATCTGCGAAGGACTAAGGACTGGGTTTTCACACCCCCAAACCAGAACGGCGGAAACGTTCGGGGGTGGAGGACGTCATGTACAGTATCATAACAATGCACAATAGTAAAACAAGCAACAACATCATCCACTACATTAATAATGTAGTTAATACAAGTGTGTTCTGTGTAAAGTTGTAGGACACCAAAAATATGTAATCAACAAAATAAAGACGAGTCTTGAATATGCTCCGTCTTTTCAAAAACCTGGTCATCTGTACCTGTCTACTGGTGACCTGAGAATACAAGTTATTTTGAAAGAGAGTATCAACATGAAAGTTGAGTGAGTGCATAAGTATTTTTGTGACAAATTTTAGCATTAGTTTCATGAAAATGTTTGTATATGTAAGTAAAAAGGTTTGTATCTTTCTAGAAAATCCTATATTTTCTACTTAAATGAAAAGTAGTCTTCTACCAAGACTCAACTGTTTTGTATGCTTGTTCTCTCGTAAAATGTATGTTTTTCTAAGTTTATGACTATCTTTACTAGAAAAATAGTTTGTGTTTCTCAATATGAGGATATCACTATTGAATGAATGGAAAATGAAGATGTACAGTAGGGCGGTGCAAAAATACACTACTGAAGCACTAACTACCTTAAAACCAAATTGTTAATTAAGGTTAAAAATGTGATTAGGATATAACCATGCTTGATTGACTAGCATAAAACACGACGTTCTTCAGACGTCAAAAATGGTATGACATTTGTCACCCGTAGACCTGCAGGTCCCACTGTAGCTAGCAGCAAGGTGTATGATGGTCAATCCCGTATAGATCTATACATAAACTCACGTTCTCCCTCCAGGAGACTCTGGTTACAAAACGTGACACAACAAGTATATTGCTATGCCATGAAATTGTGTTTCACATTCTAGTTGTTCTGTTCTTATTATAGTATGTATGTTCTTTTCTGTTCTTGTTATAGTATGTATGTTCCTTCCTGTTCTAGTTATAGTATGTATGTTCCTTCCTGTTCTAGTTATAGTATGTATGAACTGACTCATGTATGTTTCACTAATCTAGAAATAGTGAGTAGAATCCTCTAAACTATACCTATTATAGTTTACTAGCATGATTGTTTGACTGTTTCTGATTTGTAGAAAAGACTCAATTACTCACCATAAGCAACTAAGTTAAGTATGATCCTTAAAAATGGGTTTAATATTCATATATGTTTTTAATGAGCATAACTATGATTTACCCGACAGTCGAACTAGTGATCCTACCCTAAGCCCACAACTAAACAAGGAACAGGAGTCAAGGTATTTAGCAGTAGTCCGAAGTCCGTTAAAGCATATTTATACGTAAATAAATAGACGAATATGATTTTTATATAAAAGAAGTCTAAAATAATTTAAAAGAGTTTTAACAAGTTTTTTAGTATAAGAAATCCTTTTGTTTGCTGTTTTCACACGTAAATGGTTAACACATTTGTATTGTGTTTTACTTGTATTCTCCCCCTAAAAGCATTTAAAAGCATTTTAAAAGTGTATTTGTAGGGGTATGAACTCACCTGATGTGAGTGATTTGAAAGAAAGTTCGATATAGGATACTTGGTATGCCAAGTGAAGTCCCGAGTACAAATGGATCCTATTTAGCATATATTAACATATATATGTCTGAAATTAGGGCCTATAACAGCTAATATGTAAAGGGAACAACCTTAGGAACTAGGAAACACTTACAATGAAGTGTTAGAACCGAAAAAGAAGGGCTGAAAGATGATCACGGCCACACAATAGGAGTTCACGGCCCTTTGAAGGGTTCACGGCCAAGAACACTTGAAGTGTTCACGGCCCAAATGATGAATCTTTGAAGGGTTCACGGCCAAGATGAAGGGTTCACGGCCAGAACACTTTGAAGATCTTGAAGACTTTGATGAAAAGTGAAGGATCATTACACAAAAGCAAATGGTTTCCAAGGAATAAAAAGGAAAGGGTGTGATACTTACGTTTTTGAGATGAAAGGAGACCCTTTTGTGGATGATTTTGAGAGAGAAAGGAAGAGTTCACGGCTGGAAGATAAGGAATGAAGAGAAAAATGGCTAACACCCATATATAGGGGGAGGGTAGTTCACGGCCCAAGGATGGGTTCACGACCATGAACCTAGTTTGCGGCCACGAACCTCTTTTGAAGGTGTTTCCGACTCGAATGCAGTCCATTGATCTCTTGCTAACACTTCCTAATACACAATCCCTTAAGTGTACTAGGCCTAGAACTCATAGTATAACCCTTAACTCAGTAAAAGATAACAGAAACAAGTCTGAACTTTTGATTGATTTGATTGACTTACAAGATAGAAAATTTTGGGTTGTCACATGGGTCCTTGTACTTGGTGGAAGTGATAACTTGAGAGTGACAGGGTATAGTGACGCCAGCTTTCAGACCGACCGAGACAACTTCCATTCTCAGTCAGGTTGGGTGTTTATCCTAAATGGAGGAGCAGTGACTTGGAAGAGTTCCAAGCAGGAGATCGTGGTTGATTCAACGTGCGAATCAGAGTACATAGTTGCGAGCAAAGCATCAAAGGAGGCTATATGGTTAAAGAACTTCATTGGAGATCTTGGAGTTGTGACAGCCATAAAGGAGCCTATGGAAATTTTCTATAATAACGAAGGAGCGGTTTCCTTAACCAAGGAACCAAGGGATCATGGCAAATCCCGACATATCGACAGAAAATATCATTTCATCAAACATCGTGTAGAAGAAGGACTCCTCGTGGTCAAGAGGGTATCGTCAGAAGAGAATCATGCAGATCCCCTTATGAAGGGTCTGAGTAGGATTAAGCACATTCAGCATGCGAGGAGCATTGGTCTGAAGGACGATATTAGTTTTAGCGATTAGATAGATAGTTAGAAACTTGTAACAATATGAATGCAATTGACATTTGATGATTAATTAATGGAAGATTTATTTATGAGTAAAGTTTACTATCTTTTGTCAATTGTTTATTTTGTGTTTCACTTTTTCATGTTTTACTTCCTGAATAATTGGATTGTTCAAATTATCCACAGTCGTTCATACTTTGGAAGTAAGTTATGAAGTAAGGTTGTCATGAATTGGCTTGTAGATTGTCTACGTGCTTAGACATAGCAAAGTTTTGTTGCAACATTCATGAGTACTCCTGAAATAGGATTTCAGTATTGGATTAAACTCATTCTCATTTGAATCACTTCATGGAATTCATCATGAGTGATTGTGAGACGATAATATCGTATAATCTTTAAACCGAGATATATGAGTTGTGGTTTACGAGTTGGTTGTGCACTGATAATGCGTAAACGCATCAGTAACTTGGTGTTATAAAATGTATTGTTGTGTATGATTTGATGAGTAAATAGTACAAGCATATAAGTCAAAGTTTATATGTTCCTTTTATCCCTAGGGGTAAAAACGATATCTTGGGCCCCTTGATGATTTTGTGTTGACTTATGTGTCGGGCCCCGTCAGGACTGAATTGATGTGTTCAATTAAGTTCTATGTCATACAAATCGGAAATCAGGAAACAAACCGTTGGACATTGAGAATGATTTTGTTCCATGTCTTTGTCCACACGATGTCTTGAAGAATGGAGGATTATATGATCCTTTATCTAAAGAACGCGTCGTTGACTAGGTTAGAGTTCGACAGCGGATTTTGAAAGTTACAATTGTTAATCAGATTCTGAACTCATACTTGCAGTTATAGTTATTAGACTTATCCAAGTGGGAGACTGTTGGATTAGGTTTCTAAGCCCATAACTATAATTGATATGTACTTGATCAGATAGTAGCATGGTCCTTTTGGGTTGCCTTCACCATATCAACTTGACAAGATAACTTTTGGAGAGAGGGGTTATTTAATGATTTATTAATATATTATAAGAATAATATATTAATTAGAAATCATATTATTTAATTAATATTTAATCAGAAATTAAGTTGATATTAATTTTGGGATTAAAGGAACTGATTAAAAGTGTGGGGACTGATATTGCAAATCATTGATAGTTGCAGTATTGGGTTGATGGACTCCTTTTGAAGGGGTTGGACGAAATCTATAGGAGGCCCTATAGAATTCGTCCATGGCCTTCTAAAAGGTGGGTTCAAGGACTGCTTGGAGCCTAAGCAAGGATTCGGGTTTCCACCTGAAAACACTAGTAGCCACAGCTATTTAAGGACCCCCTAACCTCCAAATTTTGGCCACCTGCTTCCAAGAGAAACCCTAGCCGAAGTTTGCTCTCTCTCTCTCTCTCTCACTCATCCTTTGCTTTTGGTGTTGGTGACTCCATTAGAGGTGCAACACTTGGGGCACTCAAGCTTTTAAGAGTCAAGATCATCTATGGAATCCCTTTTATTACGAGATAACAAGAAAGATAACATTCTAACCCTAGCTTCTTATTGATTTTTGGAATTATATGCTAGTATTAGGGTTATTGCTTTGGAAGATCTATGTGTATGTATAACTAGAGAAAAACTTAGATCCACAGCAATTAGGTTTGCATGAACACATAGGAATGTTGTTATACTCAAAAGCCATCAGATACTCCCCGTGGGTGTGTGCCTGTGTTTTTGAAACTCCGAAGGGTACTTCGGAAGAGTGGTCGCGAGGGGTTATCGGACGTCTAGAGTCAGACGGAATGTCAATGTGTGAAACATCTCAGAAATCTAGTCATCTCGTAAACTCATTCATCTCGAAATCACATACATCTCGAAAAGACACATCATATTTGATTAACTAAGGGTCACTTTCATGTACTAACAGATCCCACTCTAGAGCCACAACTAAACAAGGAATAGGAAAGAAAGCCTAGATCAAGAGTTCTCAAGCTATCCTACATGACTACATACAACCCTTAGGGTACTCCCGTAGACGATTACCAATCAATTGGTACTCTACAAGCATACCACAACTCCTATATCCTATCATACAAGGATATACACTATAACATATAGTATGATGAGGAAACTCGCCTGAATCGAAGATCCAAGGAATCACAATAACACCCTCACTCCCTGCACTGATTACTCCCGCAAACCGACTAGAACCAAACAAAGATAACTCCTTAATCAATAACCCAAGTGCTTTAAGTTTGACCCAAAGTCAAACTAGTTAATCAAGTCAACGCTCACCACGATGTGGAGATCTCTTAGCCACTTCGTAGGCATGTCAGGACAAAATAGCCAACATTAAGGACACTACCACCTCGTGGCAAGCCCTTGGCCATGTCGTGGTTCCAAGCAGAATGCCATATTCTTCATTAAGTGCTTAATTCTTATAGATATAAACCCATAACTTCAAATCTGGTCCTTTTGAATGACTTAATGGATAAGGTTTCCAACATTATCCATTTGGCCTTCGTCATAAGGCTAGATCAACAACCCTAAGTTCATTAAGTCCTTAATGTGACCAAAACTTATGCTTGGACACAAGGTGACTCCAAATATGATTCTTTTCTCAATCATCAGAAGCTTAGGGCCATTAGATAACCATAACAATCTCTGGAGTTCCTCAAACTCCAAGAGGATCAATGAAAGGGACCAAAACCACCCAAAATGATCCCAAACTTGAATCTAGAAGAAGTAATGTCAATGAATGAATTTTATACCTCAAATAGCTCAAAAATATGAAGGAGGTGATGGACCCACACTTGTTCCTTGTTTTCTTGCTTGAAAATGGATTCCCCCTGTCCTTAAGCTTCACCAAATTCTAAAGAACAAGTCCAAAATCAAGCAAACAAGCTATCAATCATGCATGGAGGCTAGGGTTTCATATTGAAGGGTTAGAGACTGAAGATGATACCCTAATCGATCCTTGAGTTTAAACCCTTAAATATAGAGAAACCTAAAAATTTTGGGCTTGGGCTACAACAGTCGCCACGTCGTGGCATCCCTCTGGGCACATCATTGTGTCCATCAGGATATGTGTTCCTTGTAATTGAGATGACACGTTGTGGTACTCTATACACCACATTGTGGTATAAGAGTTTTTCCCCAAAACTTTACATTTGATCCCTCTAAGTCTTCAACTGATCTAGTACAGAAAACAGGTGTTACACACAGCTCACGCGAGAGTTCAGACTGGTACTACAACCGACTTATACAACGATTAGTGGCAAATCCTCAATCTACAGCCTAAAACCCTTAATTTGACCAAAAACTCAACTGGGTTAAAAGTCAATGGTCAACAGTCAAAGTCAAAGTCAACTCAGCTGGCCACCACATCGTGGCCAAGCATAGGCCACGTTGTGGTATTATCACGACAAAATATTTGTGGATGTTGAGCATCAGCGCTACCGGTTGATCTAAAAACAATTGGTGTTAGAAAGGGCGTAACCTTACCCATATAGCGCATTCAGCCCTCCAGGACCAGGCATTCGATTGCGGTACTCCAGACCATCGTGCGAGGACTTGGTCGATGCCATTTCTGACCCCCAACAATCCCCCTCCCCCCCTCAGAAATTGCTCCCTGAGAGAATCGAACCCTCACTATTGGCTCTGATACCACTTGTTGAGCATCAGCGCTACCGGTTGATCTAAAACCAATTGGTGTTAGAAATGGCGCAACCTTACCCATATAGCGCATTCAGCCCTCCAGGACCAGGCATTCGATTGCGGCACTCCAGGCCATCGTGCGAGGACTTGGTCGATGCCATTTCTAACCCCCAACAGTGGAGACCCTCTCCGCCATGTCATGGTGAGCACACCACCATGTCGTCGAATGTGTTATGTACCTCTTAATGGATTAAGCCCTTAATCCATTAAGCCTCATGCCCATCCTTTCCAGAAGGCTTCTCTACACCCATAACCATCATAAAAACCGTTGCTTTACGGACATGCATGTTCAATGCATGTCATATACTCAAGTTAGGTCAAACTAAGAAGAAATAGGTCAAAAACTCATGCATGGAACCAAAAATTCATAGGATTTCAGATCTGGAACATATAGCCATATAGAGATCTCAAGGATCCATAAAGTTGCCAACTTTATGGGATCCATCAACTCAAATCAACATAAACATGAAGAATATGCCTTAAAACCTAGATCTATAAGACTTGAGACAAAAAGATAAGAACTTATGGACTTACAAAGGTCCAAGTTATGCATAATAAGGTGGTGAAGAACTTTTCTTGATGAATCCTTACACTTGGAGCTCCTTTTTTCCTTCTTCAAGGTCACAAATCACCATAATAAGCTTCAAGATGGACACAAGAAGGCTAGGGTTTGAATAAAGGCTTAAGGGAGTGGTGGAGGATAGGGTGAGCAAACCCTAGCCATCACATCCATTAAATAGGGCTCTAGGCTCAAAAATTAGGCTTTTACACTCCAGCGCTTTCCAAGTCATGGTCATGCCTTTGCCACGTTATGGTACCTCAAAGATGCGCATTTTCTCATCAACTATGACCATGCTATGGTGCTCCTCCCCCCACGTCGTGGTCACCAAAAATTCCTGCATTTTGAGAGTCTGGAATTATCAAATGTCAAAAGAAGTATTCCTAAAACGGGTGTTAAAGTGTCTAATATGTATTAGGATCCATATGTTGTGTAATTATGTGAATCTATGAGCTATTTGGAAGTATATGGTTAATATACTAGGTGAATGTTGTGTAGAGCTCACTAAGCGTTTTTCTTACCCATTTTTTATTAATGTTTTTAGGATTATAAAAGAAGAACCCATCTTAATTGTAGCAACATCCACATTGCAATTTTGAAACTACTTTGATAATATAAGTATTCTGATATTTACTCTCAATGACAATGTTTTATGTAACACTAGAATTATGAATTTATGAATGATGGTTTATTATTAGCTTTTAATTATCTCTTTATTGGGACCAAATGAGATATTTTAAGTTTTATTGTGAAGAGAATCAGGGTGTTACAAGTTGGTATCAGAGCCTTAGTTTAAGGGATTTGGACATACATCTGTGTGTGTGTGTGTGAACTTAAACCCATGTTTAAAATTTTCAAAGTGTTCAAAACTTTGAAAATGTTGAAAAATCTCAAAGTTTTTGACATTTTCAAAGTGTTCAAAATTCTCAAAGTCTTCAACTTATTCAGAATTTTCTAGGTTTTCAAAATATTTTTGAAAGAAAAGTATTCGGATTAGTAACATGGACTTCATCCCACTCCATGTTCTTTTCTGATGTTGTAGTCGGATTTGGAACATTGTTCTTTAACTTAACTTATTTTTAAAAGAAGAGAAAATACATGATGAATAGTCAGTTGAAGTTCGACAAAGATAAGTCTCACTTCTCTACAAGTTATATTTTGTGTATGTGTATTTTATTATAAATCAATATATGATGTCGATAATATGTTAATGAGATGGTATAAATTTTACATAAGATTGTTGTAGCAAGCATTATAATGATTAGATATCTGTTAAATATAAATGCATGCTAGTATGTAGACTAGTATCTTTTCAAGAAATGGCATGTTGAAATTATCTGATTATGAGAGATGTCTTATTTGCCTAATGTGTTATTTTCTTTGCGCTACTTAAAATCTATGTTAATATTGATAGGTTGTTAGGTGGATATTATATGGTTGTATGAAACTAGGGTTCGATAGCTTTATAATTCTTGATTCGGCCTTATTGTATGTTCTTGTATGATACAAACCTTAGGGTCGAGACATTTATTCTAATGTTTATTTTATCCTTGATTATGTACGATTATGCATTCACTAGGTGTAACATCCCAAAAATCAAGGTTAAAAATTTCATTTTTATTATAATCAAAACACTATTGTAGCTTTTTTTCTAAACATTAAAAAGTATTCAATTAACACAATTATCAGAGTTCAATCCCAAATATCACATATTGCAGAAAACACGGGTGTATACACTGCGATCGTCCCGAGCTCTTCATTTGAAAACCGGAGTACCTGAAACATAAACTGAAAACCGTAAGCACAAAGCTTAGTGAGTTCCCCAAATACCACATACCATACATATCAAATGATCCATACATGCCATACATAACCGGGAGCCATACATATCATTCATAGAAAACCCTAATCTTGGATACTTTAGTTGGGACTTGTCGGGACCGCGTTTGGAACCTTTGGATTGGAGTTATGAATTATGCCCAACCACATCGTATGATTGGCCTAGTAGAGTGATGGACTTGATGGATTAAGTCCTTAATGGGTTAAGTGTTTTTACTTAACCTTAATCGTCATTTTATGTGAAACCCCTAATTATGTTTAGGCTTTGAGTTAGGCCTTTCTTTTGGGCTTAGGTGTTTGGATTCTTGTGGGCCATCTGAGAACAAGTGTATGGACTAGGATTTTTGGATGGGCTTTAGGGTAAGGCCCATGTAAGGGGTTTGGGCCCAATTTTCCTAATTGTGCCTTGGTTGATTATTTGGCTTTTGGGCCTTCAGAGTGTGTGTTTGGGCCTTGGCCTTGGACCAAGCTAGGTTAGGGGTAAAATGGTCTTTTTACCCCAAGTATGGACTTATGGTTATGCCTTGAAGCCCAATTGTTAATTGGGTATTGTTTTGATAATCAACAGTTCGGGGATCTGTCAGCCAGCAGCCAGGGATCGTCTGTGTGATTCGGCAGTGCGAGGTGAGTCTCCTCATTGGGTTTAGTGGGTCGAAGGCACTAATTCCGGCCCATGATTTATATGTTAGGATGCAAGATGTTTTCATGACTCTTGCATGTGTTGTATGATGATATGCTTACCGGGCGAGGCCCGATACTAGGTGGGGCCTGATGAGTAGATTGTATGCTAGTTATTAGTATCTGATTTATGCTTACCAGTGCGAGGCCAGATGTCGGGCGGGGCCTGATGACTGTATGGTGTGCTATAGTCTTTGTGATTATTGCATGTGCTAGTATGGATATATGTCTTTATGATTATATGGTTATATGGTAATGTGTGTATCGGGCGAGGGTTGATGACAGGCGAGGCCCAATGACTGGAACATATGCTAGTGTTTATGATCATTTTATGTGTTAGCTGAAAGATCTAGTATGTTCAAGAGTCATATTAAAATGATATTGCTACAAAACATGTGATCCTAAGGGTCACCCTAACAACAACTTGATACAAATGATTATTTATTAGAAATTGATTTTAATAAATATTCATAAACTCTTATAATAATTGGGAAAATATTTATTTCAAGGAAATAATTATTTTACAATACAAGTAACAAATTATTTCATATGGTATGAATATAATATGTCATGTACATCTTTTTGGACCTAATAAGCCTTTTGTCTTTTAGCAAAAGACAAAGTTTATATCTTATAAACTTTGAGTTTATAAAATATAAACTTTTGACTTGTCTTTTCCTTCTTGGAAACATGAGATGAAGAGAAAAGACCTTTGCATTGGTATAATGTAAAAGAATCAAATATAAGGTGATATGTTCATGACATAGGGGAAAAAGTTGTCTAAAGTACTTAATGGTTAATGACTCTTGGACCATAATTCCATTATAATAAGAGGTGAGTGTTCTCATTTTTCTTCACTCCTCTCTCCTTGGCCAAGAGCTCTTTCTTCTTCTTCTCCATCTTCTCTCTAAAGTCTTGAACTTTGAAGATTTTGTTGCTTGCATTCTGTCTTTAAGTCATAATCTTGTTTTGGCTTAAAAGCATAAAAGTTGTAACTAGCATTATATCAAGTTGGCACATTGTTGGTGTCTCAAGGATTCATCCTCACTCCATCAACTTCCAAGCCTCCCCTACAGGACTCAAAGTTTTTCCTTACTTGCAAGATGATCCTTGGTGGGTGATAAAATGTTTATGTTATTTTATAAAACTCAAGTCTTCCGTTTGCCATTATTTTTAGTTTTTGAAACTAGTTTTTTTAAATAAAACCCAACATTAGCATGATTATGTGATATTTTTTATGTGTCTGGTGGGCGAGGCCCGGTGACACGCGAGGCCTGAGAATAACATATCTGTAATCCGAGCGAGGCTCGATGTCGGGCGGGGCCCGTGTAACGCCCGTGTTTCTGGGCTAGGCATTAATGTTGATGTAATACTCTAGGTTAACCTTTATAACCCATTATGAAATAATAGAAGTGTATTATTTGAGTATTGTGTGTTTTGTGCTTAATTGTGTGTCTTAATTTAATTAAGGTTAAGAATAAGCGTCAAAGTGAAATGTTAGATAAACCTGATATCTATGAAGGATGTGGTAGTAGTCGTGACGAGTTTTCCGAATATATAAAGAATGCTGAAATCTGAGTTATAACGAAGAAGTTATGACCTGTCGAAGTTTCGCGACAGAACCGGCACGACGCTGAATGACGTAAAATATGAATTTAAGATAAAGTGATATTTAGCCTTAGTAATCTAAACGAAAGTCGTAGAGTTCGTTAAACTGAGAGCGTGCATAAAAAGAACGTCTAAATCTGACTCCGTATGAGGAAGTTATAATTTTTCGAAGTTTCGACTTAGCGGTATGCAGCCCGAATACTCGAATTTGAGATCGAGTGGTTTCTAGCTGAAACTTTCTAAATGAGAATTGAAGATCTCATCGATAGTAGTCCAACGGTGAAAAGACAGACGAAAACGGACTTCGGATGAAGGAGTTATGAATTTATAATGGAGTTTTCCTGTCCCGGCCTACTAAAAATAATATAATAATAATATAATAAAAATAAAGTCAAAATTAGCCGACGGAGTCCAAACGAGAGTTGTAGAGCATAGTCTCACCTACGCGTCGATATAAAGAACGTCGAAAACGGAGCTCGTATGCGAACATTATGAATTTATGAAGTTCGGGGTGCGAACCCCGATACCGTGTCAGAGTTCACGACGTGAATACAGTGTTCACGACGTGAACTCAGTGATTTGACCTTTCAGATCCTGTCATACGAAACCTGTGATGACGCATGCAGTGACGACTAAGTTCACGACGTGAGAACTTAAAATTCACGACGTGAGAGCTGAAAAATGGCCATATAAATAGAAATCAAGGGTCAGCCGATTTTGGTTGCTCTATCTCTTCTCTCTCACTCCCGATACTCTCTCTAAGCCCTATTTTAACCCCCCGAAGCCCCGGTATCATCCCGAGACCCGAAGCAAGTCCCGAAGCCCCGAAGATCCCGAGAAGTGCAATTCCCGAGCCGAAGCTCTGCCAGCGAGAAGCTAATTTTTGTGAAAATCTTCCAGATCTACCGAAGAATACTACTTCTACAAGCCGTAGTGCTGTCCGATCATCTTCTGATCAAGTGAGTGTGTAGTTACTTTCTTCTAACACATAATTTGAAGTATTTGATACGAAATACGTGTTATGTGTATATGTTTATATGTGTGAATGTATATTCACTTTCTTCTATCTCATAGATATGATTTATTCTCTATGAAATACGTGTTATGTGTATGTGTCTCATCTGTTGTTTGGAATATGTATTGAATGAGAATGCTATACAGGTTTTAAACTATGTATAAAAATATATATTTTTATCTACTAATATGTTGGGTAGAACATTGGTAGATAGTTGATGTGTGATAAACAGATGAGAGGCCTCGATGTTGTTGTTGTTGATCTAGTTATCCAGCGGAGTATGGATAATGACCACGAACACTTTCTAGACAGTCATGTGGAACGCTAGCAGGCTCATAACCTGTAGGTGTTGTGAACGATGTGTTCACCGGTGTACTCTGTCCCCCTCATGGTTGCCTTAGGACTTTTATTACTGAGGAAACCCCTCGCGGTAAAGTCCATCCCGATGAAATTCCTAGATTAGGTCCCTTGAGATAGATGTTGTTTTAGGGACGTAAAGTGAGGATAACGGGAATGGGTAATCGGGTTATTGTTGGTTGGTGAAATTAAATATAATTATTTATTATGGGTTGAAAACCCTATATGCTCACCAGGCTCCCAAGCCTGACCCACTCAGTTTTGTTGTATTACAGGTAGTGGCGCGAGAGCATAAGTTTGATGACTTATCAAGATCTTTTGATATTAGACCAGTTGTTATATGTAACTGTTGTATGGTCTATCTTTTGTTGTTTATGCTTTTGGTCTGTTTATCGGAACATGACATCCCGAATATTGTTATAAGAAAATGCATCTCTTGATGAAATGCTTTGATAAACTTTATTTTATCATATTTTGTTTTGGAACAAATTCCGCAGCTCTTTTAAATCAATGGATTTACTTTGAAATTATTTTAAAAGCATAAATTAAAACGGTATTTTCTGGCCGTGATTTTGGGGATGTCACAGTTGGTATCAGAGCATTAGTTTAAGCGAACTAGGAATTTGTAGGATTTCTAGACTTAAACTTAGAATGCTAAGTGAAGATTTTGAGACAGTGTCTGTTATATTTTAGACACGAGCACTAGTTTATTTTAGGAAAGTTGCCTAAAATGCTTTTATATGCTAAATGTTATATGTTTGCCATATATGATATTATTTGTTCGGATCTATGGTTTGTTGCCAACCGGATCTGGAAACTTTATGTGTTTTGGGTTCTAAGCGTAGGACTACGGTATTAGAACTAGCATGTAAACATTTCGGAGTAATAATGCTGATTTAATTATCTATCATGGATGAGGATCTAAATTCACCTTATTCGGTGTATAGATCAAGTATGGCAAGAACAAGAAGCGGAGTTGGAAAAGCGAACGAAAATAGGAATCAACAGCCTCAACCACCAGTGATTGAGCAAGCACCTGTTGTAGCTGCTGCACCAGAACCAATCACCATGGCTGGAGTGCAAACCATGATTCGGGCTATGTTAGCCGAATAAAGGGAAGAAATGCGACAGATGTTGCATGGAAATAGGGACGAACCTATCATACCCATTGAGGAACCCGAACTGATTCCCGAGCGATCAGAGGAAGGGAACAATAGTCGCATTGTGAGAGAATTTCTTGGGCGCCAAGCCGCCAAGTCTTTCTGGAAGCCCAAAGCCTATTGAAATTATGGATTGGATCTCCGAAATGGAGATGGTATTTGAAAGTTGCGACTGTAGCAACAAACAGAAGACTGTCTTTGCAGTTAGACAACTGAAGACCGGAGTCTTGAGTTGGTGGAAGTTGTTGGAAGATACTATGCCACGAGGAGAAGCCCTGAAAATGTCATGGGAGGAGTTCTTGGAACAGCTAAGGGTGCAGTATTGTTCAGAGATAGATCTGATTGATCTGAACAATGAGTTCCAAAACTTGAAGAAGGGGAGAATGAGCATAGACGACTATGCTACTGCATTCACTGAGAAAATGAAGTTATTTCCGTACCTAGTGCCAACGGAACTCTCCAAGATTGAGAGGTTTGCTAATGGACTGCCTGCCGACTTTGGCCCGACAGTCAAGATGGCAGCCACTCTGAAAATAGTTGTTCGAGCAGCTAAGAATGTGGAGGCCCAGCAGAAGGAAAAGGGTCTGGAAAGAATAGAGGTTGGTGAGAAAAGGAAGTTCGATGGACCTTCAGGGTCCAACAAGAAAAGTAAATTCTCGAAATCTGGTTCGAGAGGAGGAGGAGGCGAAGCGAAATGGTGCGACAAATGTAAGAAGAAGCATCATGGAAAATTTGAGGTAGTGGTCACATGTTTTAAATGTGGAAAGCTAGGGCACTATGCCAATGAATGCACTCTCACCAAGAAAGTTTTCTATGGTTGTGGTGAGGAGGGACACATGTCTAGGGACTGCCCGAAAAAGAAGGAGGCAGCAAGACCCAACATTCCTCCAAAGCTGAAAGCGGGAGCCTTTCAGATAACACTGGAAGCTGCCAAGGAAGAAGTTGATGTCGCTTCAGGTACCTTTCTCGTAAACGAATTGCCTGCCCAAATTTTATTTGATTCTGAAGCCAACTACTCCTTTATTTCGCATGAATTTGGTAGAAAACTAGCTTTGCCTGTCGATAGACTAGATAATGCTTTATTAGTCGAAGTTGCTAGTGGCAAGTTTGTACCTGTTAGCCATCGTATGAAAAACATCTTAATTGATTTGAATGGGAATGAGTTCCACGAGGAATTATTGCCTATTGAGCTAAACGGTTTCGACATCGTGTTGGGGATGGATTGGCTTAGCGCCAACGATGCCGAGATTTTATGCAAGAAGAAGATAGTAAAAGTAAATCCGCCAGGGAAAGAGTCATTTATGGTGTATGGGGACAAACGCAGAGTAAATTCTGGAATCATTTCGCTAATGAAAGCCAGAAAGTGTTTGGCCAAAGGATGTACATCATATTTGGCATTCGTGATCGATGCTAAGAAGGAGAAAAAGGAGATGCAGAGCATTCCTGTCGTGTGTGATTATCCGGAAGTATTTCCCGAAGATCTTCCCGGATTACCGCTTGATAGACAAGTGGAGTTCAGAATAGACTTGTTACCAAGGACGACGCCAATAGCAAAAGCACCTTACCGACTAGCACCGACGGAGATGAAGGAGCTGATGATGCAACTTCAGGAGTTATTGGACAAAGGTTTCATTAGACCTAGTTCATCACCCTGTGGAGCTCCAGTGTTATTCGTAAAGAAGAAAGATGGAAGTATGAGAATGTACATCGATTATAGAGAGCTGAACAAGGCAACAATAAAGAATAGATATCCATTGCCGAGGATTGACGACCTGTTCGATCAACTACAAGGTTCAAGTTATTTTTCAAAGATCGACCTGAGGTCAGGATATCATCAGCTGAAAGTAAGAGAGCAGGATATAGAAAAGACTGCATTCAGAACACGATATGGACACTACGAGTTTTTGGTTATGTCGTTTGGACTAACCAATGCTCCAACAGCATTCATGGATTTAATGAACAGGGTTTGTAATCCGTTCCTTGATAAATCTGTGATAGTGTTCATAGATGACATTCTGATTTATTCAAAAAGCCAAGAAGAGCATGGCAGACACTTGCTAGAAGTGTTAGAAGTCTTTAAGAAGGAGAAGTTGTATGCTAAGTTCTCCAAATGTGATTTTTGGATTCGAGAAGTCCAATTCTTGGGTCACGTGGTCAACCAAGAAGGGATAATGGTTGATCCAGCAAAGATTGAAGTTGTAATGAAGTGGGAACAACCGAAAAGTCCCACGGAGATTCGAAGCTTTTTGGGATTAGCCGGATATTACCGAAGGTTTATCCAAGGCTTTTCTTCGATCGCTAGTCCATTAACAGCTTTGACCCACAAAGGAGCTGCTTATGCTTGGAGTGATAAGCATAGAGAAGCATTCGAGTTGTTAAAGAAGAAGCTATGTGAGGCACCGATTTTATCTCTACCCAATGGAGTTGAAGACTTCGTTGTCTATAGCGATGCGTCTGGTGTTGGGTTGGGTTGTGTTTTGACCCAAAGAGAAAAGGTGATAGCATATGCGTCTCGACAGCTGAAAGAGCATGAAAAGAACTACCCCACTCATGATTTGGAGTTGGCAGCGGTAGTTTTTGCTCTAAAGATATGGAGGCATTACCTCTATGGCACGAAGTGCAAACTTTTCACTGATCATAAGAGTCTCCAATATCTCTTTAGTCAGAAGGAATTGAATATGAGGCAGCGACGCTGGCTAGAATTACTTAAGGACTACGACTGTGAGATACTTTACCACCCCGGTAAAGCAAATGTTGTCGCTGATGCTCTCAGTCGGAAAGTCAATCTTGAGAGAAAAAGGCCAAGAGCGTTGAGAATAGAAGTTGTCTCGACAATTGTGGAGAGTATAAAGAAAGCTCAAGAGGAAGCTTCTGAGAAGAATGACCGGAAGGAGGAACGTTTGGGCAAAACGTTAGTGTTTGGTACAAACGGTCATGGACTGAAGGTATTCCAAGATCGTATTTGGGTACCTAAGTCAGGAGGAATAAGAGATCTTCTGATGGAAGAAGCTCACAAAACCATGTACTCAATTCATCCTGGCAGCACTAAAATGTATAGGGACCTGAAACCCTATTACTGGTGGCCGACGATGAAGCTCGACATTGCGAAGTATGTGGCGGAGTGTGTGACCTGTGCGAGAGTCAAGGCGCAACATCAGAAACCATACGGGAGTTTAGAACCTTTACCTGTGCCGATGGGTAAATGGGAAGACATTGCTATGGATTTTGTCACTAAACTGCCCAGAACGAAGAATGGTCACGACATGATTTGGGTGGTCGTTGATCGCTTCACTAAGAGTGCGCACTTCATAGCAGCCAATGAGAAATGGTCTATGGATAAGCTTGCGAATTCTTACGTGAAGGAAATAGTGAGGCTTCACGGTGTTCCGTTAACGATTGTATCGGATCGTGACAGCCGTTTCACCTCAAGATTTTGGAAAAGTCTACAAGAGGAATTGGGTACCAAGTTGTGTTTAAGTACAGCTTACCATCCACAGACTGATGGTCAGAGTGAACGAACAATACAAACACTTGAAGATATTCTGAGAGCATGTACCTTGGAATTCCAAGGTAACTGGGACGAACACTTACCTTTGGTAGAATTTTCCTACAATAATAGTTTCCACTTGAGCATAAAGATGGCACCTTATCAAGCTTTGTACGGACAGAAGTGTCGTACGCCATCTTGTTGGCTTGAGGCTCGGGAAAAGCAGTTTATGGGACCGGAGATAGTCCATCAAACTGCTGAAAAGCTGAAAATAATCAGGGAAAGAATGTTAGCAGCTCAGGATCGTCAGAAAATCTATGCTGACAAGAAAAGAAGACCGATGACTTTTGAAGTTGGAGATTCGGTTTTGCTTAAAGTCTCACCGTGGAAGGGACTTATAAGGTTTGGTAAAAGGGGAAAGTTAAGTCCAAGGTTTATTGGACCGTTTAAAGTTCTTCAGAGGATTGGGAACCAAGCTTACAAGCTGGAATTACCAGAAGAACTGAATGGAATTCATAACACTTTCCATGTGTGTTATTTGAGGAAGTTCATGGGGGAAGTTCCCGATATAATTCCAATTTCTGAGTTAAGAATTGATGAGAACAAAAGGTTAATTGAAGAACCAGAGGCAATCGTTGACCGAAAGACTAAGAAGTTACGACGCAAGATGGTCGAGTTAGTGTTTGTCCGTTGGAAACATACGAATGGGCCAAATCTCACCTGCAAGACAGAGAGCGGCATGATGAGTCGCTATCCGTATTTGTTTGTTGATGTGTGATTCCGAGGACGGAATCATTCTAAGGTGGAGAGAATTGTAACGCCCGTGTTTCTGGGCTAGGCATTAATGTTGATGTAATAGTCTAGGTTAACCTTTGTAACCCATTATGAAATAATAGAAGTGTATTATTTGAGTATTGTGTGTTTTGTGCTTAATTGTGTGTCTTAATTTAATTAAGGTTAAGAATAAGCGTCAAAATGAAATGTTAGATAAACCTGATATATATATGAAGGATGTGGTAGTGGTCGTGACGAGTTTTCCGATTATATAAAGAATGCTGAAATCTGAGTTATAACGAAGAAGTTATGACCTGTCGAAGTTTCGCAACAGAACCGACACGACGTTGAATGACGTAAAATATGAATTTAAGATAAAGCAATATTTAGCCTTAGTAATCTAAACGAAAGTCGTAGAGTTCCTTAAACCGAGAGCGTGCATAAAAAGAACGTCTAAATCTGACTTCGTATGAGGAAGTTATGATTTTTCGAAGTTTCGACTTAGCGGTATGCTGTCTGAATACTCGAATTTGAGATCGAGTGGTTTCTAGCCGAAACTTTCTAAATGAGAATTGAAGATCTCATCGATAGTAATCCAACGGTGAAAAGACAGACGAAAACGGACTTCGGATGAAGGAGTTATGAATTTATAACGGAGTTTTCCTGTCCCGGCCTACTAAAAATAATATAATAAAAATAAAGTCAAAATTAGCCGACGGAGTCTAAACGAGAGTTGTAGAGCATAGTCTCACCTACGCGTCAATATAAAGAACGTCGAAAACGGAGCTCGTATGCGAACATTAGGAATTTATGAAGTTCGGGGTGCGAACCCCGATACCGTGTCAGAGTTCACGACGTGAATACAGTGTTCACGACGTGAACTCAGTGATTTGACCTTTCAGATCCTGTCATACGAAACCTGTGATGACGCATGCAGTGACGACTAAGTTCACGACGTGAGAACTTAAAATTCACGACGTGAGAGCTGAAAAATGGCCATATAAATAGAAATCAAGGGTCAGCCGATTTTGGTTGCTCTATCTCTTCTCTCTCACTCCCGATACTCTCTCTAAGCCCTATTTTAACCCCCCGAAGCCCCGGTATCATCCCGAGACCCGAAGCAAGTCCCGAAGCCCCGAAGATCCCGAGAAGTGCAATTCCCGAGCCGAAGCTCTGCCAGCGAGAAGCTAATTTTTGTGAAAATCTTCCAGATCTACCGAAGAATACTACTTCTACAAGCCGTAGTGCTGTCCGATCATCTTCTGATCAAGTGAGTGTGTAGTTACTTTCTTCTAACACATAATTTGAAGTATTTGATACGAAATACGTGTTATGTGTATATGTTTATATGTGTGAATGTATATTCACTTTCTTCTATCTCATAGATATGATTTATTCTCTATGAAATACGTGTTATGTGTATGTGTCTCATCTGTTGTTTGGAATATGTATTGAATGAGAATGTTATACAGGTTTTAAACTATGTATAAAAATATATATTTTTATCTACTAATATGTTGGGTAGAACATGGGTAGATAGTTGATGTGTGATAAACAGATGAGAGGCCTCGATGTTGTTGTTGTTGATCTAGTTATCCAGCGGAGTATGGATAATGACCACGGACACTTTCTAGACAGTCCTGTGGAACGCTAGCAGGCTCATAACCTGTAGGTGTTGTGAACGATGTGTTCACCGGTGTACTCTGTCCCCCTCATGGTTGCCTTAGGACTTTTATTGCTGAGGAAACCCCTCGCGGTAAAGTCCATCCCGATGAAATTCCTAGATTAGGTCCCTTGAGATAGATGTTGTTTTAGGGACGTAAAGTGAGGATAACGGGAATGGGTAATCGGGTTATTGTTGGTTGGTGAAATTAAATATAATTATTTATTGTGGGTTGAAAACTCTATATGCTCACCAGGCTCCCAAGCCTGACCCACTCAGTTTTGTTGTATTACAGGTAGTGGTGCGAGAGCATAAGTTTGATGACTTATCAAGATCTTTTGATATTAGACCAGTTGTTATATGTAACTGTTGTATGGTCTATCTTTTGTTGTTTATGCTTTTGGTCTGTTTATCGGAACATGACATCCCGAATATTGTTATAAGAAAATGCATCTCTTGATGAAATGCTTTGATAAACTTTATTTTATCATATTTTGTTTTGGAACAAATTCCGCAGCTCTTTTAAATCAATGGATTTACTCTGAAATTATTTTAAAAGCATAAATTAAAACGGTCTTTTCTGGCCGTGATTTTGGGGATGTCACAGTTGGTATCAGAGCATTAGTTTAAGCGAACTAGGAATTTGTAGGATTTCTAGACTTAAACTTAGAATGCTAAGTGAAGATTTTGAGATAGTGTCTGTTATATTTTAGACACGAGCACTAGTTTATTTTAGGAAAGTTGCCTAAAATGCTTTTATATTTTAGACACGAGCACTAGTTTATTTTAGACACTGCATGACACTCACACCTTATGTTCCGCATTTGACTTGTTCTGGGATTTATACTCTGACTATAATGTATCGGTTTTATTTAAACAAGTAATTGATGATTCTTCTTCTATAAATAAACGAAATTTTATGTCGATATTTTGGGGACGTTACATTGTGCATGGTTATAATCATTTCTTGTTTTTGTCTTCAGTTAGTGATAACCAAGCAAGAAGAGAGCAATTCACGGTCCGACTCTAGTAGCCAAGATGGATCGGTCGCGATGATGATTTGTGTTTGTTGATTTCTTTAGAAGTCTTGCAGGTCTTATTCGATATAATATCGAGCGTCATTGCAATGCTCAAGGAAGAATTGATCATTATGATCAACGAGAACCACCAAAGGTTAGGGATGTCACTTGTCGTGACTCGTCTGCATGTCAAACTCTCATGTTCAAGAGGAAAGAGGATTAGGATAAGGTTCTTGGTAGGCGAGGGATCAAATGCGAGCAATAGTTGCTTGTAGTATTTCAACTTTTTCCAAAAAAATATAAAAAGACTTGTTCTCAAACTTTGACTCTAACCTTTGATACAAATACTAGACAATGAGAGGGAAAAAAAGGTTATCAATTGACCTAACATGTTATTGCTTTTGGAAACGACACTTAGGCTGACCGGGAAGGGGGAGGAGGAGACAAGTGAAGCTGAGGTGGCACAGCCTAAGACGCGTGAACACCGCCCTAAGGGTTGGTGCTCTGGTTGTGGTGTGGGTGGGGTGACGGAAAGAGACGGAAGCTTTGATTGGTTGAAATTGTTTTTGACCGTTTTTGGGAGGTGGACACATTTGACCATTGAAAATTTATAAATAAATAAATCATTTACTTTAATTAACTCTCTCTCTCTCTTTTCTCTCTCTCTCTCTCTCTCTCTATATATATATATATATATATATATATATATATATATATATATATATATATATATATATTATTATATTATACACTTTTTTCATAACAAACACAAAAACTCTTTCAAAAGAAACAAACACATTCAACAAAAAAATGGCTATGCTTTTTTATGTTTTAATTTTTTATGTTTTTTAAATAGTGTAATGTTTTATTTGTTATGTTTTATATTTATTTTAGTAATTTAGGTTTTAAAACTCCATGTTTTTAATTAATGAAATGGGGTTTTATTTTTTTGTGTTTTCAAAAAATTTATTTATGTTATAAATTATATTTTTTATTTAATATAATGCTATAAAAAAAGGAATATTGTGTAGTGATAATCATTTACAATGTCTAGTAGGTTGGTGGTGAAGCTGACGCGGAGATAACAACATTTTTTTGATGGGTTGACTGTTACCACTCCCTACAGTCTTATTATTATTTTTATGTTTGTTACGTATCATACGAATTTAGTAGTAACAAATTAACTTTTTTTAATTGGTACACAATAAATAACGACTTTAAAAACTACCTAAAAGTAAAAAGTTAACAATTTAACAATTCCACGCTTTATTTGGGTTGGGGGTATGGGAGTGGTTATTTATTTGTATGGACTACACTCACATATGGCCCTACTAATACACATAAAACAACTATTTAGGGGTTGAATTAGTAACATTCATCATCTTTCTTTTTAACAACCACCACCACCTTCTCCTCATCACCGGAACTACCGCTACCAATAACACCCTTATCTTCCTTTTTCTCTCTTTGTTCGCTTTTTTCTCCTTCATGAGTAATATACACAAACCAATCAACTTGGAAATCGCCTAATTCCAATATATGTTCCAAAGTCTTGACAACTTCCGTCATAGTAGGACGACATTTTGGGCGGTGGCTCAGACATCGACTAGCCAGTGCTGCCGCCTTCTTTGCCCCTTCCACTGGAAAATTACCATCGAGTTTAGAATCCATAATTCTATGAAGATTATTAGAATCTTTCAAAAGCGGCCTTCCCCATACCACCAAACACTGCTCACGATTTGGTCGTTTTTTATCCACCGATCTTTTGCCCGTTAGCAGCTCTAACAAAACCACCCCAAAACTATACACATCACTCATGGTGGTCAAATGGCCTGTCATAAGATACTCTGGCGCCGCATATCCTTGTGTCCCCATGACACGTGTACTCACATGCGTCTCATCACCTTCAGGCCCATCTTTCGCTAGCCCAAAATCCGATAGTTTAGCAGTATAATCCTGTTAACATATTAGAATTTTATTATATATATGTATATGTATATGTATATAATAAAATTATAAAGATAGAGAAACAAAGAGAAATACCGATGCCAATAAAATATTCGAAGTTTTGAAGTCGCGATAAATGACAGGTCTGTCCTGGCAATGAAGAAAGGCGAGACCTTTTGCAGTACCAAGTGCTATCTGAATCCTGATTAACCATGACAATGAACTTGAATACCCTGAATTTATAAAAAGAAGAAAGTCTTGATTAATATTTTACAAAATTAGAGAAAAAGAAAAATATAGCCTCAACTCTTAAACTCTTTCCAAAAAAATTACTCAAAACTACGAAAAAGACGTATATACCATTTTTGCAGTCCTTGCCAATTTCACAATTCACATTGGGACTGCGAACTAAATATGTGTTGTGTTCTTTTTTCCGGGAATTAAAATTAATCTCATGTTTGGTTGGATGGTTAGTCTTGTGTCTATGTAGTCTATAGATGCTACTAAACCAACGTATATTATATTAATATTAATCTCGGAATAGAATCTTTAACTTAATTTACAAGAAAACGCCATAGTCGCTAAACCAGAAAATAGTTTTATACTTGAAGCTTTCTAATGAAATATATTCTATGATATATACGTTGAAAATTAAGAGAGAAAATGAAAAAACGGACTTATCTAGAATCAAACCAAAAATTCATCCATACTAGTTGAAATCATTACCACTAGGCCTATTATTGTATTTTTTAATAACTCCGTCCTTTCTAAATATATTGTAAACGAGATGCATATTATATGTATTTTCACATATGTGTGGAATTTTAATATATATTATCTTATTATTATTATAACACAAATTTTTTCAAAAATAAATAAACTTTTTACAAATAAATATAGTAATTTTGCATTTATTTTCTAAACTCGATGGAATTTTAATATATATATATATATATATATATATATATATATATATATATATATGTGTGTGTTTTGAAACCGACACCACCATTGGACTCGTAGATCTGTAACAGAGAGAGAGAAGGAGAGCTTTTTTAAATTTAAAATTTACAAAAACTCAAAGAAATTTTAATACGCCAAATATGTTTTGAAACCGACACCACCATTGGATTCGTAGATCTGTATCTAAATCAGATTGAGACTATAAAAAAAAGATTTGATGAACTTTTTTTTAAATGTGCATGTAGAACATTTGAACATACATGCATGCACATTTATAATTTTTTGTGTTTATTTGACGTTTTCAAATTCCGATTTTCTTAAACGATGATATTAGAATCTCTTTGTTCTAGTTGTTTTGAAAAGTTTTGAAGAAAATAGAAAATGTGCATGAACACACATTTAAAAATATGTTCTTCAAATCTTTTTTTTTAGCTTAGATCTGGCTTAGACATGGCTCTACTAGTCCACTCGTGGTGTTCGTTTTGAAATATGTTAAGAATTCACGAGTTCTCGAAAATGTTTAAATTTTCACAATTACTTAACCTTTATATATATATATATATATATATATATATATATATATATATATATATATATATATATATATATATATATATATATATATAGGGTGAGGTTCAATAGAGAACCATAATTAACCAAGAAACCAAGGAACCAATCTTTTTCTCAACTTTTAGAACTTATTTTTTATCAAAAAAAAAAAAAACTAAAAATACAGAAATTCATAACTTTTTATCATTTTCCAATGAAATCAAATTCGATTTTTTTTTACGTCAAATTCACAATGTGAATCTTTGAAAATTCACAATGTGAATCCGGATTCACACGGTGAATCCGAAAAATATTTTTCACATTCACAATGTTAATATATGAATTTAGATATTTTTAGATTTTTTTTTCGATAAAGAATAAGCTCTAGAAATTGAAAAAAAAAGATTTGTTTCCTTGAAGAAACAATAATTATGGTTCTTTATTGAACTTTTCCATATATATATATATATATATATATATATATATATATATATATATATAATAACCATTTGTTCATAAAACTACGTACCAATAGGTACTATAAACCTATATGTATGGTTGTTGGGTAAAGTACCCCGAAACCACCCTACCACATCGGGATCGAGCCCTAACGCCGTTGTGGCGATTGTATTCGCCCATGAGCACGCTGTTCTGAGGCAAGAAAAGCAAAGGAAAGAAAAGTGGAATAAGAAAAGAAAATGACGTTGAGCAGGCAATCAGGCTTAATACATTGAGAAGCAGGGCGGTGTTCGTTGACCTTTAACGTCGTTGAGGCCATGCCACGTCGGCTCTGTATTTTATGACCCATATGGTCTTTTATATATATATACTAAAAAACCATATATTTAAATGTAAAAAATGTTATTTTAAGAAAAATTTACATATCTATTTGTAAAAATACGTTTTAAATAAAATTATACATAATAATAAATATAAAATAAATATTTATATTTAAAAGTACATATATGGTTTACGATATATTTGACAACGGATTTATTTAATTAAAACAACAACATTTGACTTCACCTATCAAGGTTGATGTATTTTTATTCGATTCTCATAAAAAATGTTACTTTCATTTGGTGGTTTAGGGCGCCTTACCCTTAATTGGTCGAAGTTTCCATTCTAGGGGTATTTAAATGTCAAAATATAAAAGAAGACGGGGATAGCGTACAGCAAGACTCACTAAAAATCGGATAAGACACTCAAAATGTTCAAAACAAATTGCAAAATATCCTCAAAACCATTTCGTTTTGAGCACTTTTCAACGGATACTCCAAAACTAGTGCCTATATTGCCATAAACATTTTTTTTTCAAATTTTGAATTATTTTTTTGAAAAATAGTAAGAGTTTTCGCTGTCTATGTCTTTTTCTCATGTGAAAAGATTAAACTCTCAAGAGACTAAGAAAATTACTTGTGAATAATTGTCTCTCTAAATTGCCCCTTGGCATATATTCATAAACGAGAAGCCTATTCTTCTCTTCACAACAATAACCAATCAACCTCACAAGATGCGGATGCCTCAATTGCCCCAACAACGTCACTTCAGTCTATAAATTTATTACAAAAACCCCAAAATCAGTAACAACTTCCCATAAAATATGAAAGAAAATAGTTTTATTTATTATTTTATTTATTCATGCATACCAGCCATTCTTTGTGACCTTGACCACCATCTAAATCCAAGAGCTTGACTGCAACCGGTTGAGCCTCTAAACCCGGTCTAAGTTCATCATCTACAAAACCCTTGTGAACCGTTCCGAACCCACCTTCACCGAGATAACTACTAGATGCGAAATCATGTGTAATCATCGTAAGTTCCGCGAGAGCGAATTCGTGAAGGTCCCACACAGCCATAGAATTCGAAACACCATTGATGATGAAAAGTGATGAGCTAACATCAGACATACATAATCTCTGTGACTTACGCGATTTTGACACAAGAGCCTGCGGGTCTAAGAGAACCTTTTGGCTTGTGAAACAACCAAGTAGAGCGGTTTTCCATGAGATGAGTTTTGTTGGAGCCATGAAAGAAAAATGTTGTAGCAATGATGGTTGAAGGGTATGAGTATAAGTAGGTGCGAACCCAGTTCATGTTAGGGGTTAATTTCGACAATTTTGAAGGTCAACAGAACAAATAAAATGATTTGAAAAAGGGAGGACAGAGGTTTGTGGCGACAGGGTTTTGGCTTAGAAAATTCTTGGAACAAAAGTCCAAGGATCTTTTACTTCACAGATGAGAGCGAAATCCAGTGTAGCGTCCAACCTTTGAAGCATAAGGTATAAGTCTTAATTGCTTGCAGAGACCTAAACTTTGGGCCGTATAAGTTCCAACGTTTGAGGTTTGAAATAATGATCAGAAACAGGCCCGGCCCAATATAGGAGGCAAGTTAGGCTGCGGGCCTCGATATGGTTTGGTGTCCTAGAATTAATTTTGATATCTAAATATATATAATACTAGTTGTTAGACCCGTATATTATACGGGTTGATTAAGTTAAATACGAATGATTAAACGGAAAGCTTATATAAATTTGAAAATTGAAATAAGTAAAATTATCAGAAAAAAATTTAAAAAAAAACATGCAAAAAAATAGATTAAAGTTATTTGTTTAGTTGTCAGATCCGTGTACTAAACGTGTTAATTATAACAAAATCTTAAATACGAAAGTTTAAACTATAAATTTATTTAAAATTAAAATTGAAGTTTGAAATTTGAAATTTGAAATTACTATATTTAATTTATAAAAAATAAATTAATGATATATTGGAAAAAGAAAAATGAAGTAAATGACAAGTGGAAAATAAATATCTCAAAATTATGATAAAATGACATGTGGCATGATGCATGGGAGAATGACATGTGTCAAAATGATTTTCATTTATTAGAAAGGATTTGTTAAGAGATTTATAAAAGTAATCAGTAGTTGATTGGTTAAAACAAGCAGATGGCAAGCAATCTAATTTAGACAAATCCGTGTTCGAAAATAGTTTCAATGTCAACTTTTTATTTAATTGCTTTCCTTTATTATCCTTGGGGGTGCCCCTTCTTCTTATAATACTTTGAGTAAATTACATGAATCGTCCCTAATCCAAATATCAAATTGTACGTTCAGTTCATATTTTAAAAAATTAACTCGGACCGTCTCTTATGTATTTAAATAAAAACCCAACCAGATCAATGTTCGAATCTAGTTGCCATGTCCACTTTTTTATTTTACTAGATTATGACACGCGTAAAATGCGAGGGAACGTATAAAAAAATACATATACAAGTATAAAATATTGGAACAATAAAAGAAAAAAGATAATGTAACGAAAACACACTTTGCGTTATTGGTAACAATGAAATATCTAACAAAGTACAATGAATGCTTGAATATCTATAATTGTTGATGGACCTCTTTGTAAACTACATTTTTTGTTTTATTAGTTGGGTCGTCTTCCTCATCACATATGAGTACCTCAAGCCTTTATAACTTATAATGCGAGAAATAGCGACATATAATTGACCATTAGTGAAGATGGGTCTACGCAAGTATAATCCAACATTTGATAATGATTGTTCTTGATTTTTGTTAATGGTCATAGCAAAACAAACAACTATGAGGATTGCCTCTGTTGAAAATAAAAGAGGATTATTTTATCAGGCGGAGTTAACTTCATGCAAGGTATATAAGTAATCTTGTTGAAGAATCACCACTGCGAATAAGCCTTAAACTAAAAACAATACATTGATTTTATTTTCTCTATAACATCATTCTTTAATTTGTTCTCATATAAGTATGAAGCAATTAAGGAAGAAGCTCAAAGCGTTGACTTATGCTAAACTAATCAAGAAGCAATACCAACATTTCAAACCACCTATCATTTTTACTATGAATTGGATGCAAAAATAGCAACATACTTTGAAATTTTTATATAGGTAAATTTTTAAATTGAATATTTGTTAAAGTATAATTCCTTAATAGGAAAATAGTGAAATTATAATGATGTAAAATTAAAATACGTTGTTATTTCTTACATTGCAAGCAAGTTCTAAGTTTCTCAATCAAGACAGTATTAATGTAGCAAGTTAAAAAGTTTACCATTCATAATGTGATTAATAGATATATCCTATGAAGATATTTCAATGTACTTGGTAGGTAGGGCTGACAATTCTCGACACGACCCGCGACACGACACGAAATAAATGGGTTTGGGTTGAGTTTTTCAACCCGCCAACCTGCTAACCCGCCAACCCGTTTATTAAACGGGTCATATATGGGTTTCTCAAAAAATAAATGGGTTGACCCGCCAACCCGTTTATATCCTTAATAAAAAAAATTATTTTATTTTTAAATGTATTTATGTATCAAGTATTAATATTTAATAAGTATTATATAATATATACCATTGATTCATAGACCATATGACTATTTTGACATTTTGATTCGTGGTGGATGGTCTAAGGTCGTAAGTTGTAACCTATAAGGCTAAGTTTGTAATTGTTGGGTTATGAGCACTACAACATTCCTATGGTGTACATGCAAACCCTAAAGCTTTGGATCTAGTTTGTCTAATGAACATGCAATAATCATCCAAAGCCATAAACCCTAGATCTAGCATGTGATAATCAATATTAACATAAGAATAGGGTTTAGATCATACCTTGATTGTTATGTAGTAATAACAATCTATTCCTTCTAGTAATTGGCTTCTAAAAGCTTAGAGTCACAAATGTCACTCCTCTAATGGCTCACAAACACCAAGAGCAAGAGGATGAAGAAGGAGAAGAGGAGAGATACTCAAAAACGTCTAGAAACCCTAAGGAATCAGATGGCCACGTTTTTGGTGCCCTAGGGGTGCTTAAATAGTGAGGCTATTAGGGTTATCTAACAAGGAAACCCTAATTTGACTGCTTAGGCCCTAAGCAACCCATGGACTCCTCCTTTAGAGGCCTTGGACGATTTCTAATGGGTTTCCCCATAGAATTCGTCCACCCCTCTAATAAGAAGTCTATTAGCCCAATATTCAACTATCACACAATTGATAGTTCTAGTCCCCTAAGTTTAATTAATATCTTTTAGCCACAAAATTAATTCTTAATTAATTATTGACCAATATTAATTAAACAATATGATTTCTCCTTTAATATATTATTCATATAATATATTAATAAATCATAATTAATCCTCTCTCTCCATAATTCATCCTATCAAGTTGCTTTGGTGAAGGCAACCCAAAAGGACCATGCACCATTGGGTCAAGTACATACCAAAATAGTTATGAACTTAGACACTAATCCAACAGTCTCCCACTTGGATAAGTCTAATAACTATTCTGCGTATGACTTCAGATCCTGATCCGCAATCGTAGCTTTCAAAAGCCGTTGTCAACTCTAATCTTATCAGATACGCGTCCTTTAGATAAGGAATCATATATTCCTCCGTTCTAGATATCATATAGACGTGAGACATGGATTGAAATCATTCTCTCAGTCTATGTGCTGTTTCCCAATTTCTGATTTACGACGACTGACTAATTGAACAAATCAAATAAGCCCTGGCCCGGCCGAGCACTTTCCTTTGTTATCACTAAATCATAGAGGGGCCCACAGATACCGCTTTTATCCCACATTGGGTAAAAGGAATGGATAAACTTCGACTCAATGCTCGCTTGTACTTACTCACCGAATCACACACAACAATACGTTTTATAACACCAAGTTACTGGTGCGTTTACATATTATCAATGTATAACCTACTCGCAAGATACAACTCACACATCTTGGTTTCAAGAATATAAGATATTATCGTCTCACCAATCACTCGTGATAAAATCCATGAAGTGATCTAAGTGAGCGTGGGTTTAATCCAATGCTCAAATCATATTCGTAAGCACTCATGAACGTTGTAGCAAACCTTTGCTATGTCTAATACACTTTAGACGGTCTACACACCAATTCATGACAATCTTCTTTCATACCTACTCCTAAAGTATGAGCGACTGTGGAACATTCAAATAATTCGATTATTCTCAAATAACTCAATTATTTAGGAAGTCAAAACATGCAAATTGAAACACAAGAATAATACTAATCTTATATGGCCCAAACCTTTGAGTATAAATAAAACACCTTTTATTTAATCACCATATTGATTACTCGTTATTTGTTGTTTCGGTTAATCAACTTCTTACTTGAATTATAACGACAATTGTCCCATGCTCTTAGCATGCACACTATGTTTACTTATGGTCCTTACTATGTGAAATAGTATAATTGAATAACATTTTCAATCACACTTATTTTACAATTCCCAATCCTAACCGCAAGTGTAAGAATACCAAATTCTTGCCACTTATAGAATATGTTAGATTCTAACACTTTATGCAATGGTCCTTTCGTAATGTCATGGCACAAAAATCACCAAGACTCGGCCAATGAAATTACAAAGTCTTCTATTGGAGATTGTTGCAAGACAATTCCATAGTCATGAAGTCTCACATTGAAAGTACATTCCTTTGAATATCCTTCTTGCATAAAAGTTTCTAATCTAGACATAGATCCTTAACGTCCAACTCCCAATAAGGAAACATTTCCATATTTGCCATATGACAACTCATTATTAATAGAATCATATCTAATAATAATAATGTCAATATGGTCCTTCCATTACTATACTTCCAATTTTTCACAAGCGAATCCTTGGCGAACCTTAGATTATCCTTGACAGTTGTTTAACTAATTCAGTCAAATCCGATTCTAGTCCTCTTTCCTTCTTAATGCCCTAGGCAATTGGAAAATTTTAGAACGGTCGAATGTTACTACGACATGATACTTTACCAGTCTTTTGCTATAATATTTTTATTTGCCATGTTCTCACGATTCGAACTATGAAAAGGGATGCCGTAATCATAATCGAGTGTGAGAACGCAACAAATATTTCCATATATATATATATATATATATATATATATATATATATATATATATATAGAATTCTCTAACGTTGAATCCTTTAAACATAACATTCATATATCTTTTTGACTAAATTTGATTAAAATTTCTCGATCTAAACCTTTAGATTTGAAACGAAGTATAACATTATCTCCCTTAATTATAGCAAAACAACTTTTCAACCTATGCAACTTTGCAAAGTGAAACTTTTGTTTTCTATAATTAATATTGCTATCTTGCAATAATAATCATGCTCCCACTAACATGATGATTATATCCATACTAGTATAACATTTATACTCCCACTAGCTTTGACACGTATTCAGAAAACAGTTGGACTTCTAAAAGACAATACTTATCGACTTTCCAAAGTTCATATTTCCAATAAGTTATGCTTTGATAAGCTTTTATCTAAGCATCTCAAACTCATACACCTTACTTTAGACAACTCACATGTGTGTCTAACCAATTCCAGAACTTATAGCAATAAGTCTCGATTGTTCAAACTAATTGCCAAATCTCACAATTCGAACTATGAAAAGGGATGCCGTAATCATAATCGAATTTGAGAATGCAATTTACATAATCGCTATCTCCTTAAAATCTCTCTTAGTGAAAGCGTTTCCTCACAATCATTTTCATGAAGGAGAGAAACCTTATGACACTTATATTTTATGGTGCATGTGTTCCTATCCATGCAAATTTGTCATAAGCATAATCGTAAGATAATGTTTGTGACAAATTCAACCTCTTATGGACAGAACTTGTTCATTCTTAATTTCTTGCCATCAAGGGTCCCACCATTGCTTCCAAGTTATTTAGCAGCTCACCTATGCCAGTCAATGTACTTTCATTGATCAAGGTGTTTGCCCTTATGCATTCAATTGAGAACTCGTAGAACTCATATGCATAATCACTCAACTGGATTGGCACAGAAATAAAAAAAATTTATCAACACGATAGGTTACAATCCTCAAGTCGTGTGCTAGTGTTTAATAGGTTTACTTCTTGATTTGTTCTTGAAACTTTCCAAGATCTTTAGACTCCCACTGACCTCTCGACATATAAGATTCTCTTGTCGAGAAACATTTCTTGACATAACAAATATTCAAGAGTCAGTGTATGTCTTTATCAAGACAAACCTACACATAATTTGGTATTAGCTGGTCTTTGTCTTATCCAAGACATCACAACTTACCAAAATGTGCAAATGTAGAAAATTCCTACTTAAGATTATGTTACTCAATTCACAGTCTTGGAGTATGACTCTAAGACTTGATATTGGAACGAAGTACGATACACCTTATTGACTTAACCATTTCTACAATTCACCATTCCTCTTCTTAGCCAAACTAGTGCACTAAGGTATCCTTAGAGGATGGATTGTAATATGGTTCCTACAATAACCAAGACGATCATAAAACACGATACAAAAGTACTCTCCCTTCTTCTTAGATTGGAGAAACTTTTATCTTTCTGCCTAATTGATTCTTCTTATTCGTTCTGCTATTCATTGAAACTTTTCAATGATTCAGAATTACACTTAATCTTGTAAGCATAATCACGTTTACTAGACTTTTAGTAAATCATGACGAATAAACTTATCGTTCTTTGACCAGTGCACAACATTGTGTACCAGATCTCCTAGTCCTTCACTTGACTCACATACTTATGTGAACAAAGAATTAGTTTCAATTTCCCAAATACGAAGGTTTTCATTCATCACACAATACCAGTTGTATGATTCCAAGTTTCTGTCCAATTGAAACTTGGGTGATGAGAAACTTTCCTCATTTGGTAAACTTCTGACATTACCACAAATAACGTAACTAAGAATCAAATCTATTCACAATATTGCTAACAATAGAACTATTCAAATACCAATTTTCATAAAATTCATCGCAAGGAAATATAAACAAGATAAATCAAAATTTATTTTATTGCGGAAAAATATTGTCCTTACAATGCGATTACAAATGAAAACTATGTAAATATTACTTAGCAATCTATCCTAACTCAAAAGTAGTAGCTCAAACAATCCGATCTTTGAGTCATGCGATTAAGATCCATTTCTTCATGACCAGATTTAGCTCACTTCTTTCCTTTTAAGCTTCCTTCTTCTTTGATTCTACAAAACACCAAATGTAATCTTATCCATCATGTATTAAGAATCTAAAAAGAACTTAATAGAGTTAGATAGTGGATTTTACCTGATGTAGAGTCATACATTTTGACTCTCCCATCTCTTAGATCTCTCAGGTAGTCAGGGCAGCTTCATAGCCAATGCCCCCTCTTTTGGCAGTTTAAACATATGGATTCTTCTTGGAATGGTACACGAGACTATCTCAGATTCAACCTTTCTCTTGCGTAGAGAAAACTTTTCTGGACTTCCAATGTTACCATTTCCCATAGAGGGTTGGGATATTGATTTACCAGACAAGTTTGCCGACCAGTGCGCCAAATCATTCCTGATTTAGCAGCAAATAAGCAAATAAGTCAAATCAATAAGGGTCATGTTGTGGTTCATCATATACTACTCTCTAACGAACTTACATATGATTCAGGAAGTGACTGAAGAACCAAGTCAACAACCAACTTCCTTGAGACATTGACACCTAACATTCCCAAACTATCAATATGTTACCTTTTATTCAAGACATGAGCACATATAGACTTTCCATTTTCATGTCTTTTGCTAATAGGGTTTGAGTGACCTTGAACTTTTCAAGTCTTCGAACACGTGGGTCAGGGAGAATTATTGGAGGAGGTGGAGGAAGATAAGCATGATTTCTCTTTCCACAATCCAATCGTGGAACATCATCTTCATGTGGAAAACTTTTTCCAACGGATTTAGGAAGACCATAGTTGTCAGACTTTGACATCTATGAAACGGGAGAAAATTCAAGTTTAGTTGATTGAGTCCTTAATAAAACACCCAAATGAGATATTAAGGCTAGGACCCAACACAATATCCTACAAGTTGGAAGAGGGATGCCGTAATCCAACTTGCAGAACATTTGAAGGTAGGTAAATGACGATTTACCAATTTTCACCATGAAAAACGAAAAGAAGGTTAAGTTTTAAATGAATTGAAACTCCTAGATCTGTTGAGATTCATTGAACTTTTCAATGTCATGTTTAATCTCGATTATGCCCTTCATTTGTGACTAGGATGCCGAGGATCACAAATAAGGTGTGAATAACCATGCGATAAGGTGTGAATAACCATGCGAATGTACGTGGTGCCCTCAATGTTACAGTCACCTAATCGACGTGCCGGTTAACCACACACGCTCCATCGATCTATGACAAACATCGAGTCATCCTTCGCTACCAATGCCAAACCCAACTTAGTGTGCCGGTTAACCACACACGCTCCACTAATTGTCTCGACAAGGGTATAAAGTGTAATTCCATGGAATTGCATCGATTTCACTTTTTCCTAAAGTAACTAAGATTTGGGAATTTTATAAAACATTTAGTTACTTTATTCATTATACTTGTAATGATGAGAGGGTTCGCCCTATCCTACCCTTTCGGCTAACGACCCTCCACTAGTCAAGAGCGCGGTGGGTAAGAGTGGATACCCATTCAATCGCCATTTTATAGGCAATTTCCTTAAACACCCCTTATAGACCAGCTTCGTGAATGAGGCCTACTAACGGTAAGACTAGCAGTTTAAGTTATACATATATAATATTAGACCTTTAATGTTATATATAGTATAGGGTGTATTTTACACTTTTTAAAATACTAGATGTGTTAATTAAATAAATTATACCTTTTAATTTAATTAAACATAAACCATGTCAAAATGGATTTATTAACTTTCTTTTAATTATACCTTTAATTAACTTAATAAAACCATAAGGGTGTAATTTGAACTTTTTCAAAACTAGGGTTTTAGAATTTAACATTTTAAAATCAAACTTTTAATCAAAATTTAAATTCCAAAACTTGAGGGCAAGTTTTGAAACATTTCAAAATATTAGGGTTTAACTATTTAAATTTCAAAACTAAAACTTTTAAAGTTGAAATTTAAAACTATGAAACCTAAAGGGAGAAAATTGAAACTTTTCAAATTTTATCAAGAACATTCTAGATCAACAATTCAAATAAGGCAATTAACAATTAATTTGGTTATCTAATTTTGACCTATTCCAATTACTTGCAAGACAATTCACCAAATAACTAAAATAATTATACATTATCATATAAGGCAGCAAATATTTGATTAATTGGCAATTATCTACTATTTTGGAAAGGATATTCACCCAAAATCAATAAAAAACGGATTTTACTAATTAAAAACGTTTATGGTAATTATCCCAAGCCAAAAAGGCAAGAAAATCGCGAAATTAAGCTGACAGACCCTTGGACTCGTCGAGTCCACAATGGAACTCGTCGAGTAGGACCTACTCGTCGAGTCCATTCATGGACTCGGCGAGTCTGGCAGTCAGAACCCAGAAAAATCGATTTTTTAAGCAAGCAATGAACAATTAAGCATCAATTCATCATACAAACAGCCTAGGCTCTGATACCAGTGTTGGGTTATGAGCACTACAACATTCCTATGGTGTACATGCAAACCCTAAAGCTTTGGATCTAGTTTGTCTAATGAACATGCAATAATCATCCAAAGCCATAAACCCTAGATCTAGCATGTGATAATCAATATTAACATAAGAATAGGGTTTAGATCATACCTTGATTGTTATGTAGTAATAACAATCTATTCCTTCTAGTAATTGGCTTCTAAAAGCTTAGAGTCACAAATGTCACTCCTCTAATGGCTCACAAACACCAAGAGCAAGAGGATGAAGAAGGAGAAGAGGAGAGATACTCAAAAACGTCTAGAAACCCTAAGGAATCAGATGGCCACGTTTTTGGTGCCCTAGGGGTGCTTAAATAGTGATGCTATTAGGGTTATCTAACAAGGAAACCCTAATTTGACTGCTTAGGCCCTAAGCAACCCATGGACTCCTCCTTTAGAGGCCTTGGACGATTTCTAATGGGTTTCCCCATAGAATTCGTCCACCCCTCTAATAAGAAGTCTATTAGCCCAATATTCAACTATCACACAATTGATAGTTCTAGTCCCCTAAGTTTAATTAATATCTTTTAGCCACAAAATTAATTCTTAATTAATTATTGACCAATATTAATTAAACAATATGATTTCTCCTTTAATATATTATTCATATAATATATTAATAAATCATAATTAATCCTCTCTCTCCATAATTCATCCTATCAAGTTGCTTTGGTGAAGGCAACCCAAAAGGACCATGCACCATCGGGTCAAGTACATACCAAAATAGTTATGAACTTAGACACTAATCCAACAGTAACATGTTTCTATGAATGTTTTTAATTTTCATTTGGATGTTTAAGACTTAAATGTCTAAAATTCGGACCCACGAACCCAACTCTGACCCACGAACCCGCCAACCTGTGAACCCTTATAAATAAATGGGTTGGCGAGTCATATATGGGTTTATGTTTCAAACCCGCTAACCCGTGACCCGCCAACCCGTGACTTGTATATTTAAATGAGTCGTGTTTGGGTTGGCATATTTTGACCCGCCAACCCGCGACACGCCAACCCGAACACGACACGATTGTCAAGAATATTGGTAGGTATCTTAATAAGAAAAATAAAATTGCATTTTGCTTTATAACAGGAAGACATATTAGCAATGCAATTTTTTTTATTAAAAGCATACTAAATAACAAAATAGTACTGAAGGCGTTAATGAGAAATATATAAGGCGAACATATTGCTTTGGAGCCGTCCTTAAAAAATAAAACCGAAAAGTTGTTTAAAGAAACAAAGAAACTTATCATATTCTAAAATATTACTTGAACAAATCATTTATATCTGTTACAAAATTGTTGTCACAGGAAGAAATGAAAGTAGAATAATATATAAATAAATACATGAAAGTAAGTTGTTATTTATTGCATTTAAAAAAGATGGCATACGATAAAATATTTCAATATCCGTTATTGCTTTGCTGGTGCTTTCAAGCCTGGTGGCAAACATTGACCTTTCTGCCCTTGGTACCGTTTTGGGTTGTATATGAATGCTGCCACTTCTGGTGCCTTGGCTGGCTTTTTATATCGGTTTTTTTTAAGTACAATGGTTTAATAAATAAATAATAAAGTATGTTTTATTTATTTTATCTACCCCATAGTTGGGCTAAATGTAAAAAAATAGCAATATATTTTCTAACCTCCAACTGTTTTGACTGAATGAAATGACCAAAATGATAATTTTGACCAAAATGACAAAAGTTGACTTGAATGGTAAAAATGACAAAAACGGTCCAAATACATTATTTCGTATGGTGAAGATGAGTTTAAAATGACCAGAATATATGTTTTTCATGGTTGAAATGAGCAAAATGACCCAAATGGTCATTTTGACAAAAATAGACTTACTTGGTTAAAATATACAAAATGGTCCAAAATGCATTCTTTTGTACCTGTAATCGACATTTAAAATGACCAAAATACGACTTATCTTCTTTTTAACCCGATTGAAAGGACCGAAATGACTAAATTGGTAAATTTGACCAAAATGACAAAAATAGACTTAAGTAGTCAAAATGAGCATAACAATCTAAATGTGTTGTTTTTGTTCGTATAATGTAAAGTTTAAAATAACCAAAATACTAATTTTAACCTTTTTGACCGATTGAAATGAGCAAAATGGGAATTTTGACGAAAATGATAAAAATAACCTTAAATGTTCAATTTGAAAAAGGATCAACTGTTCTTTTATACCTGCAATTCCAAATTTAAAATGACCAAAATATTAATTTCTTTATCTTTTACCTGATTGAAATGAGACAAATGACCAAAATGTCAAAAATAGACTTAAATGGTCAAAATGATCAAAACGGTTACATTATGTTTTTTTGTATTCGTAATGCCATGTTTAAAATGACCAAATCACATTGTTTTTTCTATTGAAACTGATAGAAATGATCAAAATCGTCATTGTGACAAAAATGACAAAAATAGACTTAAATGATCAGATTGTCATAACGATCGAAATGCATTTTTTTGTTTCACATATGGTAGCATATGATTAATTTCATCATACATGTACTTTTAAAAATAAAAAAATCACATTAATATGAGCTCAAAAATGATTAGAATGATATCCATACACATGTTCATGAATGAAGAGTTAACCCTTAAAACAGACTACATGATATATTTTGTTAAACTAATTCTCTTTAATTGTAGTTTACATTCATACTTATGTGTTCCATTTACTTGCTTAATATTAGCATTCTACTTCCAATTGTTTCTTTTAATATATTTTACAATAAATGGAAATAAGTAGACTAAATAGCTATTAAACTAACACAAAATCAATATTATAAAACAAATTAAGGCTCTTTTAAAAAAGGACATATTTTACAAAATAAAACCATTTTTTTATTTGCAAATGACCATCTTGTCCCTTTATTTATTTTTATTAAGAAAATGATTGATTTGGTATTTTCCTCTATGTAAGGCTCATCAAATTTGTCTGACCCAAACCTAAAATAGTGGATTTGAGTCCACCAGTTCCATAGGCCTGAGCAGTTAGCTAGAGTGCAAGGTAGAAAGACATACCTAGCCTTAACATAGTTTTCGTTGTTATTAGCCTAGGGATGGCCGTTGAGATGGTTAAGAATATCACACCCTTGAACTGCAACAATATGACAATGATGAGGTACCTGTAAAAACATCGATAATATAAAATATGACAAATTACATTTAAACTAACTTTTATTTAAGAAGTCAGCAGCTTAATTTGCTTAAGTAATTACCGACCAAGAAAAGTTTCAACAATAAAACCTCCAAAATGTATAGTTCCAGTCAAAGGGGTCACTAAATTCACAACAATACCAAAAGTCACTAAAGTTTCACATCCCTCTATTATTGAATATATGATATCCCAAAGTGCAACTTTTAATAGTTAAGGTTGCATAAAAAACAAAAATCTTGCAAAGCACAAGTAATCTTACATTAATACTAAAAACATTTAAGTTGAAAGTCTTAATGAAGGCGTCGATTTGCTAGGGGCATACTTATGAAAGTGATCTCTTTTCCTTTCTATTTGATTTTCTATGTTTCACGTGACAACATCTCTTGATGTCTAGATTAATCAAAAAATGATCATGTTGTACAACGAAAGATAACATTTAAAAAACTAAAAAAAACATAGACAACCAATCATGAAGATAACATTGTTTTATTTAAAAGTACCCTTTTATCTATCTAATAATTCCTAGCCAAAATAATATGTATAAAAACAGGCATAAATTAATAATTTACCTTTGTCTTTGCAAAGTCTGTTTCTTCCCCCATCATTTTATAAACCTTATTACTTTGTTTTATAAATTGTGTACTATCCTATCAATTACAAACATGAAAATACAGAAATGTTGGAATGATCAAAACAGGAAATTAATTGAATATAGAACATAGAGAGACAACTTTCATTCATTTAAAAAATGCTAAATGAAAGAAATAACATCCTATATTCAAATCTAAGAAAAGGGCAATTAAGACTTTTCTACTCCTCATATGTTTGGTTACAAAATATTAACCAGACAAAATTGCTTACATTATATTCTTTAATTTATAAAGAATTGAAATTTACTTTATAATAATGGTGATATGCAAAAAGGTAAACTCATTGGGATTGCAGCTTTAACCTCATTTAACAATGAACTGTCTGGGGGATTATAGCTCAGAATCAACTTAAGTATTTCAAATAAAATCTTGAACATATCAAAATTCACACGTATACAAACTTGGATCTAACTTGAATTCGAGTTAAACCTCAATCACATGGTTATATGCAGAGTATCAAACATATTAATTTAAATAAAAAACAACAAAAAGATTCATTATAACTTATAACCACTTGATTTGAAGATTGATATAACACTTAAATATTGGGCAAAAACTATTTGAAATAATATATTGAACTATTTTAACCATTTGAAGTAGAAATATAGCATTCCAAGAAAAACCAATACATGTATTAAACCCCATAACATATAATTAGGAACATAAAGGCCAACATATAATAAATCCTTGTTAAAAATGAATAAATTTAGTGTGCACTACATAATAATATTAAAATTTACCATCATTTAAAAAAAATAGCATCATCAAAATCATGCACCCACTTTGATTAAGGAATTTGTACTCGTTCATTGATGTTAGATTCAGTTTATATATAAATAGAGAAAATGGCATGATTTTGAGAAAAACACCCTTAAAATTAAATAAAAATAATAATATTTTTAAGAGTTGAGATATAATTGAGTGATCAAATAGTCAAAATTACTTAAAAAATGTCGCCTTTTGATTAGAGAGTTTAAACTTACAAACACAAAGCTCTAAGGAAGCAATTAATACTCTTTAAACATCCATGCCTAGAACTTTGACATGGTGTTCAAACTCTTCAATCTTCCAACATCCTAATGTCTTCACTGTCTACCTACAATGATAATTACTGAGTTATTTTCTCTACATTTGAATTTTGGATATTAGTCACTTACATTCAAGATTAATAGACAAAGAAATACTAACTCATTGATTTTTTTGGAATAAGTTATGAAGGAGCAAAGCAAGTAAAAAATATTGTGTAACAGTGTTTGATATGAAAAAGAGCTTCTCATGGGCATTTTATCAAATACATAGAGTGCAACATCAAATTCAAGTTTTCCATCACCAAATCTTAGGTTTTTGTAATAAGCCAACAAAGATTCTAGGAACGAAACCCAAACACACCTTCAAAAGTTAGTAAATGACATTAAAGATACCAAGCAGAGAAGGAAGGGCATATTAGGAAATATCATATTTTGGTTGGATTCTGGATGATATAGAACTTCAGATATCAAACCGATGTTATCATCTTTTATAAGAAAAAAGAATGAATATCCATGAATATGTATCAATCGCATTTATGAAATTAGAATTACGATTTAAATTTTACCTCGATAGAAAGGGTCCGGAAATATGAGGTACATAACACTTGTATCTTTCAGCGTCTCATTAGCGGTTTCAACTGTAATAAATATGATGCAAAATTTTACATTATTTTGGCACTTTCTGGATTGCTAATAGTCATGAATAATAACCAATCACATGGCGACCGAAACATAATACAATCATAGGTAGAACCTGATGTAGACATTACATCAAACACATTTATGGCATTCAATAATTGATATTCCATTCTTTCTCAAAAGCTTTCAATTACCAGCATAATCTTTAAGTAAGAACATGTTTTAAAGATGAGTGTGTATGTAGTAGAGAGCGAAAAAAAGAGAAAGCACACACCATCTTCATCGAATCCAATAGCAGCAAAGATAAAAATCAGTGAATTCAAATTTGGGAAGGATTTTGAATTTTGAAAATATATTACCTGTAATAACATTCTTACAGTACCGACTGAATCGATGAATAAGTAATCAGAACTCTATCTTCGTAATCGTCTTCAAGCACCTACATATAACAAATGCTTATTAAGTTCCCGTGTTTGAGAGAGAACATTATTAGAATCAACCGATAACTCTGTTGGTTAAGATTAATCATGGTGAAATTCAATCAGAATGAAAAGATGATTAACAATATAGAACCCTAATCAACAGACAATGTAAGGGCGTAATAGCTGACCTTGAGGAAGCGATTCAGAAAGGATTTCAATCAAATATATTGCAATCATCATCATCGACTTATCAAAAAACGCTAATTAGGTGGCTGATTTATCACTTTCAGCATGGAAAGTGTTCATTACAGACGAACGTTTTGTAATCAATCGAATTTGTAATACGTTCAATCAATAGTGAATTGTTTTGTTATGATGACATCATCAGAAATATGGAGAACGATCCAAGGGTTGAAATCAATCAAGGAAACCCAATAAATGGTCCTGATTGTTGAAGGTGACATCATCAGGTTTCTGTTTTAATATATATATATATATATATATATATATATATATATATATATATATATAAAGATTCCTTTCCTTTATTACCCTTGGATACTTTGAGTAAATTGCATGAATGGTCGCTGGTCCACGTGTCAAATTGCACGTTCAGTCCCTATTTTTAAAAATTAACTCGAACAGTCTCTCATGTATTTAAATATTATCCGCCCAGATCCATGTTCGAATCCAATTGCCATGTCCACTTTTTATTTAATTGCTTTCCTTTATTACCCTTGGAGGTGCCCCTTCTTCTTATTACCCCCGCCCAGTCTCTATTGTCGTTAAATGTTAGTTTTCTCTGTTTGGGTGCCCCACGTGCCTTCCACGCCGGGGTATTTTTGTCATTTCATGTCGTGTGCCCCTATTAGAGTCGTTTCCCCTCCCATGCTTTCATTTATCTTCGTTGTTCTTCTTCCTGTAACGCCCTGATTCTCAGGTATTGTTTAATTATGAATTTCTTTAACTTTGAGGTCTACTCGACGAGTTGGTTGTTCTACTCGCCGAGTAGCAGCGGGTTGGGGACGCGTATTTAGTGGCCTACTCGCCGAGTCCATGAAGGGACTCGATGAGTAGGAGCTGGCAAATGAAACCCTAAATCCCGGGGTTTTGCACCCTATTTAAAGAAGCATAAGCCTCCTTTGGCCTCTTTGCAGTCCATTGAGAGTCCAGAAGAACCCTAACTCGAGTGTGTGTGTTTTCTTTGGAAATCTTTAGCTTGGAGGAAGATTGTTGGTGAGGGAATCTCTTGGGAATCAAGCTAGTTGAAGCAATAGCTGGTGGGTTTCAAGTTCTGCATCAGAAAGGGCTCTTTGGAAGGTATTAAATCGTTTCTCCCTTGGCTCATTTTCTCCTAAACCCTTCTGTGCATAAGTTTAGGACATGATTCTTGTGTCTAAGCCAAGATCTGAAGTTGTAACCTCAGATCTGGACTCTCCTTGGCTTCTAGATTCATAAAGCCATCAACCTTGTCTAGTATGAGCCTTCTCTCAAGGATGTGACTTCATTGCAAGCTTAGATGTGCCATCTTAGGGTCTTAAAGCCTTACATGCACGTAAAGTTTGCAACTTTACATGATAAGCATGCCTAAGGAAGTTGGATCTGCAATTTGGGGCCTTGGCATGGCTTAGAAAGTGTCTGCATGGAAAAAAGGTTGAAGAGGCTCGGCGAGTCGCATAGTCGACTCGGCGAGTCATATGAAGATAGGCATGAACTCGGCGAGTTGGAAGAACAACTCGGCGAGGCCGTTGGAGATTGCCATAGACTCGACGAGTTGTATGAACAACTCGGCGAGTCGGATGAGGATTTCCCAAGTTACGTATGGGCGTGTAACCGTAATGTTGTAAGAAGGAAACTCGACGAGTGGCCTTAGGGTCCCGATCGTAAACCGAAGGAACTCGACGAGTCACTCAGGTGACTCGGCGAGTGGGTTAGTACTTCAAGGAACTCGGCGAGTAGCCGAGGGTACTCGGCGAGTCAAGGTCAACATGGACTGTTGACCTTGACTGATAACTTTGACTTTAACCAGAGTTTGATTAGTTGTCTTACGGGGTACCTTGAAAGGTTGGGGACTTATGGGTATGTTTATACTATGGTAACAGGTGGTGGAATTTGTGGCAGTGATCCGAGGGTTGAAGTTTATCTACCGAGTCGACATCTGCAAGGTGAGTTATCCTCACTATATCGATAGGGTCTAAGGCACCAAGGCCGACCCTTTAGTTGTTATTGTATGGTATGCTACATGTGGTCGTGGTCTGTTAGATCGGAATCAGGATAGACAGTATGTTATGCTCTTATGATCCGTAGGGATTGATATGTTAGTGACATGTTAGGTCAGTGCTCTAGTTATGAGAGATTGCTATGTTTGGTGATCAGTGAGATAGATATGTTTGATGTTTGTATATGCCAATATATGTTAGTTATGCGCACATGGTTATTTGCTTATCGCTTGGGTTGAGGCGGTCCTGCTTTGTGCTGAAGGCCAACACACCCTATGAGCGGTCCGGGGAGACTGTAGGCCCACATGGCGGTCCAGTCATGCCGAAGGCTCGGTATAGATTCAGTTAGACTGTAGGCCCTGTAGGGCGGTCCAGTCAGGACGATGGCCAAGTATGCGTGTTGATTGATTGATTATTACGGATATGGGATTATCTGTGTGGTATTGGTATTTTGGGGGCAGCTCACTAAGCCCTCGGGCTTACAGTTTTCAGTTTATTGTTTCAGGTACTTCAGGAGATCATGGCAAGGCGAAGGCGTGACCGTACCGCTCCTCATCCTTATGATCTGGCTTTTGGGACACTCTGATTGAATAATGATTTGAAAACATTTTTGTAAACAATACTATTGGGTTTTATTTATGATTGAAAAAGTTCAAATTTGGCGTAAAATTTTTGGATGTTACAAGTTGGTATCAGAGCCTTGGTTTGAGTGAATTGGGGGAAACACACGTGTGAACCCAGTCTCAAATCAAGGAACTTTTCGGAATAAATTCTAAAATGGTTTTCAAAAATAAAGGATGGAGGATGCAGAGGGTACGATCAGTCGGAGCCTGTAAGTAAACCCCAAAATACCATACAGTTATTGATATTATGATATGTTAGTACAGTATGCTTGTGCTAGGCTAGGGATCTTCAGGAATCGCATGATAGACTTGCCTGATTATATGATGCCTACTAGCCTAGGGTTTCTTGTATATGGAATTGACATCATTACTGTAGTCGTCAGTATAGGCATCACGGTTGCGCGTAATCAAGATCTTATAGCCTGAGAATGTTTGATTCAGTCTTCAGATAGGATTGGATATTCGAAAGTCCATTGGGTCCAGTGTTATGTGCGACTAGCCTGCACTAGCACTGCAGGGGTTGATGAAAGTTTCATGGATGTGTGGGTTATGAGGAGCTGTGAGATCAGTTGTGAGATAGGCGATGTTCCCTAGGAGTAAGGGTTGAGTGCATATTATGTTGATGATAGTGTTAGGGTGTTGTGGTGATACTTGAGACAAATATGGGTAGGTGTGGAAGGTAGTATGGGCCCGTACTACTGAAAGCACATGACCCATACGCATAGCAAGGAAGTCACAACCCCTAGGGTTTGTGGGTTTTGATCTCCCGATATTATGTTATTTATCTGATGACTTGAGTACATTTTTCAGTATGGTGGTGACGAGACGTTTTGCTGCTGGGTCCGGATCAAGATCCGGATCCGGATCAAGATCCGGATCCGGATCAGGGGCAGGGTCGGGAGACGGAGGGTCGGAGGTGCCGGTAGCACCTGAGCCCGTGGTGCAGATAGGGACAGAGGAGTTGGATGCCAAGATCCAGGAGATTCTGCACGATGAGATTGCTGCAGCGTTCCGAGCGCAGCTGCTAGAGATGTTTGGGTCGATTAAGACCGCGATGGTTGAGTACTTTGATGAGCGATATGCAGCTCTAGCAGAGACAGTTGCCGCTGCAGCCACATCGGCTGTAACCGCGGTAGGGTTGGAGGAGGAGCCGGCAGGGCTTTCCAGTACTGGGACTTCGATAACACGAAGCCCCCGACGTTTGATGGTACACAGGATGCGATCAGGGCTATGAGGTGGTTATCTGACGTGGAGGGATGTTTCTTCACGTGTTCATGTCCTGCTGACCAGAAGGTCAGGTGTGCCCTGAACCTACTGAGGATTGGGGAAAAGGACTGGTGGAGTTTGACGACAGGGTCGTACACTGATGATCAGTGAGCTGCTGTTACTTGGGAGCAGTTCGGGGATATGTTCCGCACCCGCTACGTTCCACGCGTTGAGCGGGAGCGGCTTGCTCAGGAGTTTTTGACATTGAGACAGGGTGGGGAGTCAGTGATGGAGATCACTCGTATGTTCACGGAGAGGGCTATGTTCTGCCCGGAGTTTGCTTCAGAGCAGTCTTAGATGACTCGTTATCTGAGTATGCTCAAGACTGATATTCGACAGTTTGTTGCTACGCAACGTTGTGAGACTCTTTTGGATCTTCAGGAAGCCGCGAGGCGGCGCGAGTTGGAGATAGAGCTGCAGTTGAAGGAGCTGCGTCAGGTTCTGGCACAGTCTCAACCGACACCTAAGCGGTCCAAGACCGCTGATACTCGGACCGGGGGTCAACAGAGCCGCACTTGTGGAAAGTGTGGCAGGGGTCATTCTGGGATTTGTCGAGCAGGAGGTGGTTGCCACAAATGTGGCAAGGAGGGGCACTATGCCAAAGACTGTCGCCAGTCCGCCCTTCCAGCAGATATGAGGATTTGTTATCATTGTCATCAGGTTGGTCACGTGAAGACCAACTGCCCGCAGCTCGCCGCCAAGCCGGCGCAGGGATCCGCACCAGCTACTTTGAGGATTGGGGATGAGAGGCCAGTCAAGGTGGAGCCTCCAAAGGCTCAGGGGCGCGCCTTCCAGCTCACGGCCGAGGAGGCCAAGGCAGCACCGGATGTGGTTGCTGGTATGTTTCTATTTTCTGTTTCAGTTATTTTATCTATGTTGTGCTTATCGTTGGTACCTGTGTTTAGGTACGTTTTTAGTAAACTCTTTGCGTGCACTGGTTTTATTCGACTCGGGGGCGAGTCGGTCGTTTGTATCTCAGACTTTCAGTAGAGAGTTCAGTGTGTCGGTAGATGAGCCTGAGTGTCCATTGCGAGTTTCGATCGCCAACGAGCACGGGATTTCTGCTTCTTCGGTTTACCGGGGATGCGAGCTGGAGATTTTCGAGGTATCATTCCCGATAGATTTGATTCCTATTCCCATGGGGGAAGTATGTGTGATCGTAGGGATGGACTGGCTCAGCCGGGTTGGCGTCATGATCGACTGTGAGGGGCAGATAGTAGTAGTTCGAACCCCAAGTGGGGGATAACTGGTGGTATATGGTGAGGGCACCAGAGTAGGATCAGGGTTTTGTTCGGCCGCCAGGGCTCGGCAGTATATTCATCACGGATGTACAGGTTATTTAGCGTGTGTGGTGGACACGCGGGTCAGGGATCAGACTTCAGTTTCAGAGGTCCCGGTGGTTAGAGAGTTTGCTGACGTGTTTCCAGAGGAGTTACCTGGAGTGCCTCCGGAGAGGCAGGTGGAGTTTAGGATTGATCTGGTGCTGGGTGCGGCCCCTATCGCTATGGCGCCGTACCGACTGGCACCGCCAAAGATGCAGGAGTTATCATCTCAGTTGCTCGAGCTGCTGGGTAAGCAGTTTATTCGTCCGAGTAGTTCCCCATGGGGAGCACCGATCATCTTCATCGGGAAGAAGGACGGTTCGCACATGATGTGCATCGACTACAGGGAGTTGAACAAGCTAACGGTGAAGAACCGTTATCCATTCCCAAGGATAGATGATCTTTTCGATCAGCTGCAGGGTGCATCTTGGTTTTCCAAGATCGACTTGAGATCCGGGTATCACCAGGTCAGGGTGAGGGAGGAAGACGTGGAGAAGACCGCGTTTCGGACTCGTTATGGTCATTACGAGTTCGTGGGGATGCCGTTTGGGCTCACCAACGCGCCGGCAGTGTTCATGGATTTGTTGAATCGGGTCTGCAGACCGATGCTCGATCGCTCGGTCATTGTGTTCATAGATGATATCTTGGTGTATTCCAAGACCCGAGAGCAGCACGAGGAGCACCTCAGGGAGCTGCTGGAGATTCTGCGACGAGAACGGTTGTATGCCAAGTTCTCGAAGTGTGAGTTTTGGTTACGAGAGGTCCAGTTTCTCGGACATCTCGTTAACCAGGAGGGGATTTTGGTCGACCCGGCCAAAGTCGAGGCGGTTATGCAGTGGGAGATTCCGAAATCTCCCTCAGACATCAGGAGTTTCTTGGGATTAGCAGGGTACTACCGGAGATTCATTCGAGATTTTTCCAAGATTGCAGTACCCCTCACTCGTCTAACGAGGAAGGGGGTGGATTTCTGGTGGGGCCCTGAGCATCAGAGGGCATTTGAGACCCTCCGGCGATGTTTATGTGAGGCGCCAGTGTTGACGCTCCCCGAGGGAGTCGAGGATTTCGTAGTATTTTGTGATGCGTCCATCACAGGTCTAGGGACGATCCTCATGCAGAGGGGATGGGTGATAGCCTATGCATCGCGGCAGCTGAAGCCGCATAAGACGAGATACCCTACGCACGATCTTGAGTTGGGAGCGGTGGTATTCGCTCTCAAGATTTGGAGGCATTATCTGTACGGGGTCCGATGTACTATATACACGGACCACAAGAGTTTGAGGCACATCATGGATCAGCCGAACCTGAATATGAGGCAGCGCAGGTGGCTGGATGTAGTCAAGGACTATGATTGCGAGATCCTTTACCATCCTGGTAAAGCGAATGTGGTTGCGGACGCTTTGAGCCGCAAGTCAGCTGGGTCTACTACCCCAACAAGGTGTATGAGGATAGCGGTGGATTCCCCGCTTGTGAGTTTGATTAGGGATGCTCAGGTTGAGGGCATGAGACCAGAGAACTGGAAGTTAGAGCGGATTAAGGGTGAGAGCGCCCAGTTTGTTCAGGATAGCCGCAGATTATTGACCCGACTCAGATGGGTTTGGGTTCCGATGTCCGGAGGGGTCCGGCAGACAGTGATGGAGGAGGCTCATAAGTCTCACTTTTCTATACACCCGAGGGCCACCAAAATGTACCGGGATTTGAGTTTGAGCTACTGGTGGCCGTGCATGAAGCGAGAAATCGCTTGGTACGTCGAGAGGTGCTTGACCTGTAGGATGGTCAAGGCCGAGCACCAGAGGCCGCATGGTAAGCTGCAGCCCCTGGAGATTCCCATGTGGAAATGGGAATAGATCACGATGGACTTCATTACCAAGTTGCCGAGAACGACGAAGGGGTTTGATGCTATATGGGTCATCATGGATCGGTTGACCAAGAGTGCCCATTTCTTGGCCATTCAGGAGAGTTCGTCGGCCGAGAGATTGGCCGATATGTACGTCAGCGAGATTGTCTCTCGCCATGGGGTTCTAGTCTCCATTGTTTCCGATCGGGATGTTAGGTTTACTTCCCGTTTTTGGCAGAAGTTCCATGAGGAACTGGGTACGCGGCTGCACTTTAGTACAACGTTCCATCCGCAGACCGATGGACAGAGTGAGCGAACCATTCAGACCCTCGAAGATATGTTGAGGGCGTGCATCATTGACTTTGGTGGGAGTTGGGATTCCCATCTACCGCTTGCAGAGTTCGCCTACAATAACAGCTATCATTCCAGTATTGGCGTCGCGCCTTTGGAGCTGTTGTATGGTTGGAGATGTAGAACCCCGGTCTGTTGGGGTGAGGTTGGACACAGAGTGATGGGTCGGACGGAGGTAGTCTTGCAGACTACCGAAAAGATCCAACAGATCAGACAGCGGCTGCAGACCGCTCAGAGTCGGCAAAAGAGTTACGCTGATAGACGACGATCGGATTTAGAGTTTCAGGTTGATGACATGGTACTTCTGAAGGTCTCGCCCTGGAAGGGTGTGATCCTCTTCAGGAAGAGGGGAAAATTGGGTCCCCGCTATATTGGGCCATTCAGGATCATTGCCAAGGTTGGCAGAGTGGCTTATAGGCTAGAGCTACCTGAGGAGCTCAGCCGAATTCATAGCACGTTCCATGTTTCGCAATTGCAAAAGTGTATTATGGATCAGGAGGCAGTAGTATCGCTGGATGATATTCAGGTCGATGAGCGTCTGAATTACGTGGAGAGGCCTGTAGCCATCTTGGAAAGGAAGAAGAAGATTTTGCGGAATAAAGAAATACCTTTGGTAAAAGTGTAGTGGGAGCATCGGAGAGGATCCGAGTGGACGTGGGAGCCGGAGGCGGAAATGCGGGAGCATTACCCGACGTTTTTTATTCCAGCAGACTTCGAGGGCGAAGTCTAGTTCAAGTGGGGGAGAATTGTAACGCCCCGATTCTCAGGTATTGTTTAATTATGAATTTCTTTAATTTTGAGGTCTACTCGACGAGTTGGTTGTTCTACTCGTCGAGTAGCAGCGGGTTGGGGACGCGTATTTAGTGGCGTACTCGCCGAGTCCATGAAGGGACTCGACGAGTAGGAGCTAGCAGATGAAACCCTAAATCCCGGGTTTTTGCACCCTATTTAAAGAAGCATAAGCCTCCTTTGGCCTCTTTGCATTCCATTGAGAGTCCAGAAGAACCCTAACTCGAGTGTGTGTGTTTTCTTTGGAAATCTTTAGCTTGGAGGAAGATTGTTGGTGAGGGAATCTCTTGGGAAGCAAGCTAGTTGAAGCAATAGTTGGTGGGTTTCAAGTTCTGCATCAGAAAGGGCTCTTTGGAAGGTATTAAATCGTTTCTCCCTTGTCTAATTTTCTCCTAAACCCTTTTGTGCATAAGTTTAGGAAAGGATTCTTGTGTCTAAGCCAAGATCTGAAGTTGTAACCTCAGATCTGGACTCTCCTTGGCTTCTAGATTCATAAAGCCATCAGCCTTGTCTAGTATGAGCCTTCTCTCAAGGATGCGACTTCATTGCAAGCTTAGATGTGCCATCTTAGGGTCTTAAAGCCTTACATGCACGTAAAGTTTGCAACTTTACGTGATAAGCATGCCTAAGGAAGTTGGATCTACAATTTGAGGCCTTGGCATGGCTTAGAAAGTGTCTGCATGGAAAAAGGGCTGAAGAGGCTCGGCGAGTCGCATAGTCGACTCGGCGAGTCATATGAAGATAGGCATGAACTCGGCGAGTTGGAAGAACAACTCGGCGAGGCCGTTGGAGATTGCCATAGACTCGACGAGTTGTATGAACAACTCGGCGAGTCGGATGAGGATTTCCCAAGTTATGTATGCGCGTGAAACCGTCGAGTTGCAAGAAGGAAACTCGACGAGTGGCCTTAGGGTCCCGATCGTAAACCGAAGGAACTCGACGAGTCACTCAGGTGACTCGGCGAGTGGGTTAGTACTTCAAGGAACTCGGCGAGTAGCCGAGGGTACTCGGCGAGTCAAGGTCAACATGGATTGTTGACCTTGACTGATAACTTTGACTTTAACCAGAGTTTGATTAGTTGTCTTACGGGGTACCTTGAAAGGTTGGGGACTTATGGGTATGTTTATACTATGGTAACAGGTGGTAGAATTTGTGGCAGTGATCCGAGGGTTGAAGTTTATCTACCGAGTCGACATCTGCAAGGTGAGTTATCCTCACTATATCGATAGGGTCTAAGGCACCAAGGTCGGCCCTTTAGTTGTTATTGTATGGTATGCTACATGTGGTCGTGGTCTGTTAGATCGGAATCAGGATAGACAGTATGTTATGCTCTTATGATCCGTAGGGATTGATATGTTAGTGACATGTTAGGTCAGTGCTCTAGTTATGAGAGATTGCTATGTTTGGTGATCAGTGAGATAGATATGTTTGATGTTTGTATATGCCAATATATGTTAGTTATGCGCACATGGTTATTTGCTTATTGCTTGGGTTGAGGCGGTCCTGCTTTGTGCTGAAGGCCAACACACCCTATGAGCGGTCTGGGGAGACTGTAGGCCCACGTGGCGGTCCAGTCATGCCGAAGGCTCGGTATACATTCAGTTAGACTGTACGCCCTGTAGGGCGGTCCAGTCAGGCCGATGGCCCAGTATGCGTGTTGATTGATTGATTATTACGGATATGGGATTATCTGTGTGGTATTGGTATTTTGGGGGTAGCTCACTAAGCCCTCGGGCTTACAGTTTTCAGTTTATTGTTTCAGGTACTTCAGGAGATCATGGCAAGGCGAAGGCGTGACCGTACCGCTCCTCATCCTTATGATCTGGCTTTTGGGACACTCTGATTGAATAATGATTTGAAAACATTTTTGTAAACAATACTATTGAGTTTTATTTATGATTGAAAAAGTTTAAATTTGGCGTAAAATTTTTGGATGTTACACTTCCCCATTATGTTTTCCCCCTTTTGTTCTTCGATTAGCCTTCTCCAACCAACAAAAATGGCCATTAGATGCAATTGTGGAGCTGTAGCTGTGATTCGTACCTCATAAAGCAAGAACAACCCTGGAAAACGTTACTATGCTTGTTCTAACCCTGTTAATTTCGATTTCTTGATAAATATAACCTAATATCCTATTTTCTATAAATTTTAGCATTGTTTAATGTTTCTATACTTAATTTGCATGCTCGTGGTTGCAAGTTCATTAGTTGGGTGGTGGAGGATCATAAATGTGCTTGTATGAACATTTGGATGAAGCTTGAACAACAAAATCTGAAACTGAAGTTGTATCTAGTTATTACTTGGTTTTTGTTTGTGTCAATTCTAGTGTACAAAGTGTAGGATAAGTTATCAGATACGTTTACCTTTTAGTTGTATCGGAGAATATCAGTTTGCAAGTTGTATTGGATGTATCAGTTTGCAAGTTAATGAAAATGGGTGTTTTTTTTGGTAATTGCCAAACATGAATTCATACCAAAACAACAATTTATATCATACCATTAAGTCATCAAACCATTACAAACATGTATTCATACCAAAACAACAATTTATATCATACCATTAAGTCATCAAACCATTACAAACATGCATTCATACATTAACAACCTAATTAATCATTAATTCATTCAAACCATTACAAACATTCATCCATTCAACATAGTTTGAAGTACATTACCATCATAGTTAAAGAAGTAGCACAACATTAGTTCAAATTGAAATTACAAACCCAGAAGACATGAAAGAACATTGTTTCAAGTACATCAAAAGCATTAGCCAACCAAAAGACATGAAAGTAATACACAAACACTAAACCATCATAATTTTCCCCTTGTTCACAGCACCTGAATTTTTTCCCACACCAACATTCTATCCTACATCACTACCACTGGCTTGTGATCCTCCTACTGCCTGCCCCTTGCAGCTCCTACCATTATGCCCAACATTTCCACACTTTGAACATCTAACTATTTTGGTCCCTCTAGCACTCTCATCTTCAGTACCAGATCTTCTTCTTTTCTTTTTTGGCCTACCAATAGGCACATGATGTTTTGGTGGTAGACTTTTTTTCCCATATCATCCTCCCATTAATTGGTTCAATTTTAAAGGCATAAATATCTTGCCATGTCTTCAACCAGTATGCAGGGTGAACCCATGTTTCAGGTATCCCAACATTCTAATTATTTCTCCTCATATCCCATATAGCTGCAATTGTGTGCTTGCATGGCATGCCAGTAACCTCCCACTTGTTACATGAGCATATATGTTGTTTTATGTCAACTAAACATTGCTCCACACCTTCACCACCTATAACACGATACTTCCTATTTCCACAAAACACAGCCCTATAGTTGTAACGTCTGTTCCGGGTATCATTTAATTTTCAAGTTTTTAGGGTTTTGCACTGGGACTCGACGAGTTGGGGAGCACAACTCGACGAGTAGAGATCGATATTAGACGCGGGACTGAGGGCCTACTTGACGAGTTGGAAGGCCCCAACTCGACAAGTAGACACTGTAAAGAAAAACCCTAAATTTTAGGGGTTTGTACCCTATTTAAGGAACTTATGGGTCATTTGTGGCCTCTCTCATCGTCCTAACTGTCCAGAGAGAAACCCTAGCCGCGCTTTAGTGCCTTCTTGAGTGTGTGTGAGCTTTGGAGAGTGAATCTTGAGCTTTTTGGAAGGAACTTGAAGATTGAAGAAATTAAAGTGAGGAGAGGGCTTTAGATTAGACATCTACCTGATGTTAGCATCCATTTGGAGGTAAAAAGTTGCTACCTTGATCTCTATTTGCTTAGATCTCATCTTATGAAAGCATATGGTCACTTTTTGTGTAAAATGGTGTCATACTCGGGTTTGGACTTGTCAGGAGGATATGGCTCCAGATCTAGACACCTCTAGGTCTTTATGGACGTAAAGTTGTTCCCTTTACCTAGTCTAGGCCTTTTTCCATGCCCTAAACATTGTATGAACTTTAGTTTTAGTGATTTAGCCTTTTGAGGCCTTGCATGCACGTAAAGTTTGCAACTTTACGTGGTATTTCAGTCTTAAGGGACTGGATCTGTAGTTTGGAGGTTTGGAAGACTGGAAGGACTGATTATGTTAAGACAAGGGAAAAATCGACGGGTTGCCCTGGCGACTCGGCGAGTTGGAGCGGGTTTTCCCGTTTTCGGTCTTTATGGCTTTAGACGTTCTATTAGCTATGGATCTGAAGTTTAGACTTAATATCTTAAGCCATTAAGTCATTGGTTTGGAAGTTGGTGAACAACAAGCAAACGCCACGCGTTTACATGTGAACACTCAACGTTCGAACGTCGGGTGTCGTAGGAAGGAATGCCAGGCGTTCTGTGCAGAAGCCTTATGTGTAACGCCCCATTTCTGGTATGTGATTTAAATAAAGTAATTTTCATTTCTTAAGGGGTACTCGGCGAGTTAGTAGCCCGACTTGTCGAGTAGAGGCGGGATTTGCACGCGATTTAAGTTGGCGACTCGGCGAGTCCATATTCCCGGACTCGGCGAGTCTGCCAGTTTGGATGAAACCCTAATTACAAGGGTTTGCACCCTATTTAAACATCTTATATGCCCCAAGACCAGCCTCCCTCACCCACAAAGAGTCCCATACGAAACCCTAGCCGTTATTAAAGCATTTTTGGAGCATTTTCTCACTTGTGAAGGTTTTAGTGTATCTTGGGGATTTGGGGAAGAAGAGAGAAGAGAAGTATTCAAGGGGAGCAAGTAGATCCGGACTTCTAGTTGCATTTCAGTCCCCTTTGAGGTATCAAGCTCGAATCTTTGCTTATTATCAATTAGATCTCTTGAGAAGTTTGCTCTTGCTGATCTTGAGCCCTTTCTAGACTTTAAGGTCGAATTAAGAGTTAATATGATGAATGGACTTCAGATCTAAGCTTTCCAGAGCCTCTTAAGCTCAAGGTTGCCACCTTTATTGAGCCAAGTTTCCATTCCAAGCTTAGATCTCTTCCTTTAGCCTATTTTGGGTATTTGAGCTTCATTTTAGCATGCATGCACGTAAAGTTAGAAACTTTACGTGAAAAACCAGCCCTAGGAGCCCAAATCTATGAATGGAATGCACTGGATTCGAGCAGAATCGACTGTTTAGTAATGACATGCATGGGACTCGGCGAGTTGTTCTTCAGACTCGACGAGTCGAGTCGCGAGTCCCCGATTTTCCCCATTTGAGAGTTTAAGGTGGATTTAGTGAGTAGGTAATGGACTCGGTGAGTTAAGGCTCAGAACTAGTAGTGGAGGGACTCGACGAGTTGTTCATACAACTCGGCGAGTCAAGGACTGATCTCATTCATAGGATGAAGGAGGACTCGACGAGTTGTTCATACAACTCGGCGAGTCAGATGAAGATGAACTAGATGTTAGTATCGAAGAAGAACTCGTCGACCCTTTGCCAAACTCGACGAGTAGAAGCGGGTAGAGGATTCGAAAGGATGATAGGGACTCGGCGAGTTGGCGGCCCAACTCGGCGAGTCCGGTCAACTGAAAGTTGACTTTGAACAGGAAGTTGACTTTGACCAGGGTGTTGACTTTGACCAGGGGTAAAATAGTCATTTTACCTTGAGAGTAGTTATCAGTATCTGATTTAGTGTTTATGGGATTGTAGCCGGGGAGTTCCAGAGCAGTAGTCAGACAGTTTCAGATTTAGCATCTCAGCAGCCACCATTACGAGGTGAGTTTTCCTTCCAGTAGGAACGGGTCTACGGCCACAATGCCGGCCCGTTTAGTTAGCAGTAGTTCCGGACTTTGGTCCGATGCAGTAGTACAATATGCTTGATGTCTTTGTGATTCAGGCATGTTTATGTGTTAGTTAGTCCGGACCTCGGTCCGATGCAGTATGCAATATATGTGCTTATGTTATATGCTATGATTATGTTATGCTACGTTCAGTTAGTCCGGACTTCGGTCCGATGCAGGGGGCAAGGCCCCAGTTAGTCCGGAATTCGGTCCGATGTAGTTTCCGGACTTCGGTCCGATGCAGGGGGCAAGGCCCCGGTTAGTCCGGACTTCGGTCCGATGCAGGGGGCAAGGCCCCGGTTAGTCCGGACTTCGGTCCGATGCAGGGGGCAAGGCCCCAGTTAGTCCGGACTTCGGTCCGATGCAGTGGGCAAGGCCCAAGTTAGTCCGGATTTCGGTCCGATGCAGGGGGCAAGGCCCCAGTTTGTCTGGACTTCGGCCCGATGCAGTGGGCAAGGCCCAGTATGTGCTTTATATGTTATTGTATGGTATGTGGTAGTTTGGGGGAGCTCACTAAGCTTCGTGCTTACAGTTTCAGTTTTGGTTTTAGGTACTCAGTTTTCAAAAGAGGAGCTCGGGAAGATTGCAGTGCACACACCGTTTGTTCAGCCTGGGATGTTTATACTCTGATATACTTGACAGTTATTATAATATTTTGAGATACATTGCTTATGATTTTAATATGAGGTTTATTGACTATGGTTTTTATTATTAAATTAAACGAAATTTTCAGACTGTGTTTTTGGGATGTTACAAGTTGGTATCAGAGCCTTGGTTTGAGGGATTCGGGCACACTTTCGGGTGTGTCTGAACTCAAACTAAGGAAGTGGTATAAATTTTTCAAAAGAAAAGAGTTTTAGAAAAGCGAAAAGAATTTTTTAGAAAGAAAAGAACTTTGAAAAGAAAAAAGGGTGTGGTGCATGCAATCAGCCGAGCTCAAGTAAGTACTCCCAAATTACCCATGCAAGTTTATGTTATGATTATCAGTTTCAGTTTCAGTAGAACATCATGCTAGAATAGGACTAAGGATCTAGGAGGATGCCTTATGTGCCTGCTATATGTGTTCCGACTTTATGAGAATTGCATGCTAGTATTGAGTAGACAGTAGTAGGATAGCCTGTTTAGGTTATGCCTGAAAGTATGAGCTTAACATTGTATGCTAGTATAGTTTCTTGTTATGAGGATAGATTTGCCTGAGTAGTTTCCTGTGTCTGAATGCTGCTTGCTTTGTGCTTGGTGGGACTCTAAGTGATGGGAGTTAGCCATTAGGTGAATATGTCACGTCACATGTGATCAGGGTTGAATAATCTCAGAGTGCTAGATTGGGCCGTATTGCGCAGCTCTCGTCTAAGTCTAACCGTTGTAGGGACGAGTCTTTTACTCAAAGGATTATCTGAGCCTCGTCACATGTGATGGTATTCAGGTGATGACTAATTGGCATTACAAGGAGGCCTTCAGCAGCTGAGGACTAGTTTGGGTAGAGTCAGAGATTTCCCTAGGGCAAGCCTAGGATGAGATTAGCATGAGAACATCAGTGGTAGTAGAAGGGACTTGGTGGAGTCAAGGCAGTTCTTGAGGAAAGTACGGATAGATGTGGAAGGTAGTATGGGCCCGTACCACTGAAAGCAGAGGATTCGTACTCGAATCAAGGAAGGATGAGATGAAACCAGGGAACTTGTAGTGTGTGAAATCCCTCGAGTTTGGATGAGTATTGTGATGTTAGTGATGGTATATTGCCAAGTATAGTGATGCTATGTGGTAGACCAAATGGTAGTTCTGGTGTCGACGAGGGATCAGGCTCGGACTCAGTAGCCGAGCAGCTCGATGATCCGATGAGGGAGTTCATTCCATATGAGATTATACGCATTATCATCGACCAGACTCATGTGATCCTCAGTATGATCAAGGAGGGCATTATAGAGATTTGTGATGAGAGGCCGAGCGCTTTCTGCACTGAGGTTGCAGACATGATAGGGACCCGTACGTTGATGTTTCGGAAATTCAGAGTTCGTGAAGCTTCAGATTGTCATGGGGGTTAGGGACCCCATTGTTAGCAGCAGATGAGTGGCATATGTCGCCAACATTTTTCGTACCAGACGTCTCGAAAGGAGACAAGATCCGACTTGCTTCCTGTTTCCTGAGGGACAGAGCACGAGATTGATAGGAAGAGGTTGGTAGTGAGTGGAGTGATGAAGCAGTTGATGCTATGTCATTGGATGATTTTTTTGACTAGATTCTGGGCAGAGTGTGCCCAGGCGATTGAGGCGCAGCAGTTGGCGCAAGAGTTGTTAGATCTCCACCAGACGACTGAGACTGTGGCAGAGATCACTACCAAGTCTCGAGAAAGAGCTTATATGGTACCGCAGTATGCAGCATATGAGGAAATGAAGAAGGTAAGTTATCAGAACATACTGTAGAATGATAGCAGGGAGATCATGAGTATATCGGGGCGCAAGACCCTGAATGATATGACTTCTTGAGCTTGAGAACGAGATATGGACTTGGAGCACATTGGTAAGAGGGATTAGATCAGTTGCTTATGTTGAGGGGTATCGGGAGGAGACCCTAGAATTTGGATCAGCCTTTGAGAGACCAGCAGGGTTAGATTCAGTACAGCACTTGCGGGAAACTGCACAAGGGAGCCTTTCATTCCAAGGGTTTGAGTAAGTGTGACTCTGGGTGATCCTCTATCTGTGTTTGAAATATACTCCCAAGAGATGTCACATGCCAATTGCATACCTTGGATTCTAGAATGATAGTTGAGGACGTCCCGTGTAGAGCAGGTTACTTCGGATGCAGTAACTGTAGCAAGTACGAGTAAGACTCGGTAGTATCTCACTACCTTTGGGAAGGTGTAGTTCGGGTATAGATCGGTTATATTCCAGCACGAGGAGCACCTGAGGGAGGTGCTACAGACTTTGAGAAGGGAGAGACTTTTTGCAAGGTACTCCAAATGTGAGTTCTGGTTGTGCGAGGTGCAATTTCTTGGGTACCTTGTCAATCAGAAGGGTATTCTAGTCGTTCCGGCTAAGGTAGAGGCCGTGATACAGTGGGAGTTTCCGAGGTCTCCAATTGAGATTCGTAGCTTCCTGGGTCTAGTAGGTTATCACCGGAAATGTATTCAGATTCTTGGAAGTGGTGTGATCTTTTGGATTGGTTAGTAGTGACACACTAGCAATGGCAAACATGGTTTTCAGCAGACTGGGCATAGAATGGTAAGAAGGATTGAGGATCCTTCCAGCATTGTGTGCTGTAAGACGTCAGTTGAATCAAAGTGGGGGAGAATCATCCAAGGATTCAGAAGTAGGAGCAATTTTGAAACTGGGATAAGTTTCGCATCCTTATCAGAAAGGAAGACAGTCCAGACAGATGTGTGGTTTGAGGATAGTGTGAGATGGAAGTTTGGAAAAACTTGCCAGTAAGGAGATCGCATTCCCGTAATGTTTGCCAGCAAGCCTTAGGGAATCAGGTTGGGGATTCCAATCAGGACATGGGTTCAGTCTTGAATGATAGGTCGTATGTATACTCGTCGTCGGATGTGTTCGGATCAGTAACCAACGAATGAGATAGTGTTAGAGTGTTGTAAGTCTGCGGCTGTAGCCGTAGCATTCACTAGCAGCCAGACAGTGTTAGAATGTTGTAAGTCTGCGGGTGTAGCCGTAGCGTTCCCTAGCAGCCAGATAGTGTCAGAGTGTTGTAAGTCTGCGGATGTAGCCGTAGCATTCACTAGCAGTTAGGTAGTGCTAGAGTGTTGTAAGACTGCATGCGTAGCCGTGGAATACACTTGGCTGGTAGACAACATGAGCGCGTTGTTAGGACGCGGAAGGAACATTAGCCCCCCAGTTCGGGCGTAGCAGTAAGGATATGGAAATCCACGAAGTGGATTTCGGAATTGTCTGGATGGATTAGACCTAGTTGAGCCAGTGATAAGACTGTAGGAATGCCACTACAGTTTTGAGATCGAGGAAGCAACGGATTGCTTCAGGTTACTTGTTATATAAGGCTACAATTGGTCATGTAGCAATCGCATTTAGCTGTGGGTTGGTAACCTCAGGATTCGACGTGTGGAATCGATCAGTTAGATCAGAAGGCCGCTAGGTCCACAGTGACAAGATAACTAGTAGTTGTTTGTTTCAGAGAAGGATTTCGTTTAGAAGTTGTGTGAGGCGACTAAGTAGGGAGTCCTTGGGGCTCCGTAGTCGGGCGGGAACCCGGTATTTCAGATGACTGACGAATGAATTGAGACCAGGAAGGTCTCGATAGATGTTGGAAAATAGCCATGTAGCAGCATGCTGTTTCAGGCAGTTCAGTGTTTCAGGCACTTCAGTGTTCAGGCAGTTCAGTGTTTCGGGCAGTTCAGTGTTTAGCCAGTTCAGTGTTTCAGGCAGTTCAGTGTTCAGGCAATTCAGTGTTTCGGGCAGTTCAGTGTTCAGGCAGTTCAGTGTTTCAGGCAGTTCAGTGTTCAGGCAGTTCAGTGTTTCGGGCAGTTCAATGTTCAGGCAGTTCAGTGTTTCAGGCAGTTCAGTGTTCAGGTAGTTCAGTGTTTCGGGCAGTTCAGTGTTCAGGCAGTTCAGTGTTTTAGGCAGTTCAGTGTTCAGGCAGTTCAGTGTTTTCAGGCAGATCAGTGTTTCAGACAGTTTTGGGTCTCCAGCAGTAATGGTATTTGAGGACCTCAATGTATGATAAGCGTAACAGATTGCTGAATAATGCTTAGTCACCCCCCTCCCCCCCCCCCCCCCCGCGGGGTTCATCTATAATGATTCAGTAGGAGTGGTCTGTTAGGGATTCAGATCATCTAGAGACAACAAATTTCAGACAGAGTACATGTAATCTTGTTGCGAGGAATTAGTTCGCCTGCCGATGTTAGGGCTTTTTGATGATTGGTCAGGATCAGGTAGGCATAGTTCGTGAGATTTTTGGCAGCGCAAGTGGAATCTGGTAGAGACTTTAGAGACAAGATAGGGGATTAAGGATCCCAGGACTTAGAGAGCCAGAGTGGCAAGGTAGACAGAGCAGTTTTAGTTAGCCGAAGTTCCTTCGGAAGTCGCTGAGAGCGACTGAGAGATGGAGTTTGAATTCAATAACTGATTGGAGTCTGATAGTCAAGGTAATGGCAGATTAGTTGGGACCGGGGTGGTCTCGGTTCGTCCGGAGAGCAGATCAGAGACAACAAAATCTTCGGACAGGGACAACAATAAGGGGGTGAGCCTCTAGGATGTCCAACATAAACACTCGAGGAGTACCGGAAGGATTGTTAGTTGAGTAAGTTGCGTCCTCAGGATTGACGGGATTGGAACGCACTCGAGGGTATTATTTGCATGGACTAGTTTAGCCGTAATGACCAGGAGGAAGGTCATTGGAAGTGGTCAGCAGGAGTTAGATTCATCAGGCAGGAAGGTTGAAACCAGATTGCAGGACAGTTGGCCGTAGCGAACTTCGAGGACGAAGTCTAGTTTAAGTGGGGGAGAGTTGTAACGCCCCATTTCTGGTATGTGATTTAAATAAAGTAATTTTCATTTCTTAAGGGGTACTCGATGAGTCAGTAGCCCGACTCGTCGAGTAGAGGCGGGATTTGCACGCGATATAAGTTGGCGACTCGGCGAGTCCATATTCCCGGACTCGGCGAGTCTGCCAGTCTGGATGAAACCCTAATTCCAAGGGTTTGCACCCTATTTAAACATCTTATGTGCCCCAAGACCAGCCTCCCTCACCCACAAAGAGTCCCATACGAAACCCTAGCCGTTCTTAAAGCATTTTTGGAGCATTTTCTCACTTGTGAAGGTTTTAGTGCATCTTGGGGATTTGGGGAAGAAGAGAGAAGAGAAGTATTCAAGGGGAGCAAGTAGATCCGGACTTCTGGTTTCATTTCAGTCCCCTTTGAGGTATCAAGCTCGAATCTTTGCTTATTATCAATTAGATCTCTTGAGAAGTTTGCTCTTGCTGATTTTGAGCCCTTTCTAGACTTTAAGGTCGAATTAAGAGTTAATATGATGAATGGACTTCAGATCTAAGCTTTCCAGAGCCTCTTAAGCTCAAGGTTGCCACCTTTATTGAGCCAAGTTTCCATTCCAAGCTTAGATCTCTTCATTTAGCCTATTTTGGGTATTTGAGCTTCATTTTAGCATGCATGCACGTAAAGTTAGAAACTTTACGTGAAAAACCAGCCCTAGGAGCCCAAATCTATGAATGGAATGCATTGGATTCGAGCAGAATCGACTGTTTAGTAATGACATGCATGGGACTCGGCGAGTTGTTCTTCAGACTCAATGAGTCGAGTCGCGAGTCCCCGATTTTCCCCATTTGAGAGTTTAAGGTGGATTCAATGAGTAGGTAATGGACTCGGTGAGTTAAGGCTCAGATCTAGTAGTGGAGGGACTCGACGAGTTGTTCATACAACTCGGCGAGTCAAGGACTGATCTCATTCATAGGATGAATGAGGACTCGACGAGTTGTTCATACAACTCGGCGAGTCAGATGAAGATGAACTAGATGTTAGTATCGGAGAAGAACTCGTCGAGCCTTTGCCAAACTCGACGAGTAGAAGCGGGTAGAGGATTAGAAAGGATGATAGGGACTCGGCGAGTTGGCGGCCCAACTCGGCGAGTCCGGTCAACTGAAAGTTGACTTTGAACATGAAGTTGACTTTGACCAGGGTGTTGACTTTGACCAGGGGTAAAATAGTCATTTTACCTTGAGAGTAGTTATCAGTATCTGATTTAGTGTTTATGGGATTTGTAGCCGGGGAGTTCCAGAGCAGTAGTCAGACAGTTTCAGATTTAGCATCTCAGCAGCCACCATTACGAGGTGAGTTTTCCTTCCAGTAGGAACGGGTCTACGGCCACAATGCCGGCCCGTTTAGTTAGCAGTAGTTCCGGACTTTGGTCCGATGCAGTAGTACAATATGCTTGATGTCTTTGTGATTCAGGCATGTTTATGTGTTAGTTAGTCCGGACCTCGGTCCGATGCAGTATGCAGTATATGTGCTTATGTTATATGCTATGATTATGTTATGCTACATTCAGTTAGTCCGGACTTCGGTCCGATGCAGGGGGCAAGACCCCAGTTAGTCTGGACTTCGGTCCGATGCAGTGGGCAAGGCCCAAGTTAGTCCAGATTTCGGTCCGATGCAGGGGGCAAGGCCCCAGTTAGTCCGGACTTCGGTCCGATGCAGTGGGCAAGGCCCAGTATGTGCTTTATATGTTATTGTATGGTATGTGGTAGTTTGGGGGAGCTCACTAAGCTTCGTGCTTACAGTTTCAGTTTTGGTTTCAGGTACTCAGTTTTCAAAAGAGGAGCTCGGGAAGATTGCAGTGCACACACCGTTTGTTCAGCCTGGGATGTTTATACTCTGATATACCTGACAGTTGTTATAATATTTTGAGATACATTGCTTGTGATTTTTATATGAGGTTTATTGACTATGGTTTTTATTATTAAATTAAACGAAATTTTCAGACTGTGTTTTTGGGATGTTACATTATGGGTCGATTTTGGGCCTTGGGCCATTAGGGGTTTTGAGCTTAGTTTAGTTGGGCTTGTATATAAAGGGCAAAATGGTCTTTTTCTCTCATCATGATGAGGAGTGGACTATACCATGGCTTTGGGTTAAACCCTAATTATTGATTGGGTTTGTTTCTGGTTTTGGTTTAGCGTGAGTAGCAATGTTCATCGCGGATCGAGTGTTGTTTCAATTATCATCAGTAGATGTGAGTTTTCTCACTATATCTATGGGTCGAAGGCACCAAGGCCGACCCATTATTTGTGATATAGGCTGTTAGCTATATTTGTGATATGTGTATGAAAGACCAGAATTTGGCCCCTCACAATTGTATGAAAGACCAGGATTTGGCCCCTGACAACTATATGAAAGACCAGGATCTGGCCCCTAGCAATTGTTTGAAAGACCAGGATCTGGCCCTTGGCAACTTTCTGTAAGACCGAGATTTGTCCCTCGACAGGAAATTGCTTGTAAGAATATGGTTTGACTCATATCATTATCTTATTTATGATTGGTATGTGGTTCTTTAGGGGAACTCACTAAGATTTTGCTTACAATTTGTGTTTATGTTTTCAGGTACTTCCGGTACTAAGGGTAAGGGCCCGACGTGATAACACAACATTCTCCCCTCACCATTTTCTCGCACTTGTTGATATTATTACTCTGATGATTTGACATTGTTATTATGTAATGGGTTTTGGAACAATATAAAGACTATATTACTTCTTTAAAAATGAAAATTTTTATCCTGGTTTTGGGTTGTTACAAGTGATCTATAGATTTGTATGTTTTGTCTGATGACTAGTTATATATTTATCTGTTGCCGGGTATATGTTATATGTTATGTATATGTCGACATGGTATGGTTGGGTTGAGGTAATACTGCTTTGTGTGGTAGCCAAAAAACCCCGGGATCAAGCCAGTCATAAGTTGTGGGCCTGTAGGGCAAGCCAGACTTATGCTGTGGGCTCGGGAGCAAACCGTGTATGAGTTGTGGGCCTGAAGGGCAAGCCAGACTCATACTGTGGGCTCAAGGGTAATCCAGTCTATTAGCTATGGACCCAATATATGTTGTTATATGTTGTGTATTGGTAGTTTAGGGGAATTCACTAAGCTTTGACTTAAAGTTTAAGTTTATTGTTTCAAGTACTTCAGATGATCGCGGGAAAACGAATGTGTGATCGTGCACATCTTCCTATTTTGTGATCTTGGGAAAACTCTGATTTTGAATAATACTTTTAAAACAATGACTCTTTATGTAAACAATGATTGGTTAATGATTGATTTTAAAATTTTAAAAATTTAAAATTTCTATGATTTTTGGAGTGTTACAATAACTATCATCATTATCATGCATTATCATGCATTCTTATTTATTTTTGTTCCCACACATTGTTTTTTACTCATTCCCATTCTTACAGAATAAGATTATAAAAAACACATTCTGACAGTGTAAGAATCGTAAAAAAAATCCATAATACCCTTATAAACAATTTAATTAGTGATAATGTATGATAATGATTATAGTTATGTGAGGTTGAACGTATTCATCTTATCAAACAACCTATTCTTTTAGTAGCTTTTATATATATATATATATATATATATATATATATATATGTCTCTGTGTGTGTGTTATATTATTACTCGATTATATTGAACAACTTGAATACATACACAGAAAATAAATCAAATAATTATATATTTATATCAAATATAACAAGTTTACATAAGTGTTATATGAACAACTAATTAGCAAAAAATTAACAAAAACTAAATAATTTCATGTATGATGAAAAAAAAATCGAAATAAACACATTAAAAGAATTCTCATTATAACAAACTATGACACATCTTGTCTCTTGATCAGACTTATCGTGCGCTACACTTAACAACATCACCGTGAGATTTTTTGAGATGTTGGAGTAGCTTCTTGTTGTTGTGTTGCATTTGCGAGATCATCTCACGCTTTTTAGAACATTCTACTAGACATTGTCATCATTATATTCCTAACATCTTTAAGTATTTAGAACAAGGCAAAACTTTTGTACAACACCATTTAAATTTTTAAAGGTAAATTATTACATAAAACAAGTGATTCATGAGTAAATTATACACACTATTTCTGTTCAAAAGCAAAAACTCTAATTTAAGAATCACGTGCTCTTAACAACGAACTTGGTGACCAAGAAAACAAGAATGCGAATAAAACTACGCCAATTAGAATAAAAAACACACATGGAAAACTTGAATCCCAAGTAAATACTTTGTGCAATAGTGCAAGTTATATGTATTCGAGAACCATCTATCAACTTGAACCCCAAGTAAATATCTTGCGAAAGTTGAGTATTCTAATTCTCTCTATCACAAAGCAACAAGTATCGGTATTTAAATTACTTGTAATAAGTTAGTTGCATGATTACCAATAAAGCCATATTAATAATCATGTCAAGTTTTTATTTAGGATTTTTCATTGTTTCTTGATGTTTTTTTTACCAAAAATACTAACTTGTTAAACTTTGACTATACCTTATGGCCTAAGGAACTAAAATATTTGATCAAACTTGGACTATAAATATGATCGTAAAGTTTTGCAGCTTCATCATCCACGCAATAATTAAAAAAAGAAAAAGCTACTTTAACGGATACATTATAGAACTTGTAGCAATTCGAACGGATTTATACAAAAAGAAAATTCATGCATATATTTTCAACTAAAAAAAGCAAAACTAGAAATGACAAATGGATAATATCAAACGTGCTCATAAAACATTTTACCTTTTTTTAATAAAAATATAAAATTATCATTACAATAATTTTTTTTCTAGAATAAAACAATTTAAAGTATCACACATTCATTTTAAATGATTTACGATTCAATCCATCAATTTAACTAGTTAACATTTACCAAATATTTTTATTTATGAATTTATTTGTTGTTATAGTTTATATTTATATTATCTTTAACTTGAAGATGTATCATGTTTTGGTCTTGCAACAAAATGTAGAGGGTTTAGTTTTATTAAAGACACAAATAATACTGTTAGGAGTGTTTGTTTGTTGTTTAAAAAAACCTAATTGACGAAACGTATACTCATATTAAATTGGAAATCGGTTTGAATAATAAAAAAATTAAATTATAATTGAATTTTCTACTTATAGAAAGAAATTTCAAATAAACAAATTGATATGTATATTTGACCTAAAATGCTTGAAAAATGGGAAGAAAATCACAAAAATTAAATGAAGAAAATTTTGATTTATTACAAGAATATTCAAATTTAATTAAATTGATATTACAATTTTAAAAGCAAAATTTAAAGATTGAAATGTAAAGATACTTGACACACTTCAAAATTGTACCCTATAAATACATGGGTTTATGGGTGGCGGTGTGGTTAGTCTATATGTGTTCTTGAATAAACCTTCGTCCTTCACTCAACCCAAAACTCGTCGAAAACCTCCTCAAAATCCCTAATCTCTCGCTATTTCGCTTTTACATTAATCTTCAACTATTTGAAACCCTAGAAGCAGGAAAAAGATTGTTTCTTGTTGCTTCCATTTCTTTATCTTTGTAACGAAACCCTAGTTCTTGTGAACCAAGATCGGTTTTGCTAGATATCCAAGCCTTCTCTACCGCAAAGGTATACTGGCTATTCGTGTATTCAATTCATTCGATTTGTTAATCTACTGATTTACATTAAGAGCTTGTAAGGAATCGGATTTGATGGTCTGAGGTTTTGCGTTAGGGTTTATTCTATAAGATTAGTGGATTTGCATCAATGGATGATCTGGAGAAGGCGGTACTCATCATCTTCGATGAATCGGGGACTGTTACATCTGTATTGAAGTCACAAGCAGTTACATTCTGTCAACAAATCAAAGATAATCCATCAATTTGTCGTATATGTATCGAACGATTGTGTTTCTCGAAACTCGTTCAAGTTCAGTTTTGGTGTTTACAATGTTTGCATGAAGTCTTGCGTTCTCGCTACTCTGGAATGAGCACAGAAGAGAAATCATTTGTTAGGACATCGGTTTTCTCCATGGCGTGCTATGAAACACTTGATAACAGCAATTCGGTTAAGGTTTTGGATGGTCCTTCTTATGTAAAGAATAAGCTCGCTCAGGTTTTGGTTACTCTGATCTACTATGAGTATCCATCAATCTGGTCTTCCATTTTCGTTGATTTTCTCCCTAATTTGAGCAAAGGTGGTTTAGTGATTGATATGTTCTGTCGTGTTCTAAATGCTCTGGACGATGAATTGATAAGCCAAGACTACCCACGAACACCAGAAGAGGGTGTGGTGTCAGGGAAGATCAAGGATGCAATGAGACAACAATGTGTCAATCAGATCGTTCATGCTTGGTATGACATTGTCTCCCTATACAAGAACACCGATTCTGAACTCTCTGCCTTTGTTCTCGACACCATGAGAAGATACATCTCATGGATTGAAATCGGTTTAGTGGCAAACAACACTTTCCTCCCTTTACTATTCGAACTAATATTAGTAGAAGGATTACCAGATCAACTCAGGTCTGCAGCTTCCGGTTGTGTTCTTGCTGTTGTTTCTAAACGGATGGATTCACAAGCTAAACTCACCCTTCTCCAGAGCCTTCAAATGAATAGGGTTTTTGGTTTGGTAGCAGGTGATGTTGACTCTGAATTTGTTTCAGGGTTAGCCTCTTTGCTTATAGGCTACGCTTCTGTGCTTTTAGATTGCTTAAAGAATCTCAACAATGGAGATCACAAAAGAGCTTCCACTGATCTTCTGAATGAAGTCTTACCATCTGTTTTCTACGTTATGCAAAACTGTGAACTGGATACAACCTTCAGTATTGTCCAATTTCTTTCTGGATATGTTGCAACAATGAAAGGCTCATCTCCATTGACAGAAACACAACTTTTTCACGTGGGCCAGATCTTGGAGGTAATCCGTATGCAAATTAGGTTTGATCCAATGTATAGGGACAATCTTGATGTGTTAGATAAAGTAGGAAGAGAAGAAGAAGATAGAATGATTGAACACAGAAAAGATCTGCTAGTCTTGCTTCGTACAGTAGGGCGTGTAGCACCTGATGTCACCCAAATCTTCATTAGAAACTCATTATCAAATGCTGTGGGGTCCTCTCTTGACATTAATGTTGAAGAAGTAGAAGCTGCTTTATCACTCTTTTATGCATTTGGTGAATCTTTAAGTGATGAGGCAATGAGAACAGGTAGTGGGATCTTGAGAGAACTTGTCCCTATGCTGTTATCCACAAAATTCCCTTGTCATTCTAACAGACTTGTTGCATTGGTGTATCTTGATACAATAACAAGATACATGAAATTTGTTCTTGAAAACAACCAATACATTCCTTTAATTTTAGCTGCGTTTCTTGATGATCGAGGTATACATCATTCAAAAGTGAAAGTGAGTCGAAGGGCGAGTTATCTTTTCATGAGAGTTGTGAAATTGCTCAAAGCAAAACTCGTTCCTTTCATTGAAACAATTCTGCATAGTCTGAATGATACAGTTTCACAGTTTACAAGTATGGATTATGCATCAAAAGAGCTTTCTGGATCTGAAGATGGTAGTCATATTTTTGAAGCAATTGGATTGTTAATTGGAATGGAAGATGTGCCACTAGAAAAACAAACAGAGTATCTTTCATCTTTGCTTACTCCCCTTTGTCAACAGGTCAAAAAGTTTGAATCTTTTTTGTTCTACATAAAATCTTGTAATGTTAAAATGAATCTTTTTTATTCAATAATATGAGAATCTTGTAATGAAACAGGTTGAGATATTGATTGTGAACTCAAGAGTTCAAAATTCAGAAGAATCACAATCAAAAGTTGCCAATATCCAACAACTTATCATGGCAATTAACGCATTGAGCAAGGTTTTTATTCATTCCTTTACATCTATTTATGGATAATGACAATATATTTTATATAATTTTCAATATATGTATTTCTACAGGGGTTTAGTGAGAGACTTGTGACAGCTAGTCGCCCTGCAATTGGCCTCATGTTTAAACAGGTTAGTAATCAATAATCATAATCTTTTTCTCAATTTCTACATTTTCTTGAAAAAGTAAAAACTAAAAAAGTGTCTTATTTTGTTATAGACATTGGATGTGCTGTTACAAATCCTTGTGATCTTTCCAAAAGTAGAAACCTTGCGCTCCAAGGTACATCCAAGAATCCTTTTTTTCTTTCTTGTGATGTATTATTCTTCACTTTTATTCAATTAAAAACTCTTTGTTTTTTTATTTTGTCAGGTTACTTCATTTATTCACAGAATGGTGGAGACATTAGGTTCATCTGTGTTCCCTTACCTTCCAAAGGCCTTGGAGCAGCTTCTTTCTGAAAGTGAGGTATTAATTAATTATTTCATTTTTAGTATTTAATTTAATATCTTTTTCGATCTTTCATTATTATTTCCTCCATTTTGTTGCTTTTCTCATAATGACATTCCTCATGCAGCCAAAAGAACTCGTGGGCTTTCTTGTATTAATAAATCAACTCATATGCAAATTCAATACATCTGTTCAAGATATTCTTGAAAATGTATACCCTGTTATTGCAAGTAGAGTATTCAGTATTATACCAAGGGACACAATTCCATCAGGACCTGGTAGCAACACAGAGGTAATGATTTAAAAAATTAAGTGTTGTTCAGATAAATGATTTAAAAAAAATATATTTTATGATTGGTTTAGGAAATTCGTGAATTACAAGAGCTTCAAAGAACATTCTACACGTTTCTTCATGTGGTTGCAACTCATGGATTATCATCTGTGTTTCTTTCTGCTAAAAGTCGAGTTTATTTGGATCCAATGATGCAGTTACTGTTGTTCACTTGCTGTAATCACAAAGATCTCACTGTCAGAAAGGTATAAAATATAAAAATATAAAATTTTATAAAATCTTATTTGAATCTGATGAAATCTTTTTTTTTTGTTTACTTTAGGCTTGTGTACAAATATTTATTAGACTGATTAAAGATTGGTGCAATAGGACATATGGTGAAGAAAAGGTAATGTACTCATTTTGTATTATTCCTTTTATATGTTGTCTTTTATTTCATTTAAATTTGTGTATTTAATGTTATTAATTATATTAAGTATACAGGTTCCTGGTTTTCAAACCTTTGTAATCGAGGCTTTTGCAACAAACTGTTGTTTATACAGTGTCCTTGATAAGTCCTTTGAGTTTCGTGATGCAAATACTGTAAGTCTTTTTTTTTTTTTATATTTTTTTTTTGTATGTAAAAGTTATCTAAAGTTTTTACTTTTTTTGCAGTTTGTTTTATTTGGAGAAATTGTAATGGCTCAGAAGGTTATGTATGAGAAATTTGGAAATGATTTTCTGATTAATTTTGTATCAAAAGGGTTTCTTGCTGCACATTGTCCTCAAGATTTAGCAGAAGAGTATTGCCAGAAAGTACAGGTACACATTTAAATAATTAAAGTGATAAATGAACTTTTTTTTTTCACTACTTGAAATACATATTACTATATGTTTCCATTAAAGTGATAAATGAACTTTTTGTTTATTTATTATCAGGGCAATGATATGAAGTCACTGAAGTCATTCTACCAATCACTTATTGAAAATCTGAGAGTACAACAAAATGGAAGCCTTGTTTTCAGATAGCATAGCATGAAACTAATCACTAAAAAATGGTTCATGTGTATGATGTGTTACTGTTGGTGATAAAATTTTGTTCTCAAGAGGTTTTTGCCTGTAAATAACATTTATCTGGCTCTCTTCCATTTCCATTATTACATCGAGGTAAAATTAAAAAAATAAAAAAGTGTAAATTTGAGTATGGTGGTGTTTTTCTTTTTTCTTTATTTTAATTTGTTATTATTATTGGCTTGGTTGACCAGGTGTAAATTTCCGAAGAAATGTTGACCAATCCAAGAATACAAGTGGTCGTCTATATTGCTTTAATTAATATATGTTTGTGTTGCCTACAATTGATATGATATGATATGTTCTCCGATATTTTTTCATGGGGTCGAGGTATAATTATTGTGTATTTTGTTTGTTGGAATTTATTGATTTTTGGACCAGTTTTTGTTGGAAATCTTTTTTTGCCAATGTGAATGTTTGAATCTCTTTTGGCACGACTTTTTTTTTT